>NC_135712.1:78214634-78534246 GCF_964656455.1 Halichoerus grypus
CACAGAGAAATGTCAGAGTGTTTGGTTACAGACTCAAGGAAACCTCTCATTTTAGAGTGCTCATTTGGTAAGATTCAGCAGACTGGAATGGGGGCAAAGTGTTTGTGTGGGGGAAAGAACTTAAAAATGAGATTCACCCACATTAGGGTGCTGTCTTGCATGTTCTACAGCACGTAGGCTGATTTGGAAAAGGGACAGGAATTTGAGCCAGAAGACCGAGGGCTGGGCCACTAACCATCTACGTGGCCCAACATGACCTCCCTGGCCTCAGGCCCCTTTACCCGGAAAATAGCTCTAAAGAGCTATGCTTTAAAAAAAAAAAAAGGTGGGGGGGAGTGGAAGAGGATTCAGATATTGTTTTGTTTTGCAGCCTACATGTGATCATAAATGAGAGTCTTCCACCTGTGCTTTGAAATTATTTTGTTTTAGAGAAACAAAAATTTGGAGCGGGTACATACTTCCTGAGTGCTCCCTGGCCAGTTCTTAGCTAAAGCACGCAGTTAAATCTTTGACCAGCAGGGGGAGCACAAACTTGGAAGTTTGTAACCTTCTATCTAGTCTTAGACCCAGGAGGGAAAGAAGAGGAAACTTTGAAAAAGGCAAAGATACTCAAGGAAAGCATAGACACGCCATCTCTGGGTGTATTCTGCAGATCCTGTATTTAGTCTTAAATGTTCAGACAATCAGGAATTACTGCCTGGCTTTTTGTCCTACCCAAGCCACTTGAACCCCTGAGCCTCAGTTTCGTCACCAGTGAAATAGGGATAGTAGACCTTGAGAAATCATTCTAAGACTCGAAAGATAATATTTTAGCAGGTTTTGGAGATTGTCCAGAGTTCTTAGGCCCCTGAAGGACCATTCTCATTAATATTGAAAGAACCACTTTTCTTCTATTTTTCTTTCCCATGAACACAAGTGGCCTTTGGATGGTATGCATTTTCTACTTTGACAAAGGAACTACATGTGTATGTGTACATATAATTAACGTATGCAGTTGTGTTCCCAGTACTCAGGGCAAAAACATGACTATCGCATAGCTTCGGGTGCCTGTTGTTGCCGTAAGAGCAGAGCTGGAAAAATGTTTGCTAGCTTGTGGTAAAACCGCTCCAGCTGGCAAGCTGCAGCTATCAAAGGAAAACTAAATACGTGTGTCCTAAAATAAGACTATAGTGGACAATCTAACATTCATGGAATCAATTTCTGTTTGCTTTTTTCTCTTCCCTGCAGATTTTAAGCAAAATTTTGGACTGTGAATCAAGGCATTGGGTAAGTAAATCTAATTATATGCTTTAAAATTTTGTGGACAAACTGTTTCCTTTGACTTTGCCGATGCATGTGTTGCTGTGAACTTGGCCACTTTTCGTGAGATGAGAGAAAGGATGGCCGAGTCCCTCTCCCTCACCCATTTACCCCTGTGTTAGACTATCTTAACTGTGCTGTGATCATTCATACCCTCACTCATTTCTTAGTTCCGAGCCAATGTAGCCACCTACTATGCACCAGCAATGTGCCAGGAGCTCGAAGTACATTCAGACAATTGTAAAGCCTAAAAGAGGAAGAAACAGATGGTGGCTGGGATAATGAAATGAGATCCTGACGAGAATAGCTGCGATTTTTGAGAACCTGCTATGGACCAGGCACAGATCTCTAAATTTTACAACCACATAGGTATTACTCCTCCCATTTTGGGAAACCAAAGCCCAGGAACAGTAAACACAGAAAGTCACACAGCTAGCAAAAGATAAAGCTGGCGTGCTAACCTTCAAATCGTGGTTTCTCACCCTCACTGCCTCTCCGCACTTGGTGGAGTACTGGGTATGTGGGAAAAGCACTCTACAAATATTCATTCACTTCCGCTTTCCCCGAAAGGGCTTTCTATTCCAACTTGTTAGAGAAAGATTCTTTTTCCCATCTTACAGATGTGAACAGTAATGCCCAGAGATGGGCCCGCAAATGGGTCAAAGACCCAACACAAGGGACCTTGGTGTGTTAGCATGCTGCGCCACCTGTCTTCACAGCCCTGGTAGAGCAGGAATCAGGTTCTGGAGAATTCAACAAGATTTTGACCCTTTTCTTTCCAGGTGAAGACAAAATGGCGTCCCCGGCTGACAGCTGTATCCAGTTCACCCGCCATGCCAGTGACGTTCTTCTCAACCTTAATCGCCTCCGGAGCCGTGACATCTTGACTGATGTTGTCATCGTGGTGAGCCGTGAGCAGTTCAGAGCCCATAAGACAGTCCTCATGGCCTGCAGGTGAGGGGCCGGGAGGGGAAAGACAGTTGTATAGAAGGGCGTGATGGTGTGGGCAGGTAGCAAGGCAGATCGAGTGGGCCTTTTGCTGTGTTTAGAATTATGTCTCGTTTGTCTCCAGACTGCCAGCGCATGTGGCCTGGTGGAGCAGGTTCCCAGGAAATGAATGAATGAACACACGTTTGGAGAAGAAAGAGTTTCTGTTCTGTGGGAAGAGTGGGAGCAGAAATGGTAGACTGTCTCAAGAAAGGATGTGCTTGGAACAAACACAGAGAATAGCTTCAGTTAACCAGTGAAGAAAGGAGAAGTGAAAGGGGGTTTTTCGGTATTTGAAGCAAGTGAATTTGAAGTCTTTTGCCCTTTTACTCTATAACTGCATGTATTTTATCCTGTGGCTATCTTTCCATGGGTGTTTCAGGCTATGTGTGTAAGTTAGGGAGAGAGAGCCGGTCGATTCTTCCTATTTGTTGAGTATTTCAAGTTTTTGGAGCTAGTTCACATTACATCATCTCCCTGAATCTCTGCAGTGGCCTTCCGTGTTATGGAGGCATAATTACTTCCCTTTGATAGACAATAAAACGAAGGTACAGATAGGTGAGCTGATGTAAAGTCGGGGGTCTCTACTGCCAGAAGAGAGCTTACTCAAGCTCTACAGCAAACGCCTGTGTTTTAGTAGTGACAAGAACAGAGGTTTACAGAGATATAAAAGTAACAGAAAATGCTAACCTAGAGCTTACTCTGTGCCAGGCATGCACGACCCTGTCAGGTAGACTCTATTGTTCCTGCTTTGCAGGGAAGGAAACTAGGGTGCAGAGAAGTTAAGTAGCTTGCCCAAGGTTACACAGCTACTTACTGGTTAAAGTCTGGCTCACTCCTGGCAACCCATTCAGAAAGAGCAGCATTGAGATGCCAGCCGGAATCCTGACTTGTAATTGAGCCTTCTTTCATCTACCAGACAACATGGTCCCTGGAGGCACAGCTTGAGGTTTGACTTGTGTCTCCTAGGAATACTGACCTTATGGAAGTCTGCGGACTTTTAGAAAATCAGTAGACTGTAGATGTAGGCACCATTTTATTTATTTATCGTCGATACCCAAGTTGCTTCTAAAAACAGACAATGACACTTTAAAAATAAGGATCATGTGTTGGAATAGGAAGAGAAATGCTTATCTCAAAGTTATAGACTAAAAATGTACTGCAAATGAGTGCTAAATTTCACTCTGGTAATCCATGCAGTTAAGACGATAAGGAAAATAGCTTCTGTGACTCTGAGAACATCATTTACCTTCTGATCTCGGTTCCCCCATTTGTAGAGGGGAGAGTGATAATATCTACCTTGCAAGGTTGTGAGGAACACAGGATAATGTATGTAAAGTGCTTAATGACTCTCTGGTATTTAGTAAGCTCTTCGTAAATGGCAGTTATTATTAATTGCTGTGGAAATTCTGGAGCGAGGCCCAGGGAAGAGGAGCTGAGCCTTGACACCAACTGTAATTGATCGCCAGTCCTGTCCGTTCTTGTGACACGTGTGTTTCTGTTATAGTGGCCTGTTCTATAGCATCTTCACAGACCAGCTGAAGTGTAACCTGAGTGTGATCAACCTGGATCCTGAGATCAACCCTGAGGGGTTCTGCATCCTCCTGGACTTCATGTACACGTCCCGGCTCAATCTGCGGGAGGGCAACATCATGGCCGTGATGGCCACGGCAATGTACCTGCAGATGGAGCACGTTGTGGACACTTGCCGGAAGTTTATCAAGGCCAGGTGAGCTGCCATGGAGGGAGAAGCCCTTGGGAGTGGAAGACATCTGAAATCCTTGATAATGCATGCATATCCTCTACAATATGCCACAGCCTACGTTTCCGCTAGCTTTTGCACACTTCTGCCTTCTTAATTCTTGCTCTGCTATCCAGATATGCCCTGTGCATTCATTCCCCTCTTGCTTTCTTCATTCGTTGGATGGGCCCTTTCCTCCCACCCATCCCGCCAGGCCAAGCTTGGAAGCGGGCTCCTCTGTGGACGTTTTCCAATTGCCACTCTTCCTCCCTCAGCTCTCCCTCTGTATCCCTAAGCCATCTGCCTGTCCTTCAGACCTTCCTTCTATTTTCACTATTTGCATATGTGTTTTAGTTCTCCTTTAGACTTCTATTATAATGATTTGCATATGTGCCTTAGTTCCCCCACCAGACTGTGGGCTGCTTTTCTCATCTTTTATGTTGCCCCGCTCCTACAAGAGAGGACATTTATTGAATTAAATTGAGTTCACTGGGTCTAATCCCGTCCTTGAAGGCTGGTCGGACATGACCATCATTTAAAGGGGGGGAACCTGAGGGCCCACAAAGTGAAGGGCTTTGCTAAGTGGAACAGAAACTCGGGGCTTTACTTTTTTAGCACCATTTGATTTGGCTGTTCTAGGGTGATTGCCTCCCTTATGAAACAGGAGGGTTTCCAGCCTCTGTTTGATCACCTCCAGGAGCCAGGAACCCAGTGTTCCCAGAGCCGCACTGACTACCTCGGACCGTTAGAAAGCTCCTCTTGATGGCGAGTTGAAATCTGGCCCTCTTAACCTTCACTCATTGGTTCCAGCTCTGTTAACTGTGATCATGGTGAGCTGGCCTATTTTTCCCCCACATAACGTCCCTTCAAGTATGTGCAGCGAGAGCTTGTTGTCTCCTGTGGGTGATAATGGTAGCGAGGTCATCATCGCGGTCATTTTCGACTACTTTCTCTGGGTCAGGCCTTGTGCTTGGAGGGGTGAAGCAACTTGCTCCAGGGCCCATTGCTGCTAAGTGGCCCAACTGGGATTGGAAAGCAGGTCTGGCTGCTGCCGGTGCTCCAAAGAAAACTCCTCCCAAGACTCTAGGCAGCTTACAGGCTGAGTCCCTTCTCCCATGGGCCACCAGTTTGTCTGTGACTCTCTGAACATGCATTGTGTAACTTCTTCTTTCCCTGAGCTTCCATTTCCATGTGTGTAAAATGGAGACAGTAATGCCTTTCTTCCTTTGCAGGATTTTGCATGGATGAACTAAGGGCTCTGAAAGCTTTACATTCTGTAATATCTGAAGAATTACAGATTCACGCACATATACACAGAATGTGGCTTAAACATGTGATCGCATGTCTAAGCGGGCACAGCTTGTGGGGCTGACTCGCTGCCCTTGTCTGGGTCCAGTCTCCCGCACTGCGGGCTAGCTTGCTAGATTTCTAGCATAAAAGCCTTGTGACTGCAAGGATTTCCCTATTCCAGAGCCACATCCCTCATGTCTAGCTGACCAAGCACAAATGTGGCTACATAACACCAGTGTCGCTCAGAAAGTCCTCTGTTCAACAGTTCTCATTTGGAGGCCCGGGTCTCCTCTCTGTTTTCTCCTGCAGTGAAGCAGAGATGGTTCCTGCCATCAAGCCTCCCCGTGAAGAGTTTCTGAATAGCCGGATGCTGATGCCCCAAGACATCATGGCCTATCGGGGTCGTGAGGTGGTGGAGAATAACCTACCGCTGAGGAACGCCCCGGGGTGCGAGAGCAGGGCCTTCGCCCCCAGCCTGTACAGCGGCCTGTCCACCCCGCCGGCCTCTTACCCCGTCTACAGTCACCTACCTGTCAGCAGCTTCCTCTTCTCTGACGAGGAGCTGCGGGATGCCCGGATGCCTGTGGCCAACCCCTTCCCTAAGGAGCGGGCCCACCCCTGCGATAGTGCCAGGCCCATCCCTGGCGACTACAGCCGGCCGGCCCTGGAGAGAACTCCCAGTGTATGCCACAGCAGCATCTACTCACCCAAGGAGGCAGCCCCAGAGGAGACGCGCAGTGACATGCACTACGGCGTGGCCGAGGGCCCCAAGCCTGCCGCCCCCTCGGCCCGGAATGCCCCGTACTTCCCCTGTGACAAGGCTGGCAAGGAGGAAGAGAGGCCCTCCTCAGAGGATGAGATCGCCCTGCATTTCGAGCCCCCCAGTGCACCCCTGAACCGCAAGGGTCTGGTCAGCCCCCAGAGCCCCCAGAAGTCCGACTGCCAGCCCAACTCGCCCACGGAGTCCTGCAGTAGCAAGAATGCCTGCATCCTCCAGACCTCTGGTTCACCTCCAGCCAAGAGCCCCACCGACCCCAAAGCCTGCAACTGGAAGAAATACAAGTTCATTGTGCTCAACAGCCTCAACCAGAATGCCAAACCAGAGGGACCCGAGCAGGCCGAGCTGGGCCGCCTCTCCCCTCGAGCCTACACCGCCCCACCGGCCTGCCAGCCACCCATGGAGCCCGAGAGCCTTGACCTCCAGTCCCCAACCAAGCTCAGCGTCAGCGGGGAGGACTCCACCATCCCACAGGCCAGCCGGCTCAATAACATCGTCAACAGGTGCTTTCAGAGGGGGTCTGGGCCTGGGGTCAGGGCTTCCCACGGGGGTCACTTCTTCCGATGGACGCGGGGGCTGTGTCCTTTCTTGCCTGAATACTGGGTATATTATGGGTGTGGAGTAAGTGTCCACTGACTGAATTGGCCTCAGTAAGGAAGCATATTAACATCAGTGATCTCAGGGCATACACTGTTTGGAGGTGGGCTCAAGGATAACTTTGTGGCCCCGAATCCAGAGGGAGGTGGCCCAGCTCTGGCCTCTGGGTTCACCTGAGCATGGGAACGAGGGGGCAGCATCCAGGCCAGGTGGAGTGCTTTACCCTCTCCAGCTGCTGAGGCTCTCTTTCTCTTTCCTCCTGCCCACAGGTCCCTGACAGGTTCCCCCCGCAGCAACAGCGAGAGCCACTCACCGCTCTACTTGCACCCCCCCAAGTGCACGTCATGCGGCTCTCAGTCCCCGCAGCATGCAGAGATGTGCCTCCACACTGCTGGCCCCACATTCCCCGAGGAGATGGGAGAGACCCAGTCTGAGTACTCGGATTCCAGCTGTGGTGAGTCCCTTCCCGGGGAGAAGGAAGGCCCCTGCCTCTGCTCTGTGGGGTTTGCATTTCCATTTCACTTATGCTCTTGTCACTGATTGGGAGAAGTCCCCGACTGGAAGGTCACTGGCCCTTAAAATCACCGGCCCATCCCCCCACTCTTGACCTCTTGAACCAGGCTGATCTGAGCAAGGGATGAGGTATTGGAGTTAGTCTGGGGTAACAGAGAATGACCCCCTTTTCACCTGCACTGTAGCCAAGGTAGCCTGGGGGAGCGGCTCTAACTCCCAGAGCTTCCTCAGTCCCTCGGGACCCAACTGCCAGGACTGACCTGGGTCGGCCCCCCCTGCTGGGCCATGCGTTCTGTAAGGACAAGCCCCTGACCTTCCTCGTGCCTGTGTCTCCCATAGGTCCGAGGGAGTTTCTAACATGGAGTAGGTGCTCAGCTGACGTTAGCTGAATTAGGTTAGTTGAGCTGAATTATTAAACTGAAGTTTTGGACACTCTGTGATTGGCATCCCCAGTTTTTATTAGATAAGAAAGTCTGTCTTTTCCCTCAAGCTCTGGCTGCAGTAGGATAGCCCAGTCATACCTAATCGGGGGTGAGCCCCCGTGACATGTCATTCTCAAAATGTTCTAACAGAAGGGAAAAATCAGTTACTTACACCGTGAGATTTGGCACAGGGTTGTGGACGTGTAGTTGGGAGAGCAGGGACTGTCCCCGCCTGTCCCCCTGGCTATTTGCCTTTTCTCTGCATCCAGTCCCTTTTCTCTGGGCTGCCGTTTCTACTTCCATCCTTGTTGGCTCTCCCAATATCATAGAAGTGTTTGGGGGACATGAAATCCAGAGAGATACAGGGTGACCCTGTTCACGGTTACTTCCTCCTTCAATGGCCTCCACGTACCATTGGATTTTATACCTCACATGCCTAGAACACTTTGTGGTATACAGTATGCTCCTGTGAGGTGGGCAGCCTGGGGCTTGACTATCCTGATTTTGGAGATAGAGACACAGATAGGCTCAGAGAGGTGAAGGGTCTTGCTCGAGGGCTCCTGGGTATGGATGTAAATAAAACAATGAACTGAGAAGAAAAGTCAGTTCTCAGAGCTCTCTAGAGAAGGAGGAGCCCTGCTGAGCTTTCCTGAAGTTGGCCCAGGCCATATGGGTAGCTGTGGGTTTGAGCTTCTCCTCTGTACCTTAGTATTCAACTCTGTCCCCTTTCTCCTCCATGACGGAGACTCTAAATGCTCAGAAACATAAAACTCGCACAGGCCCGGAATGTCGGGTGGCTGGAGCTTGGGGGTTCCATATGGCCCTGAGGGCAACTGCAAAGGGGAGTGGCCTTAGAGCCCTACCTCCCTTCCCTTTCTAACGGTGGTGTCCCGTCCCCCCGCCCACCTCCGACAGAGAACGGGGCCTTCTTTTGCAATGAGTGTGACTGCCGCTTCTCTGAGGAGGCCTCACTCAAGAGACACACGCTGCAGACCCACAGTGACAAACCCTACAAGTGTGACCGCTGCCAGGCCTCCTTCCGCTACAAGGGCAACCTCGCCAGCCACAAGACCGTCCACACGGGTATGCCCCCTCCCCCCCCCCCCGCCACAGCTCGGCAGGGTTCCTGGGAGCGGGATGGGGGGAGGACCCTAGAGAAAGCAGTGTGGGGCCTTGTTCCCCCGGCGGGCAGGGAGCAGGCCCTGCTCTGATCTGGATGTGGGCCTAACCCTGTCTTGTCTTTGCCTGGCGACTCCTCCACTCCCTGTGTTCTTTGTCTTTTCTCCGAGGCACTCTGTCCTGCTTCTCTAGCGTTGTGCGGCAGAATTGTTAATCCCAACGCACAAGCGAAGCAACCAAGGCTGAGAGAGGCAAAGTAGATAGGGTTTTTGTTACTCCAGAAAAAAAAAATTAAAAGCCTCTTGATTTCCTCTCAGGGCTTGCTCCTTATCAACTCACATTCCTTTACCAGGTAGCTTCTAATAACCCGACTGTTGTCCACAGTTGACCCTCTCTTGGTGTCCATTATCCCAGAAACTTTCCACGAAGGAAGGCTCAGCCCTTCTATTGGCTTCCCCAGCCTGAGCATCTACTCTGACTCAGGCCCCAGGCTTCTTGCAAATGGAATCCAGCTGTCGTTCCCACAAGCGGAAAAGCATGTTTTTTCTAAAAGAGAAACTAGAGCAGCCTGATTGTCTCTTCCTGGTGAAGGGCTTGATTCCTGAATCAGTCTAGTCCTAGGGAAGAGCTGGAAGAGACTGACTCTGTCATCTAAATTCACCCCTCAAGTTCCGGAGAGGGAAACTGAGGTCCAGAGAAGGAGAGTGACTTGTCCAAGTCTGCAGTTAGATGATCTTAATGACATAGCTGTTTCAAAGGCCTCTTGGAACCTCCCCCCACTCCCTGTCCCACCCCCAGTGTTGTGTCCCCTCTGCCCCAGCCTGCTCCTTGACCCTGGCCGCCTGCAGCCTGTGGTGGTATGGTGTGTGCTTGGCAAGGGCAGGAAAGTGGTAGGCCCCCTGGATCCTCTCTCAGACATCTTCCAAAGGAGAGAAAGCTGAGGTGGCCCAGGAAGGGCAGTTTGCTCTGAGATCCAGGGACCCGGGACTGTGGAGACCTCCGTCAGATATAGCTTTCTTTGTTCCCTTTCTTTCGGGAATAGGTGAGAAACCCTATCGTTGTAACATTTGTGGAGCCCAGTTCAACCGACCAGCCAACCTGAAAACCCATACTCGGATTCACTCTGGAGAGAAGCCCTACAAATGCGAAACCTGTGGAGCCAGATTTGTACAAGTGAGCGGGGCCGTGGGGAAAAGATCCCTCAGCCTCTGTATGCTGATGAGGGGGCTCCCGGGGGAGGGGGTCACAGCCCACCCCAACAGAGCCTCTCATGCTTCGCTCTTCCATTCAGGTGGCCCACCTCCGTGCCCACGTGCTCATCCACACTGGCGAGAAGCCCTATCCCTGTGAAATCTGTGGCACCCGTTTCCGGCACCTTCAGACCCTGAAGAGCCACCTGCGAATCCACACAGGAGAGAAACCTTACCATGTATGTGAGCCTCTTGTGGCCATCTGCTGGCCTGGGAGGGGCTTGGGGGGGAGGGGCAGGCAGCAGAACTGTTTGCTCCAATCTCAAGCACACGGTGGGATGACCACTGAACTAATGGCCCTGAGACCTGGTTTAGGGCTGGTTGTCAGACACGCTGCTGGACATTGGCTGTGTCTCAGTTTGCTCATCTGTAAAGTGGGGATACTGGGCTAGGTGACCTGGGCCCTAGGAAAGAGTTCCAAACTATAGATACATTGATTTTGGAATCATTCATTCATTCCACACTAATTAGCTTCTTACAGTACGCCTCTATGCTGGACTAGATGTCTACTTAAGAGGACCTAAGGTATTTGAGAAGGGGCAGCCATAGGAGTGGGAGGAGAATCAGAAAAATGTGGTGATATAAGAAAAAAAAGGCAGGGAAAAGGCCATTATAAGAAGGAGCAGGTGGCCAGCTACACAGCAGGGTACCAGGAATGGGCCATTGGAATCCTAGTGTTCTGGAGGAGGGTTTCAGCCAACCATGGCTTGCGGGCTAATTTTTGAGCACTTCATGAGCTAGGTTTTAATATCTTTAAATGGCTACAAGATGGAGAAATAATATTTTGTGACATGTGCAAATTACATAAAATTTAATTTTCAATGTCCATAAGCAAAGTTTTATTGGGACACAGCCATGTTCACTTGTTTACATATTATCCATGGGGACTTTCCTACCACAGGGGCAGAGTCATCATTGTGATATATTCACTATCCGGCTCTTTCCCGGTTAAAAATAGTTTTCTATCTCTGCTATAGAGGGGAGAGATACTGGCCGGGCTGCTGGGATATCTGGTTCTTATTCTGACTCTGACACCAACCCTTTTTAGGGCCATAGGCAAGCCTGACCCTCTCTCGGGGGACCACAATTTTCTTTCTGTGTAAAAGGATAAGGATGCTGTAGGTGAGCAGTTTTCAGACTGGGCTCTTTCAGTCAACCCCACAGCCTCTTTTACCTTTTGAGTTTCTATTGAATTTGAAAAGAGAGTCCTACGGTTTATAGGCATGGAAACCACTGTGTTCAATGACACTGCCCTGGTGGGTTTGTGGTATCACCGTTGATAGTGATGGACACAAGAACGAACCAATGAGTGGTTAACCCATATCACAAATGGGAACCTGCAAAATGTAGGTGTTTTCATCCACTTGTTTATCAGTCCCTGCGTGAGTATCTTCTCACTTGCTTTTTGTTCTTGGGCAAATTAGTTTTCCCCTCGATACCCTTATTTGCTCATCTGTAAAATGAGCCTGATAATAGTACCTATCCCACGGAGTCGTTGTATTCAGTTAACAAATTCGCTCAAGTGTCAGGATAGTCTTTGGCACACGGTAGAGTACAATAAATATTTGCTAGAAGTTTAGATGCACCAATGTCGAGTTAAGAGTGACCTGCAGAGCATGTCGACTCAGTCCTTCACTGAAGGGAAAGCCAAGGCCCATGGAGAGAAATGATGTGCTTGGCTGGGGAAGAGCAGGAGCAACACTTCACCGCTTTAGAAAACAGCGAAGGGACATTTGCACAAAGCTTACTTATCGCTTAGCTGGAGCCTGAATTCTTAACCTGGCCTTCCAGAGGGAAGAGCTGCCCAGATCCCTCACAGGGAGAATCTCCCTCTCTGGGTCTTCGAGCAATGATACGTTCCTGGGGTTGGTGACAGCTAACAGTTTGCCTCTGATTTTCCTTCAGTGTGAGAAGTGCAACCTGCATTTCCGTCACAAAAGCCAGCTGCGTCTTCACTTGCGCCAAAAGCACGGCGCCATCACCAACACCAAGGTGCAATACCGCGTGTCCGCCACTGACCTGCCCCCGGAGCTCCCCAAAGCCTGCTGAAGCATGGAGTGTTGATGCTTTCCATTCGAGTCCCTTCTCAGAATCTACCCAAAGGATACTGTAACACTTTACAATGTTCATCCCATGATGTAGTGCCTCTTTCATCCACTAGTGCAAATCATAGCTGGGGTGGGGGTGGGGGGAGGGGGCGTGGGGACTGGGGGCCAAGGCAGCTCCCCTTCCCCCACTGCCGTAAAACATTAATAATATTGCTTCTTCTCCTATGTGTAAGGCAAACCATGTCAGCAAAAAGCAAAATCATTTTATATATCAAAGTGGGGGAGTATGCAAAAGTTCTGACTTGACTTGGTCTGCAAAATGAGGAATGTATATGTTTTGTGGGGACAGATGTTTCTTTTGTATGTAAATGTGCATTCTTTTAAAAGAAGAGACTTCAGTATGTTATCAAAGAGAGGGCTTTAATTTTTTTAACCAAAGGTGAAGGAATATATGGCAGAGTTGTAAATATATAAATATATATATATATAAAATAAATATATATAAACCTAAAAAAGATATATTAAAAATATAAAACTGCGTTAAAGGCTCGATTTTGTATCTGCAGGCAGACACGGATCTGAGAATCTTTATTGAGAAAGAGCACTTAAGAGAATATTTTAAGTATTGCATCTGTATAAGTAAGAAAATATTTTGTCTAAAATGCCTCAGTGTATTTGTATTTTTTTGCAAGTGAAGGTTTACAATTTACAAAGTGTGTATTAAAAAAAAAAACACAAAAAGAACAAAAAAAAGCTACCGAAGGAAAAATGTGTAGTTTTGTTCTAGTTTTCAGTTTGTATATACCTGTACAACGTGTCCTACGGTGCCTTTTTTCATGGAAGTTTTCAGTGATGGACGAGCGCGCCATCCCTTCTGAAGTGTAGGCAGACACAGGGACTTGAAGTTGTCGCTCACTAAGCTCTCTTTGGGAATGTTTGTCTCATCACATTCTGCGTCATGCTTGTGTTAGAACTACTCCGGAGACAGGGTTTGGCTGTGTCTAAACTGCATTACCGCGTTGTAAAATATAGCTGTACAAATACAAGAATAAAATGTAGAAAAGTCAAGTGGGCTCTTTCCGGAGGTCTTTCCTTGTGTTGGGATCAGGACTGGAATGGGTCTGGTTTCCTCGGCTCTGAATCTCGCGGGAGATGCTCATGGAGAGGAGTGGCTGCTGGGGTCTCGGGCAGGCTGAGGCTGGGGCTGGCTCCTGGACACTGGACAGGGACCCACTGTTGACTCCCAGACTGGGACGAGCTGCAGGCTCCAGACCCTGGTCGTGAGGAGCTCCGGCGGGGGGTGTGGGATGGACCACCTCTCACCTCTCTTTCTGGCTGGTTCTCGCTTCTGTCTGTTTTTCACTCAGAGCTCTAGGCTGAGCTTTCGTGATTTCACTTCTCGCCCTTCTGACACGAAGGTATAGGCGTCCTTTCCTTCTCTGTGTCTTGGAGAATTTGCCCATTCTGTGAAGGCTCCTCTTGCCTCCTGGCTTCATAAACAATTTCTCTCTGCTGGGGTCCAGGGGACAATATGAAGTCAGGTCTGGCCCCATCATACATTTCTCAGCCTGGTACCTGCTGTGTGATTGACGATTGACAGGTATGTATAGACTCAGAAGCTTTATGAATGGCGACCAGCCGAGCAAACCTCCATCCCTGGAGAAGTGCTCTTTGTCCAGAGAATTTTGGTGGAAGGCAGCCATTTCCTCCTGTGTGACCCGGGACAACCGTTTCCCCTTTGTGTCCCTTTCCCAACCTGTCCAATGAGAGGATTAGATTAACTACATCATTTATGAGTCCATGATTCTGACATAAGTTCACCCTAGCTTGCTTTGGCATCCAGTTTTGTTTCACCTCAAAAAGCCCCAAGGTTCAAGTTTGATTGATGAGACCTAAGAGCAGTGAGGACAAGTGCGGTCCTGGGCCCCGGCCCAGAGGAGAAAGTCCGTACTTGCCTTCTTCTGGTTCCTGGGTGGCTGTGGAGCGGGGCTGTGGAGCGGAGCCCCTCCCTGGGCCCTCTGGCCGGTGGTTGGACAGAGGTGGCCCCTGGCAGGGCCTTTGCAGCAGGCTCCGGGCATGTGCTGAGAGGTTTGTGGCAGCTGAGCACCCAAAGCCCCAGAGAGAGCCTCACAAAGTCACACGACCCTCTGCCAGCCACATGGCCTTTTGGTTCAGGTTTCCTTTGAAAATGACTTTAGAGGACTTGCCAGCTCGAGGCCTCAGCTCACCCTGCTCTTTGAAAAGGGAGAAGATGATCCCTCTGCTCCCATAGAAACTTGGCAAAAGAACTTACAAAACAGACGGCTTCAGAAATGACAATTCACAGGCCTGAGGGCAGCTGGCCCAGGGCCCCTCTGTTCCCAGAGGGCCTCCGAATTCGTTTATGTGTCATTACTGTTTAATAGAGAGACGATGCGCCCAGGGCAGACAGTGTGGGTGGCGTTCAAGTTCAAACAAAATGGAAGATCAAAGAGTAACTGGAGCCAATCGACAATCAATAATAAGTAAAAAGCAAACATCTCTAAACAGATAAGCTAGGCCAAGGACATACAGAATTTTTATTTAAAAGGCAAGCATGACATGAATGCCACGTTTTACAAATATGTAACTTATAGAACAGGGGGGCTCATGATGTTCTTCTCTATATTGTTGGAATTTTGGAGGAAAAGTTTCTGGAGACCAGGTTGGTGGTTGGAGGCAAAATGTGGAGAGGCAGGGAACTTAGAATCAAGTAGAACTACTAAGGAGCTGGAAGGGATGAGATAGTAAGGATCACCCAACTCAAATCTGTCATTGCCCCATGAAGGGACTGAGGCAGGAGAGATGAGGAAAGTTGCTTACTGTCCCCTCTCTTGGTGTGGATGATTTTCAAAGCGCCTTTGTATAAATGACCACATTCAATTCTCACAGCCACCCTTCAGAGTAAGGTTACAGGGGGCTGGAAACCACATGCCCATCTCAGACACTCCCAGACCGTGCCCCCAGAGCTACAACTCAACCTAGAGGTCCATAATAACACCTCAAGCTGCACCCGCCCACAAAATTTTCCTGAAGAAAATTGTCCTCAGCCCCTGGAGAAGAGCCAGAACTTGGGCAGCCATATCGCACATCATGCAACCCTACCCCTCCCCCCCACCACTGATTTGTCTAAGGGCGGACACTGGATCCAAGGGCAGCCAGCCCCCCCGAGGGCCTGCAGCCCTATTACAGCACCTAAAGTGTGATGTAAATATGTAAATAGGGGTGCTAATGAGTTGGGCCACCACTAAGGTTGTGTGTTCTGGGAATTTATAGTGAAATGTGGAGACAGGCAGCCACTCCAGTGTTTCTCAGACTTTGGTCATTTGTGACCCACCTCCATGATTTTGCTATAGCATCACACCCTGATTATTTATGTACTGTTTTCCTTTAAATCAATATATTTCTTAGGTATGCATTTTCCCCAAATATAAATTAAATTAAATTAAATGAAGTACTAAGTGCATTCAAAATAAAAATGTTCACTCATGTGTCTTCACTTCCGCTGCCTCGTGTTCTACCAGAAGCATGCTTCAGAGAACACTACAGGGGAGAGAATGGAGAGATACCGACAGAAGTGAATCCCTGGAGGGTAGTGGGGTCGCATTAATGGCAGAGCACTGGAGTGAGGTCCCCAGAGGAAGCTTGGAAGTAGAATGACCTTCTAGTACCTGGTTCTATGAAGCTTGTCATTTAGTGGGAGTGTCTGGTCTTAGATTTCTAAAAGAGTCCATCCCTCTTATAAGCACTTGTCAATCAGGTCCCTGCCTCCACTGCTATACCACCTGCCATTACTTGGACTGGTTTATGTGAGTCCCTGTTTCCTGGAACCAGAAGAGTGCGATTTACCCAGCTGCTCAGGCCTCTGGGGTATCTGCCATTAGGAAGATCCTTAGAGACTCTTAGATTGGGTCTAGGCTTCTCCCTAGTGGAGGCTGAGGCATGTTGTGATCCCTCAGAGGTAAGACAAGTGAGCTACTCAAAATTCTATAGCCACTTGGAAAGACAGTGTTGTTCCCCCAAGCCCCCAAAGCAGCCACGGGTGGATTCTACCAGGCACCCTGGAGCCCAGCCCTGCTGTGGGCACAGGGTCCAGAACATGCAGTATAGCATCACTGAAGGAGGATGAAGCATCCACAGTCACTAAGGGAGAGGCCTTATAGACAGGCGGGTGCTGAAGCGGGAAGGCCCGAGTCTAGGAAGGGAACCCAAAGGGGCCGGGAGCCCCTACAGTACTATGTTGGCCCCCGAGGTCTTGGGGTCTAGCCCTCTCATTAAATGAGTCTGACACATTTAACCCCAAAAGCCTGGCTTGTCAGCACATCTCAAGATAAGTTTCCTGAGTCTCCCTTCCTTTTGAATCCTAAGCAAGCAGGTTGGTTAAATAACAAGGATGCTAAGAGTCAGAATCACAGAATATTGTGACTAGATGGGGCCTTGGAGATTATGCTCCTAACTGACGGATGAAGACACTAGGTGCAGAGGGAAGAAGGGACGTCCCTAAGGTCAGCAAGAATTTTTTTAAAGATTTTATTTATTTGAGAGAGAGAGAACACAAGCAGGGGGAGTAGCAGAGGGAGAGGGAGAAGCAGGCTCCCCACTCGGGGCTCGATCCCAGGACCCCAGGATCATGACCTAAGCTGAAGGCAGACACTTAACTGACTGAGCCACCCAGGCACCCCCAAGCCAAGAATTTTTATCAATAGGGGCCCCTGATTCCACTTTGGTTTATGGCATCATCCCAGCCTTCAAGGAGTGTGTGGTCAAATTGGGAAAACAAAACATGGACAAATATGGAGGTAACATCACAAAGAAACACAGAGATATAACATTATGGCTAATGAGTGACAGTCCTGAACAGGGTGATGTTCAGAATGTCAGGTTGTTCCTTCAGGCCATAGGAGGCCGACAGCCTAACGAGCTGGAGGCCAAGCAGGACCATCCTCAGGGCTTTCACACGTCTCCCTCCTTCCTGGGGACCGCAGTGCCTCCTGCTGTCTAGAAAGAGCTGTCCTCCTTGATGTCACCAATAGGAGCCACCTCTGGAGTTGGCTCAGTTTCAGCTGCTGTCACACAAACTGAGTGGCCCAGACAACAGAAGGGTATTGTCCCACAGATCTGGAGGATGGAAGTCTCAGATCAAGGTGTTGCAGGGTTGGATTCTTCTGAGAGCTTATTCCAGTCTTTTCCCCTAGCTCCTGGCAGTTTGCTGACAATCCTTAGCACTCCTTTGCTGGTAGAAGCATCACCATGGTCTCTGTCTTCACCTTTACATTCTCCCTGCGTGTATGTCCCTGTGTCCCACCTTACAGTTTTTATGTGGACATCAATCACATTGGTGTAGGGCCCACCCTAAGGACCTCATCTTAACTAATTACATCTGCAACGACCCTATTTCCAAATCAGGTCACATTCTGAGGTTCTGGGGGTTAGAATTTCAACATATGAATTTTAAGGGGACACAATTCAACCCATGGCAGGGATTGTTGGTAGGAGAGGGGATGGTGAGATGCTCTCAGAAGAGCACAATCCTCACCTTCCCTTTGCACTTTCTCCCTGCTGCCAAAGGTGAAGGGAATTGAGATTTAGAGGATGTTCTCGATGCCCGGCACTGGGGTTTGCACTCATGGTTTCAGTCCCCTTCACCACAGCCCACTGCAGGGGGGCTCGAGTGACCTCTTACAGGTGAGGAGGATGAGATGCAGAGAGACCAGGTCACTTGGCTGAGGTCAGGCAATGCTTCTCCACTTCTCCTCCACCCAACCGTGTTCTTCATATCTCTGGTGGGTCTCACATCAGAAGAACATTAGGGGACAAAGCAACTGTGCTCAGTAACCACACTTTGGTTAAGCAGAAGGGAGAAAAATCTAGATCCATGTAGGTCCCTATGGAATAGGAATTACCGAGGATGTTATACCAGACCATTACAAGTTTGATAAAAGTCCCTTAACAAGAACGGGAGACTAATAGTCTAATCCAGCAGCCCTTGCCAGAGCGAGCATTTAAATGTTCTGCTGACTGCTCCCCCGGTCACACTCAGGCACAGCCAAGGCTGAGCATCTCTAATCTAATCCAATCTTTTCATCATACGTAAAAGAAAGCCAAGTGACATTAAGCAAAGACCTTCTCTGAGGGGGAGGATCCAGCTCCCCAGATACCTAAGTCAGTGTTCTTTCTACTAAAATACCTGCCTTATGCTGCCATGATTTTCTATTATCAGAAACCTTAGTGCAACCCCTAAATGATTCCTTTCCTCAAATATCTTCATATTTCTAATCACTTCCTCGGTATGACCCTAGGGGAGCAAAACTTAGACCCATGGGTAGGAATTATAAAGAGGCAGAACTCCACTGGGTAAAAGAAAGGATTTCTGAACAGATGTGTAAGAATGGAAGGGGCTTTGGGTGGGCTCCCAAGCTCATTGCTGAGGTGATTAGGCAGAAGATGCAGGATAAGTTAACAGTGATGTTGACGTGGGGAAAGGGTTGGGCTAAATGACTCTAAGGTCCCCTTTCGAGCTTGAGATTCTCTCCAGTCCCATCCCACTTAGAAACTGGTTTTGATCCTGGGAAGACATCAGGAGTCGGGGTCTGCTATGACTCTCAAGAAAGAAGGGCATGATCACACAAGTCTGGGGCCATTTTGTGGAGGGCTGGATGCTCCTGTGCCCCTGAACTGAGCTGCATTCCAGGGGTAGCTTTCGTCCATCTCTTTTTCCCAGCACACACCCTGGCTTGGGGTTTCGCACACATCGTTTCCTGATAGTGGAACTGTGCCTCACCTCCCACTACTTCTACCTGGGTCCCTATCCTTCAGTCACGTGGAGAAATGCATCCCTTCCAGACAATCCAGGCTGTAGTCTGTGATACACCATGACCTCTATTTAGCATGTCCTTTTTCTCCTTCTACTCTCCCCCAGGACTCCACCCCAGGAACTCCTTTGGGACCAGCCATCAGGAACTTCCTCAGCCGAAACCACCATGGGCATCTGTACAGGTTTGTTGGATGATGGAGTGAAAGAGTGAGGTGTGATCAGGGTTCCAGTTGGTTTGATAGCTCTTCCAGGGCCTACATGTTTGAGGCAGTCTAGCAAACAGCCACAAGGTGGCAGGGTACACCACGCACTGAAGGCTGAGGCCCTGCTTTCTGGTTCCAGGGAAGCGGGAAGGTGTCAATGGGGTTAGTGCTATTTCTTCTAGTTGGCTTCCTGGGCCTTTGTGCCTGCTCCCTTCCTATAACCTTCTTCTTCCTCTCAGCGAAGCCATCCCATGGGATCGGCGGGTGGCTTATAGGATGTGATTTGTGGTCCTCTGGCCCCCAGATCTCTCCTTCAGAGACCTACTTGGGTGTGTGAATTTCCACTCCGAAAGCCATTGCTTTGTTTCAGGTTTGCAGCTCTCCTGGGGAAAAAGAGGTCGGATCTCCATTCCCAGGCAAAAGCAGGCAATCCCTAGTAGAACGCTGGCGGGAGTAGGGGCTCATGAGATGACACTAATAATAAATAGAACTGAACGTATGGATCTCCAGGGACTTTCGTTGCCAAGAGCTCTCTTAATCCTCACCACCACCTTGCCAGTTAAGGAAGAAAAGATCCCATTTGGCAGATGAAGGAACTGGGATTCAGAGCGGACAGCCTAAGAGCACACAGGCTAGTAAGTGGCAAGCCCGGGGATGCAACTTTTACCTTCTGACTTGCAGGCTGGGCCGGAGCTAGCACAGGTGCTACTTTTGTGTGTCGGCTGTCAAATTAACAAAAAGGGGCCCCTTTCTTCATGCACCCTAGCGCACGGCTTTTCCAACTGCACAGCACAGTCTAAGGAGAGAGTTTAGAATTTCAGAGCTGGAGGGGCACCTGGGTGGCTCAGTTAAGTGTCTGCCATTGGCTGGGGTCATGATCTCAGGTCTTGGGATGGAGCCTCACGTCCAGCTCCATGCTCCCTCTCCCTCTGCTCCTCCCCCGCTAGTGCGAGCGCACACTCTCTCAAATAGATAAATAAAATCTTAAAAAAAAAAATAATGTCAGAGCTAGAGTTCTCTTTGGGTCAAAATCCCCAATTCTGAATGTTAGAGAGGAAGACACCAGGGCAAGTCACCCAGCTCCACATCTGCATCCAGGCTGTGGATGCCTGGTACCAGGTGTGGATGGGGGGCACCCTGAACATCTTGTCACTCCCCTTCGATGCTGAGAGCTGGGGTTGCCCCTTCAGCTTTTCTCTTCCAACCATATTCAAGTGACCCTGGGTACATGAGGGTGGACGGGTATCATCCAAACCCTGCTGGCCTGGGCCCCTGCAGTGAGATCCTGGGCAAGCAGCTCTGGCCTTGAGTCAAGGTCCCTTGGCTGAGTCAGCAAGCTGGTTCTCCCTGGTCCTCAGCTTCTGACTATACATGAAAAGACTGCACAGGGTAATATCCAAGGCCCCTTCTAGAAACCATGACCCTGACTTTCCCAGCCAAAGTAACTGGGAAACAGTGATTGCTCTTGCTGGGTGCGTCCTGGGAATAGAAATCACTCCTGGGGACCACAGAGGGCTAATGGCTGGAGGACCGCCCTTTCTTATCTATTGTTTCCAGTGTTTTCTGCATCCACTGGACCAACATTCACAGACCCAGGATTTGGGGCTTCCCTATCCATGTCTCCCGACATTTTCACAGTTCAGAAGGGGCTTACGATGTGACACTAGTTATCACAAACTCCAACCTACTTAACATGAGTTCCTATATATTTAACAGTTTGTAACTTTGGGGGCGCCTGGGTGGCTCAGTCGGTTAAGTGTCTGCCTTCGGCTCAGGTTGTGATCCCAGGGTCCTGGGATCGAGCCCCAAGTCAGGCTCCCCCTGCTCAGTAGGGAGTCTGCTTCTCCCTCTCCCTCTGCCTGACGCTCCCCCTGCTTGTGCTCTCTCTCTGTCAAATAAATAAATAAAATCTTAAAAAAAAAAACAATTTGGGGCGTCTGGGTGGCTCAGATGGTTAAGCGTCTGCCTTCGGCTCAGGTCATGATCCCAGGGTCCTGGGATCGAGTCCCACATCGGGCTCCCTGCTCCTTGGGAGCCTGCTTCTCCCTCTGCCTCTCTCTCTCTCTCTGTCTCTCATGAATAAATAAATAAAATCTTTAAAGAAAATAAAAAATAAAAAAAATAAAAAAAATAAAAAAAAAACAATTTGTAACTTCGCTAAAGCAAAATCTTTTTTAAAAAAATAACATTGTTTTATTTAAAAATTAATGTATGTTAAATGCACAAAAACTTAGAAAAACTGCTATGACAAAAATAATACTAAATAACATTTCTTGAGCATTCACAATGTCCCATGATGGTTTTTTTTAAATTTATTTTTAAATAATTATAGATTCACAGGAAGTTACACAAATAGTACAGAGAAGTTCTGTGTACCCTTCTCCCATTCCAATTTCCCCCAGTGGTAACATCTTACATAACCACAGCACAGTATCAAAGCCAGGAAGTCAACACAGTTTGTACAATCTACAGATCTTATTCAGATTTCACTAGTTTTGCATGTACTCCTGTGTGTGTGTGTGTGTGTGTGTAGTTCTATGTAATTTTATCTCATGTGTAGATTCACGGATTCGTGCTATCCCTGAACAGTTATCCTCTTCCCTCCCTTCATCCCTACCCCCTGGCAACCACTGTTCTTCATCTGTATAATTTTGTCATTTAAGAATGTTCTAAGTCAGTCAGAGAAAGACAAATATATGATTTCACTCATATGTGGAATTTAAGAAACAAAACAGATGAATGTAGGGGAAGGAAAGGAAAAATAAAATAAGATGAAAATAGAGAGGGAGGCAAACCATAAGAGACACTGAACTCCAGGAAGCAGACTGAAGGTTGCTGGAGGGGAGGTGGGTGGGGGGATGGGGTAACTGGGTGATGGACATTAAGGAGGGCATGTAATGTAATGTAATGAGCACTAGGTGTTATATGCAACTGATGAATCACTACATTCTGCCTCGGAAACTAATATAAATAAATAAATAAATAAATAAATAAATAAAAACGCTGGAGAATACACCTTGACCAAAAAAAAAAAAAGACTGTTATATACATGGAGGGGCGCCTGGGTGGCTCAGTTGCTTAAGTGTCTGACTTTTGGTTTCAGCTCTGGTTATGATCTCGGGGTCCTGAGATCTTGCTCTGCATAGGGCTCCCTGGTAAGTGGGGAGTCTGCTTCCCCTCTCTCTCTCCCTCTGCCCCTCCCCTGGCTCATGCATTCTTTCTCTCTCTCTCTAAAATAAATAAAGAAATCTTTTAAAAAAATTAAAAAAGAACGTTATATACATGGAATATAATAGCAATATAATATAATGGCATAATAATAGTAAATAACATGTATTGAACATTCACTATGAGCTGGGAATTGTCTCTAGCTCTGTACAGCTATGAGCTCATTGATCCCCTCAAAAACCCACTGCAATGATTTCTATTAATACCCCTACTTTCAGATGTGGAGACTGAGATATTCACCTAATTTTATTCAGACAGTAACTGGCAGAGCTGAGATTAAAATCCATATCTTGCTCTAGAGTCTGAACCTTTATTTATAATATTATGCTACCTTTCTAAATAGATTCAATATAAATTTTTAAAAAATAAACACAGAAAAGTATAATTCAACAGAAGCCTCAGAAAGTGTCAAATGATTGCTACCATACAGACCACATTCTCTCAAGACAATGAAATTAAGGGAAAAATCAATAATAATAAATAATAAAATGGGAGCTGGAAAAATTTCATTTGTCTGTGAATTTTAAGAATTCTACCCCTAAACAACTTGTGGGTCAGAGAAGAAGAAGATAGAAGTTTATTCTAGCAAGGGAGCAAGGGTTCATGGACAGGATGCCAGGAGGTGAAGGTGTGATTGTTTCAAGGCTGTAAACAAAGGCGATACTGTGCTGTCCGGACCGAGTCCAGCAGGGCAGGTGATGTGTTTTGGTCATCCCAATAGTCTCAGAGCCTCAGCTGACACTCTGCACTCGTAGAGTCAACAACTGTTTAGTAATGGACGCCATTTAAAAATAGTCCCCACAGTGGACACTGCCTCGATTTTCCTGGATCCCGAGTCAAGAACTCAGAAATATTTGCAAAGGCTTTCTGGTTTTTACTGGAGTCACATTTCGAGAGCATCATGGGCTGCCAAAGCATGACCTCACATCACCAATTCACTGCTTTTTCAACTTCTAACAGTTTCCGCCTTCTTTGGACGAAGGATTGTTTTCCTACAGAAGCAATATTGTGGTGGCATCACAGGGCGCTGCCTTGTAGTCACTCAGGGGAGCTCTGATGGGGGGCAGCTGCTGAGGTGTGGTGCTGGCCTCAGCCGGGCGCCCAGTACTAATGCAAGCTCACAGCAAGACTCCATGTCTCAGAAATCATCATGTACTGCCCTGGAAAGATACCGGTGCCACATAGCCTTACAAAGTATAGACCCCAAAACACGATGATCCATTTTAATCAAATATATTCTATAGCCAAATAAATTCGAAATGTTCATCCATAATAACTTGCCACAAAAAATGAAGGGCAGGGAGAGGTGGGGTAAAGAGAATGTGGAACTTTTGTTTCTTTGTTACTGTATTTTTGTATTGCTTGAAATTTTACAAGGGGTTTATTACTTTTAAAACTGGATGTAGGGAAAAGTTTAGTGGATAAATGCATCCAGCCCGTGAGCCACATTGTTTGGGTTCAAATCCTGGAACCGTCACTTAGTAACTATGTAACCACCAGTAAACGACTTAGCCTTTCTGTGCTCAGTTTTCTCACCTGTGAAATGGGGATAGTAATTATAGTACCGACCTCATAGTGTTCTTGTGTGCCAAAATGCATGAATATACGTAAAGTACTCAGAAATACTCACGATGCAAAGTCAGCATCTTATCACTATTCACTTTTATAATAATAAAATTTTATTAGGATTTTCTTCCCAATGAATTTTTAAGATGAGGAAATAATCTGCTGTTTCCTTGCCCAGTTCCTGGGGCCTCCAGAAGTGGGTCGCAGTTTCTGCTTTTTCTTGCATCATATAGTCTCTTGGAAGAATGACCTGGACTCCCATGTGGACTCTGCAGCTCTCCGTGAGCTTGGTGTCATACTCTGACCAGTTTCCATCAGTAGGTCCCCTTGGACACTGAAACCATTCTGGACTGAATCTTAGAGTTTCTTCACCCTCTTGGATTTTGCTTAATTACCTTTGCAAGGAGCGACACAGATTAAGTAACTGTTACAGCTCTGGCAACTGCAGTTTCTACTTATCATAGAATGTACTCTCCAGTATATTATTTATTAAGTTCTTTTTAAACTCCCCCTTTCCCCTGTCTACCAGCATGAATCCACATTAAGCTTTTCCTGTCCCTCTGTATCATCCTTTTAAAACTAAGTGGGAGATTTAAGGCAATTTGATGGCTATCTCCTGAGAGTGTCTGTGTCCATTTGGCAAATGCAGACTTAGAAACGATAGTGTTTTCATTTCTTGTTCATATGAACTCCATTCAGGAAAATGGTCCATAGAAGTTTCATTGACAAAATAAAGTCATTAAAGATATGTAATATTCAAATTCTGAGTATTAATTGCTTTCCAATATAAGCACTATAGACTATTTATTTCTTCATTTGCTCAACGCTTAATCCAGTAGGTCTCAATTGGCTGTGCGCAACAGAACTCTCTACGGTGTTGTTTTGGTATGATGGAGTGGAGGTTCTTCCCATCCTCCTGCAGAGGGGTCTGGATTTGCAAGAAGCTAAGTAGATCAGAACCCAGAGTTAGAGTGTCATGAGAACAGCATTGGAAACTCCAGCCAATTTATGGGGGAAAGGGAGAGAGAGCGAGGTCTTGAAATGGCCCATTACCAATGTGCAAATCTGATCACATACTTCAGCTTTAAAACAATCACTAAGTCCACATTTCCTCTAGGACAAAATCTTAACTCTTCACATAATGTTTAAGGATCTTTCATAGACACTAACTGAAAAAGATACCTGCATCCCTGTGTTTATAGCAGCATTATTTACAATAGCTAAGACATGGAAAAAACCTAAGTGTCCATCAATGAATGAATGGATAAAGAAGTAGTGGCATATAAATATATTATTCATCCTTAAAAAATCAGGAAATCCTTCCATTTGCAACAACCTGGATGGATGCTGAGGGCATTATGCTAAGTGAGATAAGTCAGACAGAGAAAAACAAATGTTGTATGATCTCACTTATATGTGGATCTTAAAAAAATCAAACAAAAAAGCCCCCGACAGATACATAAAAACAAACTCATAGAAAAAGAGATCAGATTTGTGGTTATCAGAGGCAGGGGAAGGGGGAAGGAGACTAGCAGAAAAGTGGTCAAAAGGTGCAAACTTGCAGTTAGAAGAGAAACAAGCACTAGGAATGGAAGGGACAGCATGTGACCACAGCTAACACTGCTGGATAATGTATAGGAAAGTTGTGAAGAGAGTAAATCCTAAGAGTTCTCATCACAAGAAGAAATTTTCTTTTTTTCTCTCTCTCTCTCTTTTTACTGCATCCGTATGAGATGATGGATGCTGACTAAACTTACAGCGGTAATCATTTCATACTATATGTAAGTCAAAGTGTCGTGCTGTACACCTAAACTTCTACAGTGATGTAGATCAATTATACCTGGAATAAAACTGGAAAAAAATAAAAATAATAAAAAGTTTTAAAAAGTCCTTCACAGTCCCAGTCCCACATACTTCTCAGGCCTCAACCTTTATCACTCCTCTCTGTGATGCAGATATCCTAGATGATACAGAGCGTCCAGAATGATTCTAGATTATTTTATCCTTGAATTCTTTGCTGATCGTTCCTGCTGCTTAGAATACATTTATTCCCCTTCTTTGTTTAACTGCAATAGCTGATTCTTCAAGGCTTTATTCATGCAGCGCTCCTTCTGGAAACCTTTCAAATATGGGCAGTACACGTATTTATCCAAATACATTCTGCGCTCAGAGGAAACCCTTGGGAGTGCTGCAAAGGAGGAAAGATAAATGTAAAAACTAATATTAAGGCACAATGAGAAAGGATTTCATAAACTTGAGGTCGAGTGGGATACATCCAAAAAGGGGTGTTTCAACAACACATGTCTTGCATTTTATTTGGCCTATAACATTGTTGGTGATTTGCCCCACATTTAAAACTAAGAGCTCTGGATGCTACATCTGCAAGATTCTCAACAGCAATGCTAGAAGGTCTATGTCCATTCTAGACAGTGAGAGCCAGGTGGGGTTTATGCAGCAAGGACTCCCGTAGATAAACCTTCAACGTGTCAGTGTGTGTTGAATCATTACAGACAAGGAGTGGGAAAGGCTCTCGTACATCACTATGGGGAGACATTGCATTTTCTGAGCATCTTTCCTTACCCTCCAGGAACTGAATGCTGTGACCAACTAAAGAGCAGTAACTGGAAGCCTTTGCCATGTAAGAATTACAGGTTAAAATTCTGAAGCCTTTATAGTACAATAAATTAAACAAACTACATGTGACTATCAACTTGACATATCAGCTTGGGTTTCCCAGATTTTAACATCTTCCAAACTGTGCTCCTGATCGCCCCACAAACCTGTTCCTCCTTACTCCTACCTCCATAATGGCCCCTCAGATGCTCAGGTTGTCCTTGACTCGGCCTTCTCTCTCACACACTCCACGTTCAATCTTTTGGTACATCCTGTTATAATACGTGTAGAATCTGGCCGTGTCACCAGAGTCTGACCACACCGCTCTGTCACCTTGGCTGTGACTCAATCTTCTCTTATATTGAAAGAGCATCCTGATTTCTTCCCCTGCGTGCTTGCTTGTCTCCTGCAATCAACTCCTAGATTGGCACATGGGTGATTCTACTCAAATCTAAGTTAGGTCCTGTTACTCTGCTGCCCTGAATCTTCTTACCAGCTCTCGTGAAGGGCCTAGCAGGGTGTGTGTGGTCCGGCTCTCGCCTGGTGTGCGTGCGGTGGTCCATCTCCCCTACTCCTACCCTGGCTTGTGAGCAAGCCACAGTGCCACGCTGGCCTGCTCACTGTTTCTTGGACACACAGGGGTACTCCCACTGAGGGGCTGTGCAGGGCTGAGACATGGCCTCCAAAGACAGTCACATCCTATCCCCGGAACCTGTGGATGTTACCTTACATAGCAAAAAGGTCTTTGCAGATGTGATTAAATTAAGAAGCTTGAGACAGGGAAATTTTCCTGGATGATCTGGGTTGGGAGGGGGGGTTCCTAAATGCAATCACATATATAAGAGGAAGGCAGAGGGAAATTTTACTACATACAGAGAAAGCAATGTGAAGACAGACCAGAGAGAGATTTCAGGATGTTGGCCTCAAAGACCAGAGTGATAAGGCCACAAGCTAAGGAGTGATTCTTCTCTAGGGTTTCTGGAGGGAGTGTGGCTCTGCACCTTGGTTTTGGCCCAGTGATACTGATTTTAGACTTTTGGCCTCTGGAACTACAACACAATAAATTTCTGTTATTTTAAGCCATGAAGTCTGTGGTAATTTTTTCCAACGGCCTCAGGAAACAAGCACAGGGACTTTGCACTTGCTGTTTGCCCTGCCTGGAATGCCTTTGCTCCTATTAGCAGGACTCCCTTTATCATCTCTTTTGTGCTTTTCTCAGATATGCCTTTCATTTGAGACCTTTTCTTCCCACACTGTCTAAACCATAATCCTCCCTAATCCCCTCCATCCATACATTCTCCATCTCCCTCTCTTGTTGATTTTTTTTTAAAGAAAAACTGTCCTATTAGCATCCACCATAGTATTATTTTATTGTTTATCTCTCTCAGTAGAATGTAGCACCATGACGGAAGGGATTTCTGTCTTGTTTGCACTGTGTTATCCCCACCACCTAGAAAAGGATGGAAACCTAGCAATGGTTATTGAATGTTGAATGGATAAATAAAACTAAAGCATACAAAATGTCATACAAGTGATTAAATCACCAAGGCATACATAATTCATTACTACTCACTTGAAATAAAGTGATTTGAGTGTACATAGTCAGTGGGACATACAAAAAATTAATGATGTAATCTAATTATTAATTATCTAGTGCTTTTATAGTCAGTGCTAATGGCAGTATCTAGTGCTAATGAACTTATGGTTGACAGACAAAACAATTATATTAGTTTAAGTAATTTATAGCATCATTTTATAAGAAGAAAAGACTGAAATTATAGTTGGGATAAAAATACTTTTGCAACAATGTTAAAACCCCATTGGAAAATATCAGTATGAACTTATGACTTAATGAAATATATCTTTTCAAGCTCATCTCCTTAAGTCGTTTATGAATAACATCACCCCCAGCACATGACTGGTCTGCAGCCCCAGCATACAGATTATGGTTTCTGATATTTCTTAAAATGATGCCTGATGTGTCTGATATGTTTGAGTGAAGTAAGAAGTCTATTTAAAAATTAGATATACTCCTTGAGTGTCGGTTTGGGTAGATTTAGGGTTTTCCCTCTCTTTTTGATAACCGGCGTTATGTTGAGATCATAGTGCCAGAAAACATTATATTCTAGACTAGACCTATGACTGTAAACCTAATTCCAAGAAGCTAGGAGTGCTGGAATTCCCCTTCGGTCCCACAATTTAAGGGGTACCTTCATGGGCAAATCATGTATTAATGTGTCCCTCTCTGCACTAATATTCATTCTAGCACGTCATGGATATTAAATGAATCCTTGTTGTTATGAACTGAATGAAATTCACAGCACCTACTGTACTTCTATAATGTGCCTATCCATACGCTATGGGGTCTGTGGAGACTTATTATATGGTTCTTGTGTTTTTAGAATTCACAGCCAGCCTCCATTGTAAAGGACACACACAGTAAAGTCTTGCCTCTATTCACTCATTAAACAAGATTTTACTGAGCACCTACTATGAGTTTCAGGTTTTTTTTTTTTTTTTAAAGATTTTATTTATTTATTTGAGAGAGAGAGAATGAGAGACGAGAGCATGAGAGGGAGGAGGGTCAGAGGGAGAAGCAGACTCCCTGCTGAGCAGGGAGCCCGATGTGGGACTCGATCCTGGGACTCCAGGACCATGACCTGAGCCGAAGGCAGTCGCTTAACCAACTGAGCCACCCAGGCGCCCGAGTTTCAGGTTTTGATACAGGAGAAAACATACAAAATGAGTAAGACAGTCTTGTGGAGGGAATGTAATGATATTATGGCAGGTGCTATAGAAGAAGTGCATTCAAGATCCTGGGACATTTACCGAGAGCTTACTATTACTAGATACAGTCTCTCATAATTTCTTTCTTTGACCTTCCTTTGCTCATCTATCTAATACCTTTCTCAGGGTAAGGGCATGATGGTTTCTCTAGGCTTCTTTCAGTTTTATGATCTATGACCATCTTAATGAAAATGTTCAGAAGGGCCATTTCTAGATGCTGGTACTTTGGGACAATCTGAGGAAAGGGGAGAGGCAGAGGTGGTATCCATTTTATTTTAAATTGTGTAATAGGTTATATATACAGAAGAGTACATAAAACATACACATACAATTTTAAAGAATAATTACGCACTGAAAACTTGCATAATGCACACCCAGGTCAGAGAAATCTTTGCTAGCCCCCTGGAAACCCTCCTATCCACAATACATAATAACCCCCTATTACAGTCACCTTTCCCCCTCTGCACTGAGATAACTACTATCTTGACATAATGGTAATCACTTTCTTGGTTTTTAAGAAATATGTGTCATATCTATAACTACCCTGCACCATAGAACATGTTCAACTCTGTTGTTCCAGCAGGGCACCCATTTTTCAGGTGGGTGCTGTGATGGATTTTATTGTTGTTCATAATGTTCAGGGCCACTCCCTAAAGCAACCCCCACCACCTCACCTTTGGCAAGATCTATTTCCCTGCGCCCTTGCAGGCTTGGCTGTGTCACTTGCTTTGGCCAATGGAATATGAGGGAAAGTGATGAATGTCATTTTAGAAGAGAAGCTTTAACAGCTGACATAAGCTTCCCCAGGCTTCTTTATCACTCTGTCATGATGCCTGGAATTGTCCCAGAGAGGAGCTATGGTTATGTGTGTGTGTGTGTGTGTGTGTGTTGTGAGCCTCAGCTCATCAGAAACCAGCAGGTTCTCTGAGCATAGCTAAGGAACTCTGATGGAGGCCTTCAACATCTTGGACAGAATTCAGCATAGACTTTATCTGTTGAAAGTATCTCCAGACTCTCTGAGTTTGACTGTCTCTTTTCAGCGGAGAATTCTGTGTTCTTCCTTCCTGAACCACTAACTCACTTAATCAACCCCCATCCTCTTTTTTTTTTCCCCTAGCAGGGAGCACTCTTTTTATTTATGTACTTCCCTTACATAGTGTGACAATTCATGAAATTTTTGCCTAGCATAATAAGGTCCTGAAAAAAGCAACAGTAGATATGGCCACCTTTAATACAGACTTTGGGGTGCCCGAGGCATGGCCCATAGAATTTGGACCCTTGAATCCCAGCAGGAAAAGGATCTAGGCTGCCTGAAGGTATTATAGTCGCTGCCAATTGCTAAAAGAGTGGCATGAAATATTTCCTGGAAGTAGTCTCACTATATGCACTGAGAGCTGTTCTGACCACGTGAATGCTCCCGAGGTTCAGAGTCAACCCCCGCTCAAAGAGTAGAGTTTGGGCTGTGTTACCTCCAAGTGCTGCAGCCTGGGGATGGAGAGGCTTTCTTAACCACCCTTCAAAAAGATGCCCTGGGAACCTTGGATTTGTCCTGTAGCACCTTCCATGGATCTTTGAATTGTGGAGAGAGAGGAGAAGACTGGACATAGCTTGCATTTCCTCTGGATTTGTTTCTTAGTTACGAAATATTCCGAACCACTAACTCACTTTTTTTTTTCTTTATTATGTTCAATTAGCCAACATAATTGCACTAACTCACTTTTATTTAACTTTCTTTCTTTTTCTTCCTGGGCCCTCAAATCCCTCTGGAATAGCATATTCCCATCAGTAACAATGGCTGGCAATGATAGGGGTTCTTCCCCGGGCCTGGAGTGGGTAGAGGGGATATATCCCCCCCTCAAGACCATGCATTGAAACCTGTGGGGTAAGGGTTACATACAGTCTCCAAAACACTTCAAGTGATACCTATCACCTCCCCAACTCTTTATTACCTTCATATTCTAGACTCTACATTGCCATCCCTCGTATTATTCAAATAAGTAACATTTGAGTAATGAACATTTTACAAAAGTATTTATTAATATTTATTAATATTGGAGAGGAGACTAGTTTTTTTTTTTTTATCCCTCTCCCTCTTGCTGATTTTGTTTGTACAATACAGGTGCATAGTAATTTATCTTATAAAGGAATAAAATTTCCTTTATTAAAAAATATTATCTAGATTAAAAAGACAGCAGCAATGTATAATGAAACGCCCAGTACATGATGTGGCCACAGCTGCACACATTTTTACATTAGCAAGCTCTTAATTTGTGGCTTCTGGAACAATCCAGTGCCCTCAGAGAAAATTGAGGTAGTCACTTTGTTCATTGGTTGGATCGTAAGCACATTTTTTTCTTGAGAGAAAACAGGGCTGTTGCACAGAAAGATGAATTCTATTGGTCTCTGCTTAGAGGGCTCCCACTCTAAATTACACCTGATGCTAGGCCTAAGGGGATTGTATCATTTGGGTAAAAACAAACAGATAAACCCTGGCAATTTTCACCCTTTGCTTTTCTTTCTTTGTCATTTGTTCTCAGATTCATTCCTGGCATGTGGCTCCAGCCTGGGCCATAATTTCCTCAAGTCATTAAATTTCTGGGAACTCATGGGTCCCCCATCTCACCTCAGCTGGTAGCTGACCCCAGGGACGTGTGAGTAACCCAGTCCTGAGGCCAAGTAATTTCCCATTTTTGAACTTCAGGTGTCTTAATTCAATGTCAAGAGATAAAGAAGCCAATGAAGAAATCAGATTTCTAGGAAGAGTCTCTTCTAGAGCTCTTGGTCAAGGACTCTAAAACATGGTTTTGTCCTTTCTGAGGTCTTTAGCACAAAGCTAGTGGAGAACATTTCCCCGTTCTAAGAGATGATGCAACAGTGTTGTCTCCGACCTCACCCCATGCAAAAATCACTTGGAGACAAGTGCCAAGACTGGAACTCAACACTGAAAAGTCTTTTCCAGTTCCTAGCAACCTTTTCCATGCTGCATGCTGTTCCCTTTGTGTACCTCCATCTTTCCAGGGATCTGGTTTCCAGGTTAAAGAATCAGAAGCAGATTATGGCTAGAAGAGGCCCTAGTTACTATCTAGCCAGCCTCCCCTGTGCAGGTGGAAAGACAGAAGTCCACTGAGGGCAACTATTGGGGTCTGAGGCTGAGTAGAGATGCTGCAGAGCCGGGCAGGACAAAGTGCCAAACCACCTGGTCTTTTCCCTGCCCAGGTGCCTCCCTCTGCTCTCTGTGCTTTCGTCTGGATTATGCAAATCTGGAGTCAGGTTCCCTCCTAGTCTCTAAGGTATTCAAATTGGGAATAAGGGAACTGTGGGTACCCCATTGCCTGGCCTCTTTCAGCAGCAGCTGAGACAGTGGAAGCTTGCAGCACAGAACAAACTTATTCCTCCAGCATCTTCTTCCATGTGGCCTGGGACCAGGAACCAAATGGGAGCTCTAACAATTCTAAGATTCTAGGAATCTGAAATGTTATCATTGTGTTTTTTACAGCGTGTCAGATTGCATTCTATCTCACAACTGGCTTGAGATCTTTCTGAGCAAACGGCATCTCACTTCTATCTCAATCCCTACATGTTAAGAGCTCAGCAGTATTCTGATAAATGAACAAATGAGCTTGGTTTTGGAAGGCCTGGATCTGAGTCTTGGATGAGGCTCTTAGAGCCGTGTAAACCTCCGTTTCCTGATCTGGATGAAGGGGGAGCTATTCCCACCCTGGCCAGCACATAGGTCAAGCAATTGGTGAATTGTGAATAGTGAATGATGGTCCCCACACATCAGGGGGTGTGCAAGCTGCAGGCTCTGCATTTCCTCAGCCCTTGTTTATCCTTGGCTCCCTAGGGTGTCATAGTTACTGTAGCACACAATGTGCAGGATACTTGGAAGAGCAGTAGGGTGAAGCGGTAGGGGAAGCAAGAGGGTGGAGACCCCTGAAGGCCTGGGTGGCTGTGATCTGGGCCTGAGCCTCCCAGCCTGCCCTTTCCACTCAGGGTCACTACCCAGCCCTGCCTCCCCAGCCCAGCCCTGGGCCCTAGAACTCTCTCTTGGGACTCCCCTCCTCCCCAGGGCTGGCTCTTGGCTCCCGGCTCAGCTGCCATGGAAACAGGTGCCAGGTGACAAAACATAGTGCTGGGTCCTGTTTCCTCCTGGTCCTGTTGATGAGGATTTTCAGACCACAGAGACTGAACTGCTCTGCATCGACCTGGGCTCTTTCTGTGTGCTCTCTCAGGCTGAATTCAAGCTTCCATCCCTGCCAGCAGGACCATGTCTACCAGCCTGACCACTTGTGAATGGAAGAAAGTCTTCTATGAGAAGATGGAGGTGGCCAAGCCAGCCGACAGCTGGGAACTCATCATAGATCCCAACCTCAAGCCCAACGAGCTGGCCCCAGGCTGGAAGCAGTACCTGGAGCAGCATGCCTCAGGCAGGTGAGCAGCCCAGACGGAAGAGGCCTGCAGGCAGCCTTGGGGGCATCTTCCAAGGGGAGGCAGAGAGATACATGGAGCCTGGTCCTGGGGTCAGCTCAGGTTAGGGGGCAGAGAAGGAACTTCCAAGCAGGTCAAAGAGGCCTGGGTACCCAGGTAATCCCAGCTGGGTAATCCCAGCTGTACCACTGACTGCCTGGGTGACCTTGGCAAGTTGTGTTCTGTCTTTGGGTCTTGGTTTTCTACTAAACGAAGAGCTATAATGTCCCTACAATCTCTGACATTTTAGATGTTTTCACATTTTCATAATCTCTTAAAGAATGGTAGGGCCTGAGGGGAGGAGGCCATGAGGTCCACTGAGAAAACCTTTTAGCTTAGGGTTGGGGCCTGTGCTCTGGTCCTAGGTCTGTTTAGTCAACTCAGTCCAATTTGATCTGAATACAAAAACATTCATTGTCCACCTGCTATGTTCTGGAAACTGCCTTTATGGCTAACTAATTCTGTGAACTTGTGAAAAGTCTCTTTCCCTTTCCGGGCCTCAGTTTTCACATTTGCAAAACCAGGAAGTTAGCCTTGGGTGACCAATTAAGACCCTTCCAGCTTTATTGTCTATGGGTCTGTGACAAAAAGACTTAGCTTTGGACACAATTTCCCTTAGGTCCGTAAAGCCCAGTGTCCTATACCTTATAGGAACCTCATGTTTTCCACAGTGCAAGGAGTCCTTGAGGCTAAGGGGACATATCCATCTGAAGCCCACATGCCTCTCCTTCTTCTAGACTGTGATTTGGGATCAGGACCACAGAATTCCCTGCCCAAGCTGCCTCAGACTCACCTTCAGGGCCTATGCAGTCTTCTTCCCTGAGTCCACTGATTCAAGGACAGATAGTACCCCAAAGGCCCCCAGGGAGGCCAACAGGTGGCTGTGTTTTGGGGGTGTGGACACACAGAACTTGGACACACAGACTGGGTTGTTCATGCACGTTTGTATGGTGCGGCATGCTGCTGGGGGTGGCAACAGGAGGCAGGCTATTTCTGTTTGTACTCTTGTTCTAAGACCTGTAAATATTTGAGTGAACTTGTCTTTGGGACAAAAGACAGAGAGGCAGAGGTTGGTTGGTTAATTTCAATTTGCATCAATTCCAGAGACATTATTGTGCACCTGTTATATGCTGGGTCCTGGCTCGGTCTCTGGCTAGCTGTACATGGATGGCTCTCTTTCTCTCTGCTTCTGTTTCATCTCAATAAAATGAGGTTGACTAGATGATCCTTAAGGTCCCCTTGCACTAGGTCTGCTGTTTTGAAATTTAAGATCTGAGTTCTAGCTTGAGGGAGAGGAAACAACTCTGGATTGGCTTGATTAAAAAGATGTAGAAGAAGGAGAAAAAACACATGAAGCTCCTGAGCTGGCTGTTGAGAGGAATGCAAAGGGCTGGGAACTTGGGCCCAGGAGGCCAGGGGCCCAGGGGATGAGGGGCTGAGCTCCACAGGCTCGTGGCTGCTCCCTGCCTCAGGTCTCACCTGGTCCTGCTCCTGGCTGGTGGCCTGTGGTTCTCAGCTGGCCTCTGGCAGGCCTTCAGGACTGCTGCTGTTGTGTTATTCTATGCACAGGCTCACTCTCCCTGGAAGTCATAGGATGCGTTAATCCTGGTGCCCCACAACTCTGGCCCAACGTGAGTGGGGACCCCTTTCTGGCTTAGGACCAATCAAGCTGCTCTGCTGGCCAGCCTGGCCTTGGCCTATGCTGGGTATTGTTCTGTGCTTATGTTGTCTGTGGGATCCAGGCCTCAGGGGCAGGCTTGGCTTCATCTCTACCCCCACAGCCTGGACTATGTGGTGCTTGGCATGAAGTAGGTGCTAAGTGGTGTCTGTTGCACTGAATTGAATTCCTCATCAGAGGTCCTTTGGGCCATTGTACAGGGGACCCAGAGATATTCAGCAGTGAGGGCAAACTTGGCCCTTCAGGAACTGGCCTGAAGGTAATGAGTGCTCCATCACTGATGGTGTGCAAGCACTGGGTGGGGGGTGAGGGAGTGGGGCCTGGCTAGATGAGTCCCAGACTACTTCCTTCCACTATCCTGAGGCTGGGACTCTAGGGGGCCCACTTTGTCTCAAGTGTGGGCTGTGTGTATGTAAGTGTGCATATGTAAATGTGTGTGGAGGAGGATGCAGACTAGGATCCTCTTTTCCAGTCTCTATGGCAGGGCTAGAGTGGGGTCTAGGGATGACTTGTCAAGGGTTAAGAGAGTGTTCTTTATGAAGGTACAGGGACCAAATTCCGTAGTCCTCCCCCTGTTGGCCCATCACCCATCCACCAGTCCATCTGGTGGATTCTTGGTGGTCAGTCTCGGAGTTATTCTTGGTGGCCTGTGCTCAGTAGTTCGAGGCATCTCCTTTTCTCCCCAGAGCAGGCAGGATGCATGAGTGAGACAGGTAGAGGCAGGGGAGGTCTGAGTGAAAAGAGCCTTATTGGACACCATCACCCTGCAATTCACAGATGAAAAATAAGGCCCAGATTTTGGGAGTGAGCCCTGTGCACGTACAGGTGCATGTCTTGAGTTCATTAGGCTTAGGGGGAGCTGAGGCCACAGGAAGGTGTGCAGGAAGCAGGCTGGAGAGACTGCTAGAAGCCAGGCTCCTGAGGACACTGCTCCAGGCCCAGGGGAGCTCACTGGGAGGAGGCAGAGCCTGTGGAGTGCTAAGGAACCCAAGGGACAACCAACAAGCACCCTTTACCTCCAGGCACAGGCAGGCAGGACCCATTCTTTCTGGGCTCCTCCAGGGCAGGCTGTCGCTGGGAGGGAGGCCGACCCTCTCCATCCTTCCCTCCCCTCCCCGCAGGTTCCACTGCTCCTGGTGCTGGCACACCTGGCAGTCGCCCCACGTGGTCATCCTCTTCCACATGTACCTGGACCGCGCCCAGCGGGCGGGCTCGGTGCGCATGCGCGTCTTCAAGCAGCTGTGCCACGAGTGCGGCACGGCGCGGCTGGATGAGTCGAGCATGCTGGAGGAGAACATCGAGAGCCTGGTGGACAACCTCATCACCAGCCTGCGGGAGCAGTGCTACGATGAAGACGGCGGCCAGTACCGCATCCACGTGGCCAGCCGCCCGGACGGGGGTCCGCACCGCAGTGAGTTCTGCGAGGCCTGCCAGGAGGGCATCGTGCACTGGAAGCCCAGCGAGAAGCTGCTGGAGGAGGAGGCGACCACCTACACCTTCTCAGGAGCCTCCAAGCCAAGCGCCCAGGAGGGTTCGGGCTACAACTTCTTCTCCCTTCGCTGGTGCCTCATTGGGGCCTCCCTCTGCCTGCTCATTGTCTACCTGCAGTTCTCCTTCCGCGGCTCTACCTTCCTTTAGTGGAGCCGCGCATGTGGGGTGGGAGTGGGGGAGACCGTTCTGGTTGTGATTCTTCTGCAGAGTCAACATATGCTCTGGACAGCTCTCTCTGGGCCTCGGTGTATTCCTCTGCAGAATGGGAAGTTTGTTCTAGGGGATATTTAATGGTCTTTCCATTAAAATTTACAAAGAGGGTCTAAGGAGGATTTAGGCTTGGTGGTAGTACTAGTCTTCTCCCTCCACTTCCTCCGCCTCCATCTCTACCCCACCTTCCACTCCATTTCCATTTCCCACACCCCATTAGGAGGACCCTAGTAGATCCTGTCGTGCCCTGATCTCATCTCAAGTTCGTGTTCAGCTGCCTCTGCCCTGCCACGGTTCCCCTTGGAGTAGGCAGTGATCCCACCCTATACATCAATACTCAGTGCATCTTGATTTAGTCCCTGTCTTGGAGAGTCTGCTCCCATCATTCTGAAAATTTCAGATTTTGACTTTGGTGCTAGAACTGCACTGTCCAATTTGGTAGTCACTAGTCATATGTGATTATCTAAATTTAAATTAATTAAAATGAAATAAAATTAAAAATTCAGTTCCTCAGTTGCACCAGCCACATATCAAGTTCTCAGTAGCCATATGTGGCTAGTGGCTACCATATTGTGCTATGCAGATATAGAACATCATCACAGAAATTTCTACGGGACAGCACTAGTCTAGATCTTGAAATTCCCACTTAAATGTGTGTGATCTCATAAAAATCAGAGGGGGACACAGGTTTAAAGGGGTGCATCATGGAGCCTTTTGGGGGCAGGGACAGGTAAGGATGTGGTGTGTTAGAGATACACAAATAAATCTGTAATCTCTGTGTTTCTGGCTGTCAGTGGATTGGAATTTGTGGGTCCCAGTGTTGTCTAAACTTATTTCCTGGGAGAGGACCTATTGAAATTCACTACAAGATGATGGCACTCTCTCTCAATCTCTCTTGCTTTCACTGTGTGTATGTGGGCGGGGGAGGGGTGGTGTCTTGGAGAATACATTCCTGTGTTTTGAAGAAATGTGTGAGCTACAGCACCACTAATTACACAATGCAGGGAGATGTTCCTCTGCCATCCTTAATGAACATACCTTTGCAGCCAATTCTATGGATCTCCTTGTTCCTGGGGATGGTGAGGGAAGGGGCATATTAGGCAGATCTGGAATCTTTCAGGTGACAGTGGAGTTATGTGTCTCCATTCAGGGGAGGTGATGACCAAGGGGAAGCATGAGTAGTGGAGGCAGACAGTACCTGTCTTCTAGCATGTTCTCCTTTTCTGAGTCCGTGAGACTGCCCCATTACAAGGAATGGATTTGCTGTGCCCATTCCCTTAGGCATAGCTGTGACTTGGGCAATTTGACTCATGGTTTGCTGTGAGATGACCCTGTGTTTATTATTGTCTGGACTAGGGAACAGAAACTCTCCTATTCACACTCCTAATTCTTTCCTGACATTCACAACTTTCTACAGCCCACCCTTAGAGCATCTATCCCAAGTGGTCCCTGAGAACCGAAGATGAGGTTCAAGGCTGGTGTGTCCAGCTAGCTATGTTTCCAGTGGTGGGCTGATTTGGACACTGTGTCCCACCTGCCCACTGTATGTCAGACTGGCTTTACTCTTCTCCAGCTTTAGCAGGGGGGTTCTGGTGGCTTGTCTGGATTCCCCTCTAGACTTGTAGGAGCAGAGAGCCAGGTAACCTGGATGAATCTACCTCTCTTTGGTTGGGTACGCTACAGGTACAAGAAGGGCAGCAGACTGGAGCATTTGTGAACTGGGCGTACGTGAAGTTGTGTTCACCTCTGTTAGCTACGGAGAATGCTCAGATGGGTCTGTGTAGAGTGTGTGTCCCATAGGGTGCTGCTCAACTGCAGACAGGTGGTAGCTTCTGGGGGTCAGCCACTTTTCTGCCTGTCTGTCACCTGCTCTGGATGTTGCATGTTGCACCCTCTCCTGGAAGGTTCTGTGACAGCACTTGTGCCTCATCCTCCCCCTTCTGTTTCCTCCCTGTTGTGATGTTCCCTCTCTCGCCCATCCCTTACACGCTGGGGTTCCCCTGGAGGCTCTCTGTTGTTCTTCCTGGGTAACACGTACCTGCTCACATAGTAGGTTCTCATGCCTGGGGACTCCCAGTCTTTGCAGCTCTAGGAGGCCTGCTACCGCACTCCAGGCCCACAGACCAATCGACCTGATCCCTGGGAGTTCCCTCAGCATGACCAAGGCTGACCTCTTCACTTTACCATCCAAACTTGTTCCTCCCACTTCTCAGAAGTCTGGGAGTTATCTCCTGATCCTCCCTGACCGCCCTACTCCTCCCCGCCAAATGGATCAACGTGTCTTGTTGATTGTTCTTCCCAAGTACCTCTGGCTTGGTCTCCTCTCCTTCCTTCCCACTTCCTACTGCCTAGACTCAACCTTTGGTGTTCCTTGACTCTGCAGCCTCCTTAATAATCATCACACCTGTAGCCTCCCCTTGTACAGCCCACCCTGCACTCTACCACTCTCTAGGGGTGATTTTCTGGTAATCAGATATAGTTAGCTCACTATCCTGCTTAAACTCTTCCAGAGATCTTTCCTGCTAATGGACAAAACTTAGTCTCATTAGCCAGGCACACCTCATTTTCCAGATAATAATACTACAGAACATTTATTGAGAAGGAGCTCAATAAGCAGTTGCTATTATAATAATTTACAGTGCATGAGGTGCTGTGCTAAGTGCTTTGTATGCATTGTCTCATCTAATTCTGAAAACAACCATTTGAGGCAGGCATTATTATCATCTTTAGTAGGGCTGAGGCTCAGAGAGGTTAAGACACTGGTTCATGCGAACCCAGTTAGTAGGTCCCAGTGCTGAGGTTGAAATCCAGGGTCTCTCTGATTTCAGAACTTCAGTTCTCGATCACTATGTTATCCTGCCACTCCCACCAAACCAGTGCTCCTCATACTGAGATGTTCACTCCCTGGGAACCCTGTCCCCATCTGCCTTTCAGGGGCCTTTTCTTCAGTATCAGCTGGAGCCTTAACTCCTGTGTGAAGCCTTCGTTCACAGCCCCAGGCAGCCTTAGCCTCTCACCCCTCTCTGCTACTGCACTTGTCATGTTGTGTTGTCACTGCTGTTTGTGTGTCTGCTCACCACTCTCACTTGTTTTTCACCTACCTCTCCCCAGTACCTGGCACAAAGTAACTGCTTAATCAGAAGGTTGATGGACTAAATTCTTGTCTTGGATACAATATAATCTCCCAGAACTTCCCTCCCACCAAGAACCGTCCTGTGTATGTTTCGTGGACTATGGTACCCCCAACCTGGGAGGGAAGGACATGCTGACTTTTGCCAGCTAATAAGTATAATTTCCCCTTACTAACAAGTCCTGAGATAGGCACTGTAATTATCCACACTTATGGAGGGGAAACTGAGGCTTAGCAAGATGTTTAGTTTTGCAAGGCTTGAGAGCTGGTTAGTGGAAATCTGGTATAGGAGCTCAGATGGCCAAGAAATGAAGAATTAAATAAGCCTCTAAGGCTTAAAACATGACAGGTATTGAGACCCCAGCACCTCGCCCAGAGAGCACAGCTACCCACTAACATCTGGATGACAGCTGGACTTCAGACCAGTAGCTGAAGAAAGAGAAGCTGGATTTCTAGAAACGTGGAAACAGAGAAGTCTGAAAAATGTACAAAACTTGTCTACTGGAATAGATGACAAGAAGTTCAGGGGAACTCTTATAGACATTCAGTGTAAGATTAGCCCCATGCTCATGTACCTTTGATGCTGTTATGTGGAATGAGTATTTGTACCCCACCTCTCATGTGGCCTTTGTGACCTGGCAAGAGATGCTTCTTATTATTAGTAGTATTTGGTGTCTGTGTATATCCTACAACTACAACTGTATTATAGGAGTTATAAGAATACAATGCTTTATAACCCCCAAGTGCATCTTTGTGCTGATTTTACACCATTGAGTAAGCACAGATAGCTTTCATTGGTTGCTGGTTGGCAGTCTGCAGACTCCCTGATGAAGAGTACAGTAAGGCATGCAAAAGAATACGATGTCAAGACTCGAGATCTGGGTACCAGTCCAAGGATACAGTGAAATGAATCAATATAAACCCATTACTACCCCTGGAAAAAATGGTATGAGGTATATGTCTATAGTTATACAGCTATATTCTTTCCATTTTCATCCATAAGTCAACATACATCTATTCTGTTTGATTCCTTGCCTGTCCTAAGTTCCAGGATCACAAAGATAATCAGACACAGTCCCTGACTTGGAGGGCTCATATTGTGTACTAGTCAATGCTGTGTTGGGGGGGGGGAGCCTAATCATACCTCAGGGGTGAGGGGCTAGGAATGGTTTCTTAGAAGAGGAGTCATGCAGCTGGTATGTCTTGAAGGATGTACGGAAGTGGTCGGGAGGTCAAGGCCAGGGCTGGCAGGGAGCCAAGTTCATCCCAACTGGAGTGAAAAAGGAAAATCCAAAGGCAAAGCTCACTTCATATCCAGGAAGCAGTAAGCAACCAAGTACCAAGGAGAAGTCAGGAGGATGGAGCACAAGAGGAATCTGGGAGCATTGGCTAGAAATAAGGCAGAAAAACAAGGTAGGCTGGAGTTGCGTGAAGATGGTTTTCTTGGCTCAAGTAAGGAGTGAGGGAGGAGCGTTTTGATTTATGATAGACGTTTTATTGTCAGTTTTAGAACTTGTCTTTAAAAGAAATTGAAAAGGTAATACTGAACAGCAATCCTACCCTAGTGCCTCCCAGAAGCATTAGAATGACTGAAGAGGTTGTACCTGGCACCGCCTGTGAATGAGAGGGAGCATTCAGTCTCCCCTCACCGTAATCTCCATCTATCCTTTTCTCTCTCCCCAGCAGCTGAGAAGAGTCTCAGCTTCCACTTTAGGGATGGGCATGAATGATGTCTTCAAGTGCTCTGTGGGCAATGAGAATCTGGGCTGCAAATCACAAAACTATTAACTTTGTCAAGTAACACAGAAAGCTTTGTTTATTCAATACTGAAATAAGGTCAATTAACTATTTTAATAATCAGTGAAAGTAGGCAATTTGTTTCCACTGCCAATTGTTCACATATGTTGAGGACAGTTATGGTACAAATTATTTTCCTTTTTGCTTTTTTGTTCCTTTTTATTCCTACAATTAAAATAAATTACTTCCTTAAAGATTTAAATATACATATGTCCATATCCATTATAGAAGCAATAAACAAGAATAAATGTTTCTTTTTTTTTTTTAAGATTTTTATTTATTTGACAGAGAGAGAAACAGCGAGAGAGGGAACACAAGCAGGGAGAGTGGGAGAGGGAGAAGCAGGCTTCCCGCGGAGCAGAGAGCCTGATGTGGGGCTCAATCCCAGGACCCTGGGATCATGACCCGAGCTGAAGGCAGACACTTAACGACTGAGCCACCCCGGTGCCCCAAGAATAAATGTTTCTAACAGAATAAAATATGCAAAACTTTTGATAATGTGTGTGTGTGTTCATATATCAATAAGTGCTTATATAAGAGATAAGAAAGAGAAAAGCAGTCTCCGACATCTGGGAGCTGACCTTACCCTCACAGTTAGGCTGTGGTGCTCACCTGTTGAACATAAACAATTCATAAAACACCAACATCGACCAGATCACTCTGGGGTGATGCTGGATCAAGGCAAGCATAAGGCCACTCTATAACTGTATCTGAATACAAATAGAAGCATGCACATTGTCCAAACTTCAAAAAATGACCAAATAACCCCCTATCATGGCCAATATGAATGGCTGCTATTTCTTTACCAGTGATACCTTCTGGCCTTCTAGATAAGAATAATTAAGATACCCCATCATAGAATTATCCCCACTTTCTGATAATATCCATTCCAGAGCACAGCCCACTTACACCAACCTTCCCCTACTTGGTACATGCCCCAATGCTATAGTGTATCTTTTCTAATACCCTCTTACTGAGATGCTTCAAGGTTGCTAAGTGAATCCTTGCTCTTTTCAATGAGTCAAAAAACCCAACTTTGTTTAGTAACACATATGTTCCTGGAGGTCTTTGGCTAAAGGAAATTGACAAGGAGTCCATGGGGTGTTCAGATGTCTCCATGAACTCAAAAACAAAAATATACAGAAAGATTTTTTTCTGACTGTGAGATATTTAACTGAGAAAACCAAATAATTAACCAAGTAAAATAAAATTTAAGAATTTAGTTTTAAAAGGGTGTTTCTAAATCTTAGGGTAAAAATGAAATATATATATTTGCCTTTATTTAGAAATTAAGGAGCTTAACTTCATGTAAAAATTATTTCTGTTTTCATGCTTTGTAATCCCTTAACAACTTATTTTATAGTATTGGTAGATTTTTAAAAATTATATTTCCCATAAGAAGTTAAACAGTAGGGGCACCTGGGTGGTTCAGTTGGTTAAGCATCCGACTCTTGATTTCGGTTCAGGTCATGATCTCAGGGTCATGAGATAGAGCCCCATGTCGGGGTCCACGCTGAGTGTGGAGCCTGCTTAAGATTCTCTCTCTCCGTCGACCTCTGCCCTCTACCCCTGTTCATGTTCTCTCTCTCTCTCTTCCTTCCTCTAAAAAAAAAAAAAGAAAGAAAGAAAGTTAAACAACAAGTGTCTCTTCTAGTACTGATTATCTTCACATTTTTGGAAAATGTATTTTTACCATATTCTTACATCTATTTCAAGAATGTTACATAAGCTATTAATTCTTTTGGTAGAATGGGGAGAAATTTCACATACCTTCTTCCCTGCCAACTTGGATTTCCAGTTTTGTTAGAATGATCTAGTATTTTATAACTAAATTAAGAAAATCCTTTATGGCTTATATGGTTTCTTTCAAGAATTACATTAGACACATGCATTATGTTTCATAATATTAATTTAGGAATTGACTTTTAAATTCTACAATTTTATTTTTCCTTACCATCTTTATGCCAGACCACTCCATTTTTGAGGTCTTTATTTTGATTTATTTTCTTCCTTTCATTTGAAGTACTTTTGTGAGAAATATTTTCAGAGAGGTTCTGTGGTTGGTTTGGCTGTCTGAGATTTCTGTTGCTCTTATTCCACCAGAATAGCTTGGCTAAGTATTATATTCTGTGATCACAATCCTTTATTTTTTTTCTCTCAAAACTTGGTGACATTTTTCAGTTGTCTTCTGGAATTTATTGAGACAGAGAAAAATTTTGTTATCAATCTAATGTTTCTTTTCTTTTACATTGCCTGATGTAATGTAAAATGTGTGTGTGTGTGTGTGTGTGTGTGTGTGTACAATAGCTTCACGAATCTTGTAGAGAATACAGTCTAGAGAGCTTCTAAGGTTTTGCATGTTTTGTTTTATTTCTTGTAGTACCGTCGTTCACAGAGGAGAGGGAGGCATTTATTCTGATTCTTTAGATTGTCTTTATGTGTTTGAACTATAATTTTTCATCACTTAATGACTTTTCTCAGCTGATGCTTGCAGCAGGGAGATGGGGGGAGTGTTCTGTTAGAGACTGTGCCATGTCTATTCAAATTATTTGGTCTCTGACAAAAGGAGAAGAAAAATGCCTTATTTCCCAGAAGTTTTATTTACTGGAAGAGAGGTCATGTTAACAAGGGGGTGGTAGGGAGGGAGCCGCCCTCAGATGCAGCCACCCTGCATGGCCATAGGAACATGGCAAAACAGTCCTTTTCTGTATTTTGTTATAGATCAAGTCATAGGATCATTGCTTCTCTCACTGACTGCCATGAATACCTTATAAGAAGTTGGCTTTATTAGGCAGCATCCCCTTGCCTTACATTTCTGCAAATTTAATCCAAAATTAGTGCAGTGACTAGACAGTTCCTGTGAAGGGACCTGGTATAGTTCCAGAGGTGGGGTAGAGATTTGCCCCCAGTTTGCCTTGCCACTCCAGGCCTGGAAAGATGAGTTAGTGCTCTTCTGCTGGGGGAGCTGGTCTTTTCCTCTTACTCCTGAGGTGAACTTTCTGTTTGCATATGGAGATACACAGATTGGTCCACACTCAGTGGCATTGTTCTTGCTACTGTATCATACCTATATCTCTCAGCATTTTGGGAATGTAACATTTGTGGTTCCCAATGAATACAGATCTCTCTTTACTTTGCATTTGATTATGCCAATAGGGAATTTGGAAAGTTTAGAAGGTTTGGAGAACAGGTGCATTGGCTGACGTGTATCACCTTGAACCTGAAAGTACAACTTCTAATTTGGATTTAAAAAATCTACTCCTGTAAACTAACTTGAATTTTCACTAGATCAAGATAGTGTAAATAAATAACCTAGATAGATTTAGATACATATTAGGTGATATTTAAGTAACCATTTTTTTAAAATTAGTACCTCGTATTTATGAATCTCTGGTCCTTCAAAGAGTTCCTTTCTTAGCTGTGGCCGAGCACTAGTTCTCTCCTAAAATCCTTTGTCCCCTTTTCCACAGTAATAGGATCTTAGCTGGCCACACAGACTTGCAGAATAAAGATTGCTTATCCCAGACCCCTTTGCAGGTAAGTATGGTTTTGTGACTAAGTTCTGGCCAATAGGATATAAGTTACACAGAAGTTACAGGTGAAAAGCTTTGGGGGAACTTCCTTAAAAGACAGTGTTTAGGTTACAGAAACAACAGTAACCACTTTGTTATCTTTCATGGCTGCTGAGAGCAGAAAGAACTGAAGTGAGGGCTTCTGATTGGGGGTCTCTCACGCAGTTGCAGCCAGTTGCTGGAACTGAAGCATGTAGGGCTGGCTGGGTAACTTTTTTCATGTAGTCCTGGGTCTCCTCCATGTGGGTTATTGGCCTTCCTCCCAGCAGGGCTGCAGTCAGACTGCCTGGTGGCTGAAGGTGTCAAGAATGAGTATCCCAGTGAGGAAAGCAAAGGTTAACATTTCTTTTATGACTTAGCTTGGCAATCACATAGTGCCAGTGTACCATATTCTAATCAGAACAATCACAAAATCTGCCCAATTTCAGAGAGAGGGCAAAGACCTCACCTTTCAATAGGAGTGTGTCAAAGGCACATCAAAAGAAGAACATATGGCATGGGAGCTATTGTTAGAGCCATCTTTGAGAAATTCGGTCTCCCAGAAATAATGACCATGTGTCCTTTGCTCTCCTCATCTTTCCTTTTTTTTTCCAATCCAGCTGCCATCTTTGGTCATGAGGCCAAAACCACACATGGCAGAGGAACAGATAGAAGTTACCTGGTACCTAATACAACCAAGTACCTTCTCAGCCATGGATCATCAACCTAGAATTTTATGCACCAGAGAAATAAACATCTTAGCTTAAAGCCACCCACTACTATTTTGAGTTTGGGTCACTTGGAGCTGAACCTGGCCACCAGAAACACATCAGGGCCTCCTGGTTCATTGGTCTGTACATTGGCACCTGAGCCACACGGCACTATGTGTCGCTCCTCAAACACACCATGTATTTCTGCTGTTCCTGATCTCCAGCACACAGATCTCCAAGGCTGCAATCCTCTGGTCCTCATTCTTCACCAACAGCTGGCTTATTCTCTTCCTTTAAGTCCAACAAAAAAATTCTCATCTTTTAGGAAGCTGTCTCAGATGCCTAGAGATAGAATTAAGGACATCATCCCGCACATTCCCACAACCTGTTTCGTGAACCTGTACTTAACAAATCCATGCTGTCTTGGATGAGAGCTATTAGCATATCTTGGAATTTCCTGCTGCCTTGTAAATTTCTTGAGCATAAGGAGCATTTTGCATTTATCTTTATTGTCCTCTTGCTTGGCAGTTTTCTATGGCATCTACTTCAGTGTCCCTCATGCTCAATAAGGCTCAATAATTTTATTCTATGAATCCCTATTCACTCTCTCCATGATGATAGGAGAGAATTTTGCATTCATAATTTTATATTATTTTTTTAAAGAGGGCTCTGCTTCTGGATTCATTTTTTCCTGGAAAATATGAAATGGGACATGTTCTCTGAGGAGTGAGTAGACATTGATAGAAGGAAATGTGCATGCATGTACTGCAGACACATGGAACAGGATGCACAGTTCAAGAGAGACTAAAGTGTACGGTCAGTTTAGGGACTGGTGAGCACATGTATTTTCTGGAGGGTGAAACATCAATGGGAACCAAACCTGAAGAAGTTGAAACCATATTCCTGAGAGCCTCAAAAACCTGAACAAGGAGTATGGACTTTTTTTTAGAAGATAGTGATTTGCATTTGGAGGTTTGAAGGGAAACAGTGATATCATCAGATGTGTATTTAAAAGTTGAATCAGACCAAGCATGTAGAATATATTTGAAGGAACTGTGTTGGGGGTTGGAGAAGAGAGCCAACAATGGAAGGCCATTTAGGAGGTTTTTAAAATAGTTCATAACAGACATAGTATGGTCCTGAATTAGAGTGGTGGCCCACTATGACAACAATGGAGAGAAACAGAAAAGAAACACATATCTATAAAATTCACAAGATATGATTACTTAAATGTGCCATCAAAAAGGAGAGGGAGAGAAATATGATACGAGAAGAGGTAAATTTAGGCATTATTGGGGTAAATGTGATAGTTGAAGACACTAGGGTCAACATTAATTCAATATTTGACCAACATTTTGTGAACACTTCATATGTCCCAGGCAATCTTTAGGTAGACCAAGATTGGAGGACATAGTCTCTACTGTTGAGGAAAACCCTTTTGCAAAGAGACAGACATGCAAACAAACTACTGCTAGACAATGAGGTAATTGCTACAATGAAACGAAACAAAACAGCACACAGATAGTCCTCTTGTTTCAGGAAAATTTAGATGTATGGGTCTGCCCCTTTGGGTTATGGGTTCTAGAAGGAAAAAGCCATATGTGGTTTGCATCAGTCCTCTGGAGTTGCCAAGAGTACATCAATGCAGAAATTCCCAACCTCTTTTAAAGAAGGAAATGGGATTCTGGAAAGATCTGGAAGACATAGCTTTCGGTGGGCATGGAATCTGAGGACTGAAGGGTCCTAGAAGGATGTTGCTGGTTGTAGGAATCTTTTCTTACTAGAGCTCATCTCACCTCTCCTTGGATCTCAGAATGCAGCTTTCCTGCTGCACTGGTCCTCTTTTAGGAGCCCTGAGCTGACTCTGTTGCCTTTGACCCCTGCTGTTACATGTTGCCTAGCCAAAGGGTTTATTTTTTTCCCAGGGCATGGTGTTGGTTCTTCAGTTTACCAGAAAAGCTTTATGACTAGGAAGTGCAGAAGTAGGGTGAGAGGAAGACAGCAAAAGAAGAAGATGGTATAAAAAGGTTGAAAGCTGAGTGGATTTCCCATAATGCTGTGGGAAGGAGAAAACCCGAAAACCCTCCATATTTGTGTTGTCAGCATTCAGATAAATACCCACATACTACCAATTCACTCTGAGGTTTGGGCAAATCATTGCATTCCTCCAGGATTTTATCAGCACACCCACCCACCACTCCTACTGCCACACTAGGCCTGGTTTCCAGTTTGACCAACTGATTTATTCGGACATAGAGGAAGTTCCCAGGGAAAAAATTCCACTGTGTATGTAAGTGGGATTCAGTTGATTCAGATATGTCTGTCTGAAGGGGGGTGGGGTGGAGTCTTCCAATAGCAGCCAAATTGCAAAAAGAGATTCTAAAGCCCCTTAGTAGAACCTACCCTTTGGAAGAAAACATCTGGAAGGATGAGCCTGACTCTGTGACGGGACCTGAGGTTTGGAGGGGGAGGAGGGATGCAGGTACAAAGGGTAACTGTGACTTGAATCCTGCTCTATCTGGTCCCCTCAAAGCTGAGGGAAAAGAGAGGCTTGGTTAGTCTGTTAGTTTCTTATGGCCGCTGGATCAAATGACCACAAACTGGTGGCTTCAAATAACAAAAATGTATTCTCTTGCCATTCTGGAGGGGCAGAGGTCTGGAAGCCAAGTGTCAGGTCACAATTCCTCCAAAAGGTCTAGGGTCCTGTTTTTCTTGCTTCTTCCAGCTTCTGGTAGCTGCTGGGGCTCATGGGCTGGTGGCCCCAACCCTCCGATCGCTGCTTCTGTTTCACATAGCCTTCTTCTCTGTGTCTTCTCCTCTTAAGTCTCTCATTGTCTTTGGATTTAGGGCCACCCAGATAATCCAGGATGATCTCATATTGACATTCTTAATTACATCTGCAAAGATCCCTTTTTCAAATAAGGTCACATTCACAGGTGTGGGGTTTAGGATGTGGACATAAGCTTGTAGGGGCCACCATTCAACCCACTATAGTTAGCAAACACTGTTGTTTCTACAGCCAGGGGCCAAGTTGCTTAACAGCATAGACTCCTGGCTATTAAAACAGCAGTAAGACCTTCTAAAAAGATGGAAGGCAGAGGGTGAGGAAGGAGACGAGAGGGGAGCACCAGCCCCCCAGGGCAGCAGGGCCTGGTGTCTCATGCTCCATGAGGCTGTGCAGCCGTGGAGAAAGCAGCAACCTGGAATTTCCGAGGGTCCAGGCAGAGTGCAGTGCACGCGGGCCATGGTCCAAGGTAGTGTGTTTCAAACCAAGGTTTACGACTCAGAGTGAGTCGCACAGTTAATTTAATAGGGCATGACCAGCATTAAAGACAAAAAGAAATAGAAAAGAATAGAAAATACCAGAGTTTATTACCAGTAATAAAGGTAAGTATTGTTGTGAGAAACATGTGCAGAGGTGTATGTGTGCACTGGATTATGACGTAAAATGTTTTCCTTATGTTGGTTGCAGCCAAAGTTTGCGATCCACTGGTATAAGAGCCTCGGGCATGGAACCGCAGTGGTCTAGGGAAGTGTCCTTGGTTCTGGGCATAACACTGGGAAAGATGGGTCTGGCCCCACACAGCAGTGAGTGATGGCAGGAACAGCTACAAAAGGGAGCTCTCGACACACGTGAGATATCCTTGGGGGGCCTCCCCCTCATGGAGGGACCTTGCAAAGGCACTGAAAAGTGGGTGAAAAGGGCAATTAGGTAGGTCAGTGGTTCTGGGACCAGCTGTAAATGGGATATCGATTGTGAGTACAGTTCACGAGGTTGGAGGGCATTCAGATAACATATAGGAGGATGGTTTGTATTAGATCTGCAGTTTTCAAACTTAGTTTTCCCTTCAGGCCTTTTGTTGCTATGAAACTCTGTGGCAGAATCCTGTGCAGAGGCACAGAATCTCTGCAACATGCCCTTCCCTGTCCTGGCAGTCCCTGAAGCCTGTGTGCAGCAAGCCCTACGCCTAATTTGGGAAGCCTGTAATGACTAGCACTGGCTTAGAAGGTGTCCCTTCTAGGACAAATTCTTTGATTCTATGGCTCAGACAATATTCTGTGTCATTTATCGGATTGTGACTTCTTGAAGCCAAGATGGAATTTTGGTCATCTCTGAATCCCCAGCACAGCACTTGCCACAAAGTGTTCAATACTTGAGTGTTTGATGAAAGTGGGTCTTTTTTGCCTACTTCTTTGCAACTCTGGGACCAGTACAGTGCTCTCTGCAAAGTGGGCGCTTTTTAAAAGTTGGTGGACTAACTGAATAAAATCCTGCCCTAAAATTGTAGGTGAAGCTGTCGTGTACCAATGCAGCCAGCAGAGGGCAGAAGAGTTCAGTTTAACAAGATCTTCCTCCCCCGGGAGCCAAAGCAGCCAAGCTCAGCCATGGCGGGGAGAGCAGGTCTGTTTGCTTTATGGGATTAGGAAATGCACAACCAGAAAAGGATGGAGACACAAAGCACGAAGTCCTGACACATTAGCCCCCAAAGACAGGGCAGGAGCTGCCGATCTTTATAAAACGACTTCAACCACTTAGGTAGAAGAGATTCAAGGAACTTCACAGCACACTTGTTATCACAGAAAGGGCATAGAACTAAGAGAACAGAGGTTGTGACTCTGAAACCACTCATGTGGCCTTGAGAGAGACCTCTCTCTTCGCTTGACTTCAGTTTTTCCGTATGTAAACAGACCGGATGATTTTGAAGGTCCTGGTCTGTGGTCGGGTCCAATTCTGGCGCCCGTTCTGCCTCTGCCCTCAGCTCTTGGGATGATGTCAGGAAAGACAATGAAGCAGGTGCTTTGCACCGCCCCCAAGGCAAAGCCACGCCCACTATGCTCAGGTGCTGCCCAAAGTGGGCACAGGAGTTGAAAAGGACCGTTGGGGATGACTGAGTAAAGAGGATGAGAGAGAAGGTAGACAGGGGCAAGAGCAAGGAGGGGAGGAAAGAAAAGGAAGAAAACACAGGAGGAAGGCAAAGGTACAGAGCAGAGTGAGAGGAGAGAGGGAGAGTGGTGGGCAGCAGTTTGTGACCCCAGCGTTTTCTGGAATTAAGCTCTTCAAAGACACAGCCTGTGCATCAGAAACTTCGTAGATGGGACCCCAGCACCTAGGCTTTGAAAATGTTTCCTAAGCAATGGTGGTGTGAAGCCAGGCTTAAGAATCATCAGTCTAAACTAATACTCATAAATTTGACTGTGAGGAAATTGGAGCAGCTGTAGGGCTACTTGCCCTCCACAGGGCATCTCTGTGTTTATATAGCCCCTACCACACGCTTCAAAGGGCAGGTCTTAGGATCAGTCCGGAGAGGAGCTTCACCATCTGTTCTGCACTATTTCAGGGGACAGGGCTCCGGCTTCTCGCCTCACTTCTGAGACCCAGCTCCTCCTCGGATGGCTGCACGGGAAAAGTGCATGGAAGACCCCAGATTTAACACCCTGTTTTTAGGGGGGAAAAAGGTAAAGAGAACTGAGAGATGTTCTCTGGGTGGCACCGTGGGGCAGAGCTCAGTTCAATGTCATTTCATTGGGGGCCCTGAACAGAAATCATAGATCAATAAGTGGGAGGCTTCTGGAAAGACGATGGACCCACGATGAGAAAGGGAAATTGAGAGGAGAATTAGGGGCAAAGTTTCCTTACCTGCCTCTAGTGGGAGGGGAAGTGGAGTGGCATAAAGAGTTGTGACATCAGCCCAGCTGCACACTGCATAACCTGGGCCCTCTGCTGCCTTGTCCACTTGCGACTAACACACTCCATCAAATGTGACACACTACACAGACATGAGCTTGCATTGTTATTCACTCCTATGGTGTACCAGGGACAGATGCCTATTTCAGTGGTCATGGATGTGTCCTCCTTAGCCCTTTCAAGAGATGTAAAAATTCTTAAATTTTCAGTGACTATATTAACATTTTTGTATTATGCCTTCACTTTACTCTTAGCATATAGGAGCAATTATACTGAGCAGTGTTTAAAGGTTTCTCTTTCTGAAGCTCAGAGATGACGAAGGGATCCATGTATTCCTGAGAGTATCAGCAGTCTAGGGTTGGGGTATGCAAAAGTATGCAAAAAAAAAAAAAAGACTATTTTCTTTTCTTTTTTTTTTTAAGATTTTATTTATTTATTTATTTGACACAGAGAGAGAGGGAGAGCACAAGAATGGGGAGAAGCAGGCAGAGGGAGAGGGAGAAGCAGGCTCCCTGCAGAGCAGGGAGCCCAATGCAGGGCTTGATCCCAGGATCTTGGGATCATGACCTGAGCCAAAGGCAGCCACTTAACCAACTGAGCCACCCAGGCACCCCAAGAGACTATTTTCTAATAGTCATCAGTTATGTGAGGTTCATGATGTTTATCCTACCTGGAGAATCCATAGAGACCTCACAGATAAAGAGAGAGAAGTATATCTTCACCCTTATTTTTTATGGACTACTCTACTTCACATTTTTATGGTTACCAGCTGAGACAAGGTTTCTGCTCTTCTTACGGACTCCCAAGGAATGGAAATATAAAGTGATCTGTGAGAGTCTCTACTAGGGGCACAGGAGAAGGCCATATTGATTCTAAAAGACTCTTGTAAACATCTTAGAATAAGCTGTCTTATGTTAACAGAGATGTTCCAGGTGGAGGGAGGTTCATGCACATAAAAATGGGTACAAGAGACTTCAGGGTGTGTACGGAATGAGCAGGTGGCTGGGGATACCAGGAGGGCTGGGATACAGGGAGTGACACAGAGTGAGACTGACCAGGAAAGTCAGGGGCTGAGGAAACATGACTGTCAGGCTGATCTGCTTGCATTTAAACTGCTTGGCACTGGGGAGTCGTTGAAAAATTTTGAGCTGGAAAGTGACAAGATAGAGACCAGATAGAAGAATTCTGCAAGAGACCAGTCTGAGATGTCACCACCCACTCCTCCTCATGGAAAAAGTTAACCTTACAGGCTTCATTCATTAATCCTCTCATCCTTCATTATCTAATGCAGTCACATTAAGCCAGGCTTTGTAGAAGTTGGTAAAAGCCAATTTGGCAGGAAAGTCTGACTCCTCTATCATCAGCATCTGCAGAAGTGTGAGCTGGGACTCTTCCAGCTGAAATCCAGCCCAACAGAAGCCCTCAGAGGATTGCACGTTTTTATTCTTGTTCTCCATGGCAGTAGGGTTGCTATAGAAGGAAGGGTCCCTATGGAATTCTCCTGTTCTCTACCATTCAGCAAGAAGTCTACATGCTTACCGTAGACTGCCTCCATCCCCAACACCAGAAGCCACCATGTCTGCCCTCTATTGGCTGGGTCACTTACTCCAAATTGGTTTCCTCCCAACTTAAGTCAAACCTTGAGCAAACTGTAAATCTAAAAGACAATTCGATAAATGAATTCACACTAAAGTGTTAATAGCAATGGAGTTTTAATGTCTGTGTCTCCAAGGACAAGTATACAAAAGAAAAGAGACCATTTTCTTTTTTTTTTTTTTAAGATTTTATTTATTTATTTGACAGAAAGAGACATAGCAAGAGAGGGAACACAAGCAGGGGGAGTGGGAGAGGGAGAAGCAGGCATTAGAGAATGTCTGGATCAGCCCCCGATGTGTGGCTTGATCCCAGGACCCTGGCATCATGACCTGAGCCGAAGGCAGACACTTAACGACTGAGCCACCCAGGCGCCCCAAAGACACTATTTTCTAATGGATGAATTCCAGTACCCCTGTGCTGCATTTCTATGGAAGAGATTTTCCTGGGCCTTCAAATAACATGTCCCCAGTGTGAAACAAGCCTGCCTCTCTTATCAGGTCAGAGCATCAGCAGGGACACTCAACTCCCAAAGGCTGGCTCATTAACATCACCCCTTGGCTTAGGACTGGCTATGTTGGTCTGAGTAACAATAACAAAAACAGGCCTTTATTTTTAATCATGTGTTATGGGTTACCAAGTACTTTCCCTTACATTGTCTAATCTGGTTCTTAAATCCTATTTTAGCAAAAGCAAGGATTATTAGGCCCATTTGAAGCAGGAGAAAACTGAGAACTTAGGTCTAGGGCCTCAGACATCCAAGCCAGGGCTCTTTCCACTATTCCATGTTGCTTCTTCCACTGCCTGAAATTCTCACCCTCTTTTTTTTTTTTTTTAAGATTTATTTATTTATTTGAGAGAGAGAGAGCACATAAGCAGGAGGGGCAGAGGGAGAGGAAGAGAATCTCGAACAGACTCTGCCCTGAGCACAGAGCCAATGCAGGGCTCCATCTCACAGCCCTGAGATCACGATCTGAGCCAAAACCACGAGAGTTGGACACTTAACTGACTAAGTCACCAAGGCGCTCCTTTCACCCTCTTCTAATTGAGAAATAAAATGGCTTTCCATTTGCAAAATGTCCAGAAATCTTTGTCGGAAATCTATTTCCTATACTCTCCGGAATTTGTGGAATTTGAAGGCATTTTAGAGAATGTCTGGATCAGTCTTTTGGGGTTACCAATGGTTCTTCTCATTTCCTTAACTTGATATCCAAACAAACCATCAGCATGTCCTTCAAACCTAATCAGTCCCCATTTCCTTCATGGCTACCACTCTAGCCCCAAACACCATCTTCCCTTGCCTGAATTAGTCTGGGGAATAAGCTCCCCAATGACAAGCACAAACCACCTCCTCTTCCAAGGAGACAGACCCTGGGTGTTGGCTGTAGGAGGCCTGGGTTGGGGAGGAATGAAATGCCTTTATGCTAAGCCAACCAGTTGGGCCACGGCTGTCTAAGGGGAATGTGTCCCTTTCATTCTGACTCCTCTTTTTTCTTAAATGGTTCTTAGGCTCCTAAGTTATCTCTCTGCTTCTATGCCTGCCCTCCTACAATTAATTCTTCACTCAGCAGAAGGTATTACTTTTAAAATATCAAATGAGGTCAACCACTTACTCAAACCCACTCTCCCCAGGAAAGGTTTCCTTAACACAGCCTTCAAGGCTCTATGTGATCTGGCTCCTGCCTGCCTTGCTGGCTTCATCTCCTAGCCCTCTGATTCACCTACTCTGTTCTAGTGCCCTGACTTTGTTGCTGATATTTGAATGTACCAAGCATGCTTCCACCTCAGGGTCTTTGCACTGACTGTCCTTCCACCTGACAAGGAAATGTCTTGTTGCAGATATTTGCATGGCTAGCTCCTTCACCTCATTCAGGTACCTGTTTAAATAGTTCCTCCTTAGAAGAGTATTTCCTAGCCATCGCACTCTGTATCTTGCTTTAATCCTTATCAATTTGGACACATATTAATTAATTATTTGATGTGGTTATGTTTTGTCTCCCTTAGTAGGACTTTGCCTATCTAGTTCACTGCTAAATCATTGACCACTCAAGCAGTGCAGATTCTCAGTACTTATTTGTAGAAAGAATTTGAGTGACTCAATTTTACAGAGGGAGAAACTGAGGTCCAGAGTGGGGAGGGCAGGTCAGTAGCAGAAGCAAGACTCAAGAGCCAGTGTTCATTCTAATGGGCCTGTGAAATGTTCACTGCACTGGCCTCCTCCTTCATATTACATAAAAGCCAGATTCTTTTTCTATATACAGTCCTCATTTTGAGAAACAGCATTTTTATATTACAATACAGTCTAGTTTGTCCCTTTATTTCCTCAAACTTAAACTCTTTGATTATCAAGGCTGGAAGGAACCACAAAAATTACCTATCAAGCCTTTTATCTTGCAGATGAGGAAAGCAATGACCAGAGAGGAAGCTGGATCATGGCAGAACCAGAACTGGAACCCTGTTCTCTCAACTCCCTGTAGAGACACTTTCTACTTCCTTGCGTTGCTTAAGGTTGAGCATCTACATCTGCTCACAATTTTACTGTTTCTCATTAAAATGGGTTTCTGTGTCTCATATTGGCAGGTAGTCACCCCCTGTGTACATTTCACAGGGTGGTGGGAAATTGTTTCCATGTATCTATCACATGAAAGAGGCCTGGATGCCTTCTATAGACACTCGTATCCTGGTTGCAGGCTGCCCAGCCAGGTATCTCTGGCATCCTAAGAATAGGGGGGAGGGTGAAAGGTTCTAACATGGAGTAACACCCTCCCTCTGACCTTGCCACTTCCTGGCTGCGTGCCTTTGTGCTAGGCACTTATGCTCTCAGGCCCTTAATTTTCTTCTTTGGGAGATAGGGCTAGCATGCCCTAATGTGCAGATGAGGAAGTACTTTGTGAACCACAGAGAGCTGCATAAGGATGAGGGGAGGTGATTCCTGGTGACCAAGGTCTGAAATAGCTTCCCAGTACAACCACAAACTTCTCCCCCTCCCAGCCTTTGGAACTTGGGAGAGAAGCCCTGGGGGTTGGCTGCTGAGGGCTTAGGTCCGGGAGGTTTGAAGTACCTTTGGGCTGAATCAACCTTTATGCAAAGCTTGGCCATGGGGGCTTTTAAGGAAGAATTCCTGTCCCCTTTCATCCTGGCTTGTCTTCTTCAGTGGTTCTTAGATGCCTAACAATGCAAGGATTATAAAACAAAACCAAACAAAAACAAACCCCAGAAGTCAATCCATCCACAGTCCCAGCACTTCAGCCGGGGTGTGAAGGAAGCAACCCAGACCTCACTATTCCCAAATAAGTATTTAAATAGCTAGACTATTTTTCCTGAGAAGCAGCCAAGAAGGGGGGAGCTGAGGTAGGGAAAGGCTAGAGGCAGAGGCTGGGGTAGATATCAGCCAGGCTGGGTGGGAAGGGAAGTGCAGAGAAGGAGAGAAAGAGCCAGATCAAACCAGACTGAAGTCAGAAAATGAGGGCAGAGAGGGGGAGCTGCAAAGAGGAGTGAGAGAGGGGGTGTAGAGAGAAGACAAAAAGATAGAATAAGAAAGATCCTGAGAGAGAAATTCACAGAAAAGTTAGGGAAAAGGAGAAAGAGCAAGGACAGAGGAAGAGGATAAGGACATGGGAGGAGAGGAGCAGGAATCTGGGGAGGGGAGGTCGAAGAGATACCTGAGCACAGAGCAAGGGAGTGGGGCTGCTATTTGTTCCTGGGCCGGCTGCTGTTAGAGGAAAACTCCTTCTCTACTCAGTGGGGCTGCCAAGGGCCAAGTCTTGGCCAGAGGAGATGTGAGATTATTGGGGGGGGGGGGGGAGGGTGCCTGTGCACAATTGGGCTGATATAACTAGGTTCTGAGTCCCCTGTCAGGGGCCAAGGAGGTTTCAGGATATGTAGAGAAAATAACAAATAGTTCCTAGGTTGGGTTCTTCTGCCCCAGATTCATTGCTCTCCCAAACTATTCCAACACATGTGAGTGACCTTTTAATGCCCCAGTGTGGTTAGCCTTGTCTGGACCTGCCAAGCCCTGGAAACTTTAGCATTCCTTGCCGTGCATTCTCTCATAGCCTTGGCTTATAGACACAAAAGGAAATGGTGACAATTCTCCAAGCCATTCAGGACACCTCCCAAACCCTCCTGCCTTCCAACATTGTGGTTTTGGTCTAAGTATTGAGAATATGCACAAGATGCATGGCTGGTGACAGGATCGGCCAAGTTCTTTGATTCACTTGGTTTCTGGAGACACAGAATATCTTTTTAGCTTTTTATGAGCTTGAAGGACATACAATGTCAGCCCTGGAAGAGCCAGCAGAGATCATCTTGTCCATGCCAGGGCATTAGCTAGTCCTTCCTTGATAACAAATTATTTTTTTTGTTGGGGGGGGAGCTGTTGAAACTCTGATCTGGACACCAAACATCCAACCAGACTACAACCAGAATTCTAGGACAGCATTTCTTAACCTTCCTTTTTATGTGTGTGGGGAGCAGGGGAGTGCTGGATCTAACCAAGAGTCTGTTGATTCTTTTCCCACATAGACACAGAATAGTGGTCACATATGTTCAGGGGGTTCTTGGACTTTTGCATGTCCAGAGTGGGGGTCCCTGACCTAAAACTTCTCCTACTGGCCAGGAATCTGATAGATACCTTAGAGCTCAGTGAAAAGAACCCTGGTCTTGGAGTGTGGAGATCTTGCCCTAGCTGAAGCTATGCCATATATGGGCCAGAGCATTTCACTACCCATCACTAGACTCAGCAACTCAAACTCTGAGGTTTATAGATGGTTTCTGAGATCACTTTCCAGCTCCAGGTTTCTAGGCACCAAAATGAAGTCAGTCTCACTTTTTAAATATTTGGTATATTTTGTCACAGTAGAAAGGCAGGCAAACCAGAAATCTTGTAGCTGCTGAGAAAGAGGGATGGAGGGTGAGGCTAAGGTACTTTCTCCTCCAGTGTAGGGATAAGTGAAATTCTTTTAGAATCCATCACATCTTAATCCCTGAGACTTTTTTACAGAGATAATGTAGAAAGAAATGATTCACTCCTAACATCCACATTCCAGTCTCAAATCCGTTTTTAGAAGAATTATTCTGAATCCCCCCTTCTCACACGCAAATACTTCTGCATTTGTCTGGCCCTTTTAAAATGGTTTGAGTATGATGAGAGACTGAGCTGTCTGGGTACATTTACGTGTCTGCAGCGGTGTGTGATGGAGCATTTGCCTCCTCCGAGGCTGTTTGAGCGTGTGTGTAATTTAGTGTGTGCATGTGCATATGTATGAGTGAAATAATGGAATGTGTGTGTGCATAGCAGTGACCGAATATAAAAGATTGTATAGATACTGTGGTATGTGTAAAATCATGTGGGCCTGTGCGGCTGCAGGATTATCATTTTTTTTCTTTTTTTAAGTAAACCACTTTGGATTGTGTAGCCTCCTCTTACTTCTGTGATTGATTTCACGAGGGTAATGGTGCGTAAAAGCGCTGGTGAGATCTGGGGGCGCCTCCTAGTCTGACGTCAGAGAGAGAGTTTAAAAAGCGGGGAGCCAGTGGAGAGCACACAAGCCGCTTTAGGCGTCGCGAGTTTCAGAGCTATCGCTGCTGCCTGCGGATCCTCTCCTAGAGTTTGACCAACCGTCCTCTCGCTCGGCTTCCCCGGCGCCGCCGAGATGCTGTCTTGCCGCCTCCAGTGCGCGCTGGCCGCGCTGTCCATCGTCCTGGCTCTGGGCGGTGTCACCGGCGCGCCCTCGGATCCCCGACTCCGTCAGTTTCTGCAGAAGTCCCTGGCTGCTGCCGCGGGGAAGCAGGTAAGGAGACTTCCTCGACGTCTTCTTTTCCCTCTCCCGAATCCCTCAATCTTCTCTTAGCCTTTACCTTACCCCTTTGGGTGGATTTAGGAGGTGCTCCTGAAGACTTTCGGTGCTTTTCTGGGTCCCTCCGCTCCCAAAGCTCTCAGGAAAACTTTCAAAGTCCAGAATCTCCTCTTACCTCTTTTATTTTTTCTGATCAGCGCAGTCGGTCACAGTTCAGGTAAGTTCTTTGGCATTCAAGAAAATCCCAAAACCCGGGTAGCTGAGCACGAAGGGATGAGGCATCCATCCCCCCGTGTTGAACGCGGAGGTGCTGGCCCAGGTGCTGAAAACGTGGACCTCTGAAGGCTATCTTCCTCAGCAGTACCTCCCTCCCATGCTGCTAAAGGGCACTCTACAGACAGAGCACAGTATGTTTAAGATTGTGAAAGGTCTCATTCCCCAGAGTTAACTTAGCAAAAACGGTAAGAACAATTCCAGTTTGTAGCTCATGAGCTGGGAGTTGAAACTGAATTAAACAAACTGTTGGCACGGTTTTATCTTTGCAAAACTGTATTAACAATCTACTATTTCTGTGTGTATGTGTGTGTTAAGTCTATAGAGGCAGGAAACTTGCAGAAACATTTGAGTTTTTCAAGCCTTTCTATGTAACTTGGTGATTATAGCAACTACCCTTATTTTTATATCCTCAACTGATTTTAAGTGTGACAAAAGTGCACAGCTATGAAAATTGGGTTTTGGGTGTAGCTGAATCTGCTTTCCAAATTAGGCTTTTTTCATTTCTTTTTCTCTATCATCGTCATCCTCATCCCCCCCTCTCTCTGTCCTTTCTACCCTATACAGGAACTGGCCAAGTACTTCTTGGCGGAGCTGCTGTCTGAACCCAACCAGACAGAGAATGATGCCCTGGAACCTGAAGATTTGTCCCAGGCTGCTGAGCAGGATGAAATGAGGCTGGAACTGCAGAGATCTGCTAACTCAAACCCTGCCATGGCACCCCGAGAACGCAAAGCTGGCTGCAAGAATTTCTTCTGGAAGACTTTCACATCCTGTTAGCTTTATTAATTATTGTTGTCCATATAAGACCTCTGATTCCTTTCCTCCAAACCTCATCCCTCTTCCCTAATCCCCCAATCCTCAGCAAGACCCTTGCATTAGAAACTGAAGACTGTAAATACAAAATAAAATTATGGTGAAATTATGAAAAACAAGAATTTGATTTCTCATTGTGTATCTTTTTGTTCAATAATATGGGATTAGCTTCAGTTGTGATTTCAGTAAAGTTACTTGAGATAGGCACTCCAAATCTCACAAACATACTATTTAAAATTCCCTGTGGTAATAAAGGTTCTGTCCTAAATGGAAACACTTATAGTTTGGGTCATTTCAATCTGAAATAATTTCAGATAACTCTATGAATTCTAACTTAATCCAATGGTAATTATAGGGAAAGGCTGCCACAAATATCAATCACATATTAAATACACTTAAAATTAGATATTGAAATGAATATTTATGGGTAAGTGGGTAAGCAGGCTGAAATGTCCAACTATCCACCAGGCTAATATGTAAAATATATGAAAAATGGAAGGGAAAAATCATTTAGAAGCTGAAGGAAAGAAGCTGGCTTAAATAGCTAAAATGAAGTTCTGAGCCTTTAAAAATTGTTTCTTATTTGTGGACATTTATCTACAGAAACACCACTGCTTTTATATCTTCCTTGACAATCCTCTCTATAACTGAACAAGGCTAAAAGACTGCCCATGTTTTAAAAGTAAGCTCTTAAATTTTTTTCTCAGGGGAAAATATTACTTTTGTTCTAAGTTTCCAAGTGAGAGTAGTATGGGTTGCAAAAAATGTGTGTTGGTTTACTCAGTGAATGCTATACATTAAAGGTATTGGAGCACAATATCATAATTGCAGAATAACTGAAGAAAAGATCTCAAGCCTTTTGATTTGATTAGAGAAAGCATCAAATAAAAATGCAAGCTGTAATAAAAGCACTCAATACATGCTAGCTATTATTATTAACATTATAATGACATACTGAATGGTACCACTCAAGATAGAGATTAAAACATTGCTAATTTAACTCACAGAGACTCTAAATAGATGTCCCTTCAGGGATGTCCGTTTTAACTATCAACTGTATTCCTGAATAGCTGCAGTAGAACAATAAACCCAATATAAATACATAAACTCAACATAGATCCCCACAGTGTGAGCTTACTGATGACAGCATACAAACATCCACGAGGGACTTCATATTTTATAGAAAATACTTGTGTTAGATAATATACATTTTAATATGAATGTGGCTTAGTAGAATGAATTCCTGAACAGCTGATCAAACAAGAGAAAATCCAAGCCACTTCATTAATCTCTGTGAAAACAGAAGACCCTTTCAGGTTCTGGTGCATCTTTTATTTACAAGACATTTAAGAGGGAATTAATGAGTGTCCGGTTAGGGGATCTGTCTGTGTTAAATGCCTTATGTACATCTGGTTACCAGTCAACTCGGTGAAGTAATAGAATCACATTATTATGATTAAAGCACAGAAGAGAACACAACTTAATTGTTTTCTTTGCAGTGCATAGATTGTATGAGTGCCTGGGGATCTTAACTTTTTAGTATCACCTTTAGTTGTCAATTCCCAATAGCAGTATGAAAATAATTGGCAAGAATTATGCAACCATGAGCCCACATATATATTTATTCTTTATTTAAAGCCTAAATTGAATGGAGCATTTGATCAAGGTTAATTATCTTTCAGCCTCGGTTTTCCCACCTTCACAAGTGGAGGGTGGTACTGGGAAGGAGAGACATATCCCTTCTGGATGTGACTGACATTCTGTGCTTCAACACTGACAAAAGGGCTAGAGAGGTACTGAGTTTTTACATTTTAATTAATATATGGGACATAGCTCTTTTTTTTTAATATATGGAAGCTTTTATTTTTTACTTCCTATTTAGTTCATTTGCATTCTTCCTAAGTTTGATTCACTGAAAGAATCTAACATTCCAGCCTGTTTATCATCTAGCCACAATGAACCATTTAGATTATAATTTCCTTCCTCCCTGCCACAACCACAGACTTCAGCAATCCTCAACAACCTGCTACTTCTAATAATGGGAGGGCTTGAGTAAGGTACTCTTCTTTTCTGGACCTTAGTTTCCCCACCTAAAAATAGGCATACTAATGGAATCAATTCCTTAGAGTTATGAGGATCCAATAGACCATGTATTGAAAGTTCATAGTACATAGTAAGTAGCTGGTAAGCACTGAATGTTAGTGGTGCTAATTTTGTTGTCACTGCGCTATGCTTCCTAGTGCCTCTTTATTTGCCTTTGCTGTGTCTTGTCATTTCCACAGGTCCAAATGTAACCCAACCATCAAGACTTATTTTATATTCTTCTTGCTTCATAAAATTCTTTCTTTATACCCTCAACTGGGATAGCTCCCTTCTCTGAGTACTTAATCTGCATCTCTTCCATGGTGCTTATTTATCTCTTCCTACCCTTTATCATAGCTGTATGAATGTATGTAAGAGAATAAATATTTGTGTGTAAAGTTCCAGTGAGTAGATGTATGTCTAATTTATAGGTATAGTTCACTCAGTATCTCATAGAGTGTTTTGTACATAGGAGGTTGTCAGTGTTCATTAAAGAATAAATGGTCTATGAGTAGTCTTAAGTGACACAAATCTCTATTTACTAGGTGACAACATTCTTTCTTAATGCTTTAGTTGGCAGGGGAAAGTGACATTAGTGGCTATTCTATGTGATGTTGGTGTGACACCAGAAAGATACAGCACGTGGTTTTGATTTTAATAGCCATGGTAGCATGTGATTAGCAGACTACCTATTTTGGAAGTTTCAATCAGTTCAGTTTTCTTTAACCATCTTACAAAGTTCCCCAGTAAGGCTGCTTTACTATCAACCAACCATGGGGCTTACATTTACAAAGAAAAAGATTCACTAATACTTCTTTCACATTTGTTATTTCAAGATCATGCACATTCATTTTTGATCCTAATGCAGGACCAATTTTCTTGGCCTTGGCTCAAACTATTCTCAATATACAGACAACTCTATTTTGTGGTGACATAAAATATACCTTTAATTCCAAATGTCAGACATGGAAGAGAGCTCAAAGATCATCTGGTTCTCACTATTCATTTTATTGAAGGCTGACATAAGGAGAGGTGAAGCTATGTACCCAAGATACCCAGGGAGTAACAAAGATGCAGACATGGGCCAGAGATGGGGCAAAGCCTAAATTCCCCCTCTCTTACCTCTTATTCTACTACACTGCCCCTAAGTAATCTGCACTTCTAGATAATTGGTGTGTTTCTGATGTGAATGCTAATTTTGTCCCTGAAATTTCTTCACCTTCCACTACACAGCAGGTCTGCATCTGAGAGAGAACAAGGCAGTTGATACAAAATAGTTTCCTATAATTATAGAAAGACATAGGAAGAAACAGTTAAAGGTATTGATTAAGAGGAAAGAAAACTCAAAGGAGATAGTCTTTCACTTAATTAGACACAGGAAGCAAACAATGATTCTGTCTTGGAATGGAGATGCCAAGGCTGTCCCAGCAAATGGCAGGACTCTCACTCACACCAAGGAGAAGGAATTGTGCCTGGAGAGGTAGTCTTCAGAGAAGTCAGGAGCCACACCTACAAGATTAGGCAGCAAATACCTCAGTGACCACCCCAAATTCTTTAAGAGTGAAAATGAGTGCTTTAATTATAGAAGTACAGTTTTTCATTACCTAGAAATGTGCCTCAGTGTCAAGGACTTGCTGGAGACTGGGAGAGAATTTGTATGATGAGGTCCCTGCTTTCAGGAACTGAGTCTAGTAGGTAAGACATAGTCATTAAAAGTGACCAAATGCTGGGGTGCCTGGGTGGCTCAGTCGTTAAGCGTCTGCCTTCAGCACAGGTCATGATCCCAGGGTCCTGGGATCGAGCCCCACATTGGGCTCCCTGCTAAGTGGGAAGCTTGCTTCTCCCTCTCCCGCTCCCCCACTGCTTGTGTTCCCTCTCTAGCTGTCTCTCTCTCTGTCAAACAAATAAATAAAATCTTTTTTTTTTTTTAAAAAAAGACCAAATGCTATAATGGAAGTTCACATAGAGTACTGGGAAAGAAGAGAGGTGTCAGCAACTCCCTCTTTTCTTTCTTTAAGTTATTCTTCTTATTAGTTTTTAAATTATGGTTTGAAAGTCTAAATGCTTTTATTCTAGATGGAATAAATAAATTATAGGTAAAATGATCTAAGGCACACATTTGCAACATGATCTCAGTTGGCTTTAAAAGTGTTAATACTCTTTAATGTATGAAGAGGCCGAGAATCAGAGAGTTTAAGTAACTTGCCCAAAGATGTCACCAGCTGGTGTGTGGTGGAGTTGGAACCAGGTTGTCTGATTTCCAATCCAGTGCTCTCCCCACTGTCTCTTAGGAGAAAGAAGTGAGTAACAGGGAAATTGTGACTTGCTGGGCAAATTAAGAGCAGATCACTCCAGACCATCTTAATTTAGCTCTTCTGTATATAACACACATGAGTATTACTTCTTTGTTATTGTCAGAGGAGAAATGCATTTAGGTTCTGGGGTTGAGGTTTGGTTTTGTGACCTGATTAGGGACACTATTTCCAAGGAACTGTTTGTAATCTTTCTTTTCACACGTTTTAATATCATCAATGTAGTTTTGCTAAGTGAATGAATAGACAAACGAAATTCGTAATCTCAGCTTTATTCACTCTTCCTGTTCAATTCCTCACACACGGGTTTCAGTACAACTCAGGCTTGGGCATTTTTCGCCTGAAGCAATTACAAATCTATTAGTCTCGGCCTTTATTCTACAGGCCATGGAATCTGCCTCATTTATGACTGGGTAGTGATCATATCTTCCTGCCTCTATTCTTGTATGTATATCCTGTGAAAAGTGGTCTTGAGGCTGGGATTTGCAGACCTGAAAAATTTCATTGAAATGTACAAATGAGGTCAACTTTTGCTAAGTAGGCTTTTATGCCACTGAAGCTGATACAGCTCTCAAGGTCTCAGATAAATATTCTAGGTCACGTAAATACTCCCTTCCCTATGTTTCACACGTCCCTAGAATCGGGTCCATTAAGATGGTGAAATTGTTATCCAGATATGAAATAGTTCTATTAAAATAAGCAATATTTCAAAGAAATTCAGGCTTTTAAAGTAGAGTTCAAGTAGTTAAGAAAGATAATGCGTTCCCAGTTAATTGCTGGTTAATTATATCTTTCTTGTATAAAAAATATAAAAGTACATTTTCAGTTCCTATGCTACATTAAGGTCAGATGGCACACTTTAGGAAGGAATGCATTAAACTACCTTAGAATTGCTGTCCCTGGCATAAATTTATTGACTACAAAAACACATTAAGAAAGTCAAGATTTACAAATTTAAACTAGAACATAGCTCTTCCTTGTTGTCCATCAACATTCTCCCACTCATTCCCCAAAACAAGGACAGAAGGCAATGATTTTACCAGACTTCTCCCCAACATCTTCGTCATCATCATTTTTGTTTGTTATTATACATGGAATAGCATGATGTACTCATAAGACCACTCAAGGTCTGTAACCTTCACAGTATCTTCTGGAGCTTCCTGGCTCTCGTGCTTTTCCTCTCATGTGATTTACCAAAACACATTATTTATGAATCACCTGTCTGTCATTGCAGAGGGCAGATTCCTGATGTTGCTGTTGCTGTCCTTCTCCTCCTTTCTCCTCCCAGTCCTTCTCTGATACCTATTCCCTCCCTGACAGTAGCATCCTGAACTGTTTTGGTGGACTGTCTCCTGTGCATTCTCAGCCGAATTGTTGGACAAGATCAACTCTACTTCCAGCCCCATATTGATACTAGAATGGATTAAGTCGTTTGGTATATACCATCCCCTGGCCCTAGGCATTGGCTCATGGCTGGGCACATGGTCAATCACAGTAAACCTTAAGACTCTTTTGGACACTATTGGGATATCTTTTTCCTGCTGATTGTGGATAAAGAAGGGTGAAAGCTTTGTCAATCATATTGAGACTGGCAGTGTTGTCTGAAGGTCTGGGCTGCAGAAGGCACAGTGGAGTGATGTAAGGACACTGGGTCATTGGTGGCTTTGTGGAAGTATAGTAAGAAGCTTATCCCAAACAATTACAAAAACAACAACATTTTTACTGTACTAATCATATGTATGATCTAATAAATTCTCTTAATTTTTAAAAAGGAGTTTGGTCTTCCTTTACTTTAACCAAGAGCTTTCTTATATATACATTAGTGCTACCTCATATTGACAGCAGTGTGTGTGTGTGTGTGTGTGTGTGTGTGTGTGTGTGCATGCGTGCAGGCATGCACACTTATATGATTCCATGGTTATGTCTTTGTTTACATATCTGTAGCTATTTATGCATTTATGTTTATTTTAGCTTCCCTATTAAAATAAAAGTTCTGAGAGGAAAAAGGTTAGACTCTACTAGACTGTGTCTTCTTGAAACCCCATTATGTCACAGGCCTATACCAGCTTCTTAACAAATACTGTTGATAATAAAGATGAGAGTTGCTTACATTTGTTTAATACTTTCCAATTTATTAAAGTGTTCTACAAATGTTATCTCATTAAATATTCACACATTTTACAATTCATAAGCTAGGCATTAGGGCAAAAATTTATGCCTCTGCTTTTTTACAAATATAAAAACTGACATTCAAAGTATTTGAGTAACTTGCCCAAAGCCATAGATAACTTACATGACAGAGCTTAAAATTAAGTCTAGCTCCTCTGAAGAATCAAGTAAAGCTGCCCATCCATTTCAGTTTTAGGGACACTCTGATCAATTAAACAATGCTAAAGACCTCTGTCAATCAAATTTTCTTGATTTCTGCTCTCACTCTGCTGCTTGTTATAGTAAGCACGCCTACCTCATCTCTGGTGATAAAGCCCCACCGCTTGGCCTCTTACATCCCAGGATCTCATCCTACCCTACCTCATCTCTGGTGATAAAGCCCCACCGCTTGGCCTCTTACATCCCAGGATCTCATCCTACCTACTGGATTCAGGGAGTCCATTTTTATGGCTAGAGTTCTCACTGTCATCCCTGGCCTACAGAGAAGAGCCTTCATGAACTTCACAGAGTTCTTTGTGAGGCTTCCCATTCAGTCTTGCTGGAGAAAGCCTCTGGCTCTTCTAATGGACCATAAGTAGGAGGTGAATGAGTGGATATTACATGACAAAATTACTGTAGTATTCTGACCTAGTGTCCTTGTTTTTGTCCACTCTCTTGACTTTGGGCTTTCCTAGGAACTCCTCAAGTTCTCTGACTTGAGGAGTTCAGCCTGCTGGGGATGAGAACACTGTTGGCCATACCTTGAGGCCTTCCCTGAGGGGAGGGTCTACCATCCTAGGTAACATTTTATTTGCTTTTCTAAAATTGCCAAGTTATTACCATTAATGTATTATTTATTTTGCATGCTGTTGAGTAGATATCATACTCCAGAATGTGTGTGTGCATATGTGTGTGTGTGTGTGTGTGTGTGTAGTTTTTTAAATGATGAGTTCTTTCAGTTTACAAATATTTATTGATGGTCTATTTGCTAGGTGGAAGCTATAAAGATTAAGCTAAAATCTCCATCCTTAGGCACTTTAAAGTCTGAATGCGTATTCACTAGTAAGTAACTTTATGATGAGGCATTGGTTCTCAAAATGTGGCCCTGGACCAACAACGTTAGAATTACCTGGTAACTTTGTCAGAAATGCAACTCCTAGACTCAACCCCAGATATACTGAGTCAGAAATTTGGGGAGTGGGTCCAAAAATCTGTGTTTTAACAAGCCCTCCAGGTGATTCTGATACACACTAAATTTTGAGAACCAATAAGGAAAAAAGGGGCTTGAATGTGTTAGGCAAGTCACCATGATGAAGATGATATTTAATTTTTTAATTTTAAAATTTCATTCCAACATTTTTATCAAATAAATTCACAAATAAAGTTGAAGTTCCTTTTTATTTCTTTCCCAGCTATGTTCTCTTTCCTCTCTCTCCTTTTAGAGGTAAACACTATCATCAATTCAGTGTTTACTCTTCCTGCCCATGGTTTTATATTTTTACCATCTATGTAGGCAATCATAAATAATATGTGCTTTGTGCTTTAAACATCTTTATGAATAATAGCTTACATATATTTGAAATCTCACCATTTGTATTTTTCAGTCATTTTAACTTCTGCATACTATTTCATTGTACAAATATATCAGAATTATTTATGCATTCCCCTTTGATAAACATTTAGGTTTTTTCAAATTTGTGCAGGGGAGGGAAGCTGTTGATGTCTTTAGATCTTTCTCAGTGCTATGAGACTGGGTGATTTCTCTTTGCCAAATAAAAAAGTTAAAAGCAAAATAATTCTGCTGGTCTCCTAGTCCCTTTCATTTAGCTATAAGAATTCCATGCTTCCGGGCAACTTTTACATTATAATCTGCTACATTTAAAAATTTGTATGTATAATGAAGTCCATCTACTTATTGCCTTCTCTGTCCTTATTCATCCCATCAAGATTTGGCTGCACTGAAATTGCTTCTTTGGAAATTGTCTATAAAGAGAATACTCTGCATCTCAGCAGGTGTTTTAAACTCCTTTGATTCCTATTAGTGTACCTTCCCTTTAGGTAGTCCTGGGGAGACAGACAACTGAACAAATCAGACACTATTTTTAAAAAGCTGAAATATGTTATTTAATATTCTACCTGGAAGGAGCTGAATCAAGAGACTGACCTAGGGGATTAAATAGCAAAGGCTTTACCTGTCTGGGTTGCTCACTGGGGCTAGGCCATGGCCATTATAGCCCAAGGCTATTTTACCTGCTATACTACTTTGGGAGTCTGGTAAACTTATACCTGGTACATTTCATGACTGTAACAATCCTGACCCCCTCCTAGTTGTTCACCAATGCCCTTCTGATTCTGGCCTGGCTATGTGCTCTGGCTATGTGCTAATCCATTCTCTGGCTATGTGCTAATCCATCATTCAGAACTTGAACTTGTCCTAGAGGCTGTGTGCTAATCGATCATTCAATACTTGAACTTGCTCTACTATATACCTATCCACTAGTCATCTGTTTAAGTTCCTCTAGTGATGAAGGACTTACTGCCTCCTGAGGGACTAGACAGAGCAAGTCTAATGGGGCTAGACAGAGCAAGTCTAATCACTGCTTCAAAGAAAGCCCTCTAAATTTTTGCAAGGAAACCCATGCTTTGGTCCCCTCACTATACCCACATACTCTCTTCTCCCTCCTAGCCACCTCAATTCTTCCTCCTGCCCTTTTTTTTCTTTTTGCATGTGACATGTACTCCAATTCTTTTACCCATCCCTGCACAAACTTGAGTGTGGTCTATTTTTTGTTTTTGTTTTCTGAGAGTAAGAAAGTATTCTAAAGGGGCACCTGGGTGGCTCAGTCAGTTAAGCGTCTGCCTTCGGCTCAGGTCATGATCCCAGGGTCTTGGGATCAAGCCCCAGGTCAGGCTCCCTGCTCAGTGGGGAGTCTGCTTCTCCCTCTCCCTCTGTCCCTCTCCATTGCCTGTGCACGCACTCTCTCTCTCTTTCTCGCTCACTCTCTTTCTCTCTCAAATAAATAAATAAAATCTTTTTTTTAAGTATTCTTTTTTTTTATTGTGTTCAGCTAGCCAACATATAGTACACCATTAGTTTTTTAAAAAGTATTCTAAAGGTCTAGGAAATAAGGATTTTAACTACAGGGATAAACGAATCAATTTCTTTTTCTTTTTCAATGGACTCTGCCTCATGGTACATTGCCTACATTGATTAGCTGTTGGTTGAAATGAAAGGTAATCCGCAGTGGCTTTTTGGTTCCATTACTGTCACCAAACCATGGGAAGACATTACCCCAAACACTGAGGACTCTTTTTTTTATAAATGACAAAAGTGAGGTTTAAGGAGGAAAAGTATCATATCCAATGTTACACTCAGGATTAAAGCTTGGTTCTCCTGATTTTTTTACCTGTACTCACTGCACCATCTTTCCAAAAATACTTATAGGTATCAGTCAGACATACGTTAACTATAGAATTAATTACGGGAGCTGAACTTTTCATAGATGGTGGAACAGAGGCACATGAGTGTTATTCCAAGTTGAGGGGATAGACAGCAAAAACACAGAGGCAGGAAAATGCAGAATGTGTTTTGAGAATGATGAATCAGTTCCAAGATGTATTACTCTGATCTAGAATTTTCCTTGGACCTCAAAGAACAGTTCAGGTTGCTGCTTGTTCATACTTTTTTGGGGTGGTTGATGCAAGGAGACAAGTCTTTCTCTGAGATGGGTGGAGGGTAAATGAGTTCTGTTTTGAGATGGTATGTGAGAATTTTTCAATTTCTTTCAGAAACTAAGAAACATTTTCAGGGGTGAAAATAAAGGTTTTTGCCATACCCTGCAACTCTAAAATGAAAATGAAATGTTGAAGTAGGCTGTCAAAATATTTTTGATAAGTCAACCTTAAAGTTACTTCAAATAAAAGAGAGCTGTTTGGAAGGTTGATCTATTAACATGTAGTCTTTTATTTCTCTAAATTGCTAGCTATTTCAGTGCCTTTCTTTCCTCTTGTGTTTGTCTTAATTTTTATGCAAAGTTGTTCACTTGATAATATCTATGATGAATATAAAATTCAGGACAAAGCAATAATCAGAAGTTTAGGACTGAGAGATGACCTATGGGATCATCTAGTGATTAGATTAAAAGGAATGCCTTTGTTTTATATAGGAAGAAAATAGCTGTCTTTTGAAATTTCCATCTAATAGTGGCATAGACCTTAAGAGTTTACAGAGCACCTTTCATAAGTATCCGTTCACTGATTAAAGATAAATGTAGTGAGTGTCTTCCATGTGTGAAGCTCTCCCCTAGTGTCAGAGATATACCTATGAATATGACATAGTTCCTGCCCTCAGGAGCTCACGAGCTTATGCGTAAAACAATCTTAAAAACGTAGTTATGACTAAATGTGATAGCAAATACAGGGACAGCTCACAGGCAGGAGTACGTAAATTTGTCTATAAGAGTATTGAAGGCTTTGCAAAGGAGCTAGGTCCTGAGGACGAGTAAAAATTCGTAAGATGAAAAGAGTTGGAGGATGATTTAGTCAGAGGAAAAGCAGATGTTCAACACATTGATCAGTGACTTAGACTCATTTCATGGCAAGTAAAAGAAACTCATTTCATCTTGCTTAAACAAGAATGGAAATGTCTGACCAGGAGCCATGGGCATCCCACAATGCCAAGACAGGTTACTGCCAAGCACATAATGGGATTGAACAAGAACAGAAAAGGAACCCGCCAAACCATAGGTCTCCAATTTATAGCCCTCTATCTAAATTCTAAAAATCTTAGAGAATAAAAACCTGGCCAAGCTTGGGTTCAGAATCTATGCCAGCCCTATCAACATGACCAGAATGGGAAGATCAAGTGGTACAAAGATGGTTTCCAAGGCTCTCCACTATGGGTGAAAGCGTCAAAGAAAACGGCTTGAAGACTGCAAAGAGAATCCAAAAGGGGTCTGCTACAAGCTGATCTGAGACCTCTAATGAGAGTTAAGAATTTTGGTAGTGCCAGGGCACCTGGTGGCTCAGTTGGTTGAGCCAATTGGTTTTTCACTTTCAATCCTGCCCCTTCGGCTCAGGTCATGATCACAGGGTCCTGGGAACGAGCCCTGCACCTTTGGGCTCCCTGCTCAACGGGGAGTCTGCTTCTCCCTCTGCCTTTCCCCTGGCTTGTGCTCTGTCTTGCTCACTCTTTCTCTCAAATAAATAAATAAAATCTTAAAAAAAAAAAAGATTTTTGGTAGTGCCAAAGAGTGGTATAGTGTGGAGGGGTGTGTGTGTGTGTGTGTGTGTGTGTGTGTGTGTGTGTTAGTGGAGAAGGGGAGATAAAGGAGCTTGGAGAGTTGGCATGAAGAACATTGTGAAAGAGTTTCACCCTTTTTGTGGCTTTTTAGATGATGAGGGACTTTTACACATTCTGAGAGTATGATCAGAACTGTGTTTGGGGTAGTTAAATGTGGCAGTGATGTAGAAGATGAATTGGTAAGGAATAAACTGAAAGAAGAGAAGACAAGTTAGAGGTAGTGAAAATAGTCTAGGTAAGAGACAATCAGAGCCTTAACTAGACAACGAGGATGGATAAAATGGTATGAAATAGAAAGAAATTCAGGAGAAAGACAGAAGAGTATTCCAACCTAGTCAATGTGGTTGGGGATTAAGGAGGAAGCTAACATGATTACCACTTTTTTGTTGGAGTAACAGAGTAGCAGAGGTGCCATTCACCAAGAGAAACAACAGAGGAAGAGAAGCTTAGGGGAAGCGTAATAGGTTGGTGGTGGGCATGTGGAGTTAAGGAAGGTGCTGAGGACCACCTGAGGGGGAATAGCAAATTAGAAGATAGATATTCCCCTCAGGAGAGAGCTCTGGGTTGGAGATAAGATTTGGGAATCATAACTCATGGATGGTAATTGACACCAAGGGATGAAATTTTCCGGAAAAGTATGCAGAGTCAGAGAAGTGGGGCCAGCCTAGCCAGCCTTCGGAGGGGAGCCCATAGCAAGAGGGAGTGAAAGGAAAACCTGAGAGAGGAGGTTGAAAGGAACGGGCATGGAGGTGAGGAAACCAGAAAAGATGGGTATCTTGGAAGCAAGAATAAAGAATTTCTAGGGAGGGAATTTATCACCATCCTGTGCTATAGGCCAGGTAGACTTGTTTTTTTTGTTTGGTATAGTTGACACACAGTGTTAGGTTCGTTCCAGGTGTACCCCTTAGTGATTTGACAAGCTTACACATTATGCTGTGTGCACCGCACGTATAGCTGCCAGCCGTCCCGCTGCATCGCTAGGACAAGTCATTGACTCTATTCCTTATGCTGTTAGACCAGGTAGATTTTATTTCCATTTCACAAAGAGGAAACTGAAATTTGGAGACCGAAATGACTCATCCAAATTTATACGGCTGATCAGTGTCAAAGGTCAGACTAGAACTGACCTTTTTTTCACTTTCAATCCTGCCCCTTTTCAACTGTGGAACACCACAATAGGGCTCTGGCACAGAAATTCCAGAGCCACCACTAAACCTTCCTGGAAGGAGAGGTGGGGGTCCGGGGGGGTGACCCAAGCTGCAGAACAGGTGTGTGGTCATTGCCGCCCTGCCCCCGTCAGCAGTGGGCTGGGCGCCCTGGGTGGCTGGGTGGCAGCCCTGCTGCCCTCTCCCGGAGGGCACCCCCTAGAGGCCAGCTCGGACTTCAAGTGTGCCTGTGACTTTAGCCAGGCTGGGCCTCAGTTTCCTTCCCTGTAAAATTGCAGAGAGGCTAAAATGTTTAGTCTTCCACCTCTAATTTTATGATTCTTTTTTGTAGCACAGCATATTGAGTTTTTCCTCACTGCAGAAAAGACATATTCTCGTCAACTTTCGATTCTGTTCTTAAGCATGAGGATGAGAGGTGATGAGGGGCAGTGAGGAAAAACCGGAGGACCTTATCTTTAGAGACGCAGATAATGCAGAGGTTTACCAGCGTCAGTAAAACCATGGGTGGATATGACGGGGAGATAGATGAGTTAAGTGAGGAGGCAGGGACTGGCGGAGCGTGAAGATGGAAAACAAATCAACTGGAGTGATAACAATAAAGAAAAGAAAGAAAGAAAGGAAGGGGAAAAGACAAAAGAAAAGGAAACCTCACTAATTAAAAATAGCTGAAGCCCTGGAGATACATTTAAAAGCAATCACGTTGGAATGTTCAAATTGAGAACAACAAAGAAATGGCTATGCAGACTCACTCCATACTCTGAGTGCCTTTTACAAAAAAATAAATAAACTGATACTAGAAAAAAGCTTTTCCGTTTGCAAATTCTCCCCTTGTTGCCGAACAAGAAAAACAGAAAATTTTCACATCATTTTCCTGGAGTCTTTGGGTGGTAGAATAAAAGGAGAATGAAATTAAATTCACTTTAAATGTTTTCCTTCCGGGCCGTAAAGCTACTGGCATCATTTATCCCAGCCCTGACACTTAACATAATCTGGGTGCCACGGGAGCCCTTGGAAGTCATTAAATAAAAAGAAGTCATCAAATAGTAGGAAAGGAAGGCAATTAAAATGCTGGACCCAATAAGCCAGTCAGAAGTCTTGTTTTAAATGCAACCCCAGGACCCAGAATATTAGACTTTCAGGAGTGAGAAGATTCAACTGGGAAAGATAAAGGGAGTTAAAAAAAAAAAAAAATGCCTTTAGGACTGGGGAGGGGACCACAGCTCCTCAGGGGCAAGGTCATCTCTCTTTGTAGAGAGGAGGAATACCATCACCAACCACAGACTCTGGTAGTTCTCAGGCTCCCTGAGCATTGGAGGGAACACGGGTATTGGGCAGGGTGAATGCAGAGGGTCCAGATCTCAAATGTGAAGAGCCCACAGAAATGGGATCTACTAGGCAAGAAGAAGGCATCTCAGCCTGGGAGCTGAGACTCAAGGGTGTGCCCTCTTTTGCCTTTCCTTTGTGTCTGGTCTACCTGATTCTGGGACTGGGCTCTGGAGGTCTTGTGGCTAAGGGTCTCTACTGGAAATGGCACTAGCTCAGACAAGTGGCTCCGTATTGAAGTTACCTGGGGAAACACAGGAACCTCCAAACATGTTCCAGAAGGTCATTTTCATGGCTCCAGCACTAAGATGGTGTCCACCTCCTTTAGGATCTGATGGAGTCCCTGGAATCCCTGATCACCCCTGCGTCTGCCCTTGGTTGTCCCTGAGACATTGGCTCAAAACTAGGCACAGGAGCAGAGCGTCTAACATGTTACAGCACCATGCTTGCTATTTTCCACTCTTTCCAGGGTAGGTTCAGAAGCAGGAAAGTCCAGAAATTGTCAATAGGTTTAGAAGGGGACTTTAACGTCAGATCTGGGCTTTCCAGAAAGGGCACAAACTCTCAAATACAGGAGTGAGAGGTCCCACTGCACAGACCTTTGGAGTACTACCACCTGCTCATTGCCATGGCCTGAGGAATGTGTCTGCTTGCCAACTGGCTATGCTGGATCTCCATGAGAGTCTTACCCACTGCTGGAGTAACCTTTGGAGATGCTCTGGGAAAGGGTCTGCCGGCTTTCTGACCTAGGATCACATTGGTGAGCCCTCAGATTAATTTTACTTCGGAAGGTATCAGATTCATCACCCTTTCCTACTTCTTAAGATGCCTCCCAAAGAAATCCACGTCCTAATCCTTGGAATCTGTGAATTTTTTCTTATATAGCAAAAGAGACTCTGCAGATTTAATTAAGTTAAGGATATTGAGATGGGAAGACTATCCTGAATTGCCTGGGTGGGCCCTAAATGTAATCACAAGTGTCCTTGTAAGAGGGAGGCAGAGAAAGATTTGACACAGAGGAAGGCAAAGGGATGCTGAAGCAAGATACCAAGCTGCTGGCTTTGCAGAGGAAGGAAGGAGCCATGAGCCAAGGAATGCAGCTCCAAAAGCTGGAAAGGCTGAGACACAGGTTAAGCTACTGGAAGGGGCACTACCTCTCTGAGACCCTGATTTGACCCAGTGAAACTGATTTTGGACTTCTGACTTCCAGAACTATAAGAGAATAAATGTGTGTTTTCTTAAGCCTTCAAGTTCTTGGTAATTGCTCAGCAGACACAGGAAATGAATACAGGGCACTCCTGCTACTCTTGGTATTTTTTTTAGGCTGAAGGACAAACAGAAAAGAAAAAAAAAAAAACTTTTTCAGCCCTGGGAATTAGGCACACAGGTTCTAGCACCTGGGTTTTTGTTTCTATCTCAATCTACACCAAATACACATTTCTCTTTGCTTAAATACAAGTGAACATATTCACAGACATCCATACCAGTCTGATTTAGAATGAACTTATTAGTAATAATACCCTGATGCATTTTATTAGTTTCTGATGGCAACATTAAAGAGAAAGGCCTGAGGCACAGGCTGCTTGTTTCATTTTTTCTGTATGGCAGAAAAAACTGCCATTCTTTCTGGATGGATGGCAGAAATGACGGAAAAGATGGAACTTACAGGGACATTGGAAACTCTGCTGAGCTCCTCTTCTGTGGGACATAAGCCCCCAGATTGATCACGAGGTATCTTAAATCCTTAGGCTTCACTGGAGAAGGATTAGACACGTGCCACAAACTTGCTGTTCTGCCTGCCCATTGCTCCCATTCTCCAGGCTGCCCACATGGGGCTCAGTCTCCTTGGCTGACCATGCCTTATGCTGGAGAGAACCTCAGTTTTGGAGGCTCAATACCAAGAACTAAGGACTAGGTTCTAGCTCAGACTTTAAGGGAGGGATTTCAAAGGTTCTTATGTCATCAGGCACATCTTGCCATCAAGGAAAGAAGGTGGATGTTGAAGGGAAGAACAAGGTCTGGACGAGAAGCAAGCCTTCAGCCTGTGTGTTCTCTGTGACTCAGGTCAGAAATGGTTCCCACAGAACTAGGCTAAAAATCTGTTAGCCTAAGGCTATTTCTTGGAGTAGAGACACTTTGGCCTCCCTCAAATGTTTTTGATTCAGAGGAGTACAAGACTCCTTCTTCTAGCCTCTAGGGACCATGGAGGCTATAAGCTCAGCTTTGGCTTCCAGCTTTTTGATTCAAGTAGGCAGATTGGCTCAAGATTGGAGCCAGGGACCCTGCCTGGAGCTTCATATTTTGACACAAAGGAGATATCCTAGAGCTTGGAGTATTCCAAAATTTTTCATGAGGCAGCCCCAAAATGTGGTTACCAAATCTTATAAGGGGAGGGGTCATGGGAAGGAGAAGTCATGGTTGAAAGTCTTGATTTAAAGCAGCTCTAAGATGACTAGGAAGATCATTCTACACATGTCATTACTATCCTCACTTAATTAAATAAACCTTAGCCTTCAATTCAATCTTGTACACAGTTTTTAACTCTAAGCCAACCTATCTCTCTCTTCCCCCTTTCTCCCTCTCCCTCTCCCTTGTTCCTTCTTTTTCTCTCTCATAGTTCTTGCAGCATTGAAAGCCTGAAGAAACTGAAATGGAAGAATCCATTGGATGGAGGGCCTTGTCTTCTATCCTTCAGATTTTGAAAATAAGGTCAAAGATTAGTTAGTGACAGAGTTAATTACTAGATTTTAGTATGAGATAATATTTCTTTTGCATTATGTGGTGACACACTGCAGAGACTATCATTAAAGTGATTCTTATTTTTAATATCAGAATGACCCTGTTATGCTCCAAGAATTTGTTGTTATAAAATCACTGGCTGCCCTACTTTGCTGTCATTAGACTCACAAGATAACCACCCACCCTTGGGTTCTGTTTACTCCAGCCCTGTATGGGCTTTCAGAGGAGTATCTTCTCATTGACTCTGTGGAGTCAATAATGAACCAGTAAGGGGAAAAAAAAATAAGGAACCAATCAGTAATTTAACATATTCTGAATCTAAGAGATTCTTTAGTGTCAGCAACTTGGATAAGTTTCGGAATCCTGGGAGTTTTTGTTGCTGTTGTTTGCTTATTTTTTCTTTTTCTATTTAAGAATCCACATGCTATAGTTAAAAGAGCACTGGACTTTAAACAACAGCACAGGGGCGCCTGGGTGGCTCAGTCGTTAAGCGTCTGCCTTCGGCTCAGGTCATGATCCCAGGGTCCTGGGATCGAGCCCCGCATCAGGCTCCCTGCTCCGGGGTAAGCCTGCTTCTCCCTCTCCCACTCACCCTGCTTGTGTTCCCTCTCTCACTGTGTCTCTCTCTCAAACAAATAAATAAAATCTTTAAAAAAAAAAATAAACAACAACAGCACAGATTCTCTCATTTAATCCTTTCCACCTTATGAAATAAGTATTGTTATCCCTACTTTACACTGAGGCTCAGGGAGGTTATGACAGAACTGGGACAAGAATCCAGCTATGTTTGACCTCAGAACACTATATTTTGTCATCAACTCTGCATTAGATAAGAGTCGCTACCCTCAGGCATCGCTTATGTTGAACTTCCGTGGGTCCAGGCGTGATGTCCAGCACAGGCAAATTTCTAGGGGGTCCTGTTGGATAGGATCTGTAGAAAAGCAATTTGATTGGCATACTTATTGTAAATAATGGGAAATTAAGAGGTGGAGAACCAATTGTAAGTCAGTTGGATACATTGGACTTGATGTGAAATTAGTGCCACCTCTTAAAGGGTCATGGGTAGAGGAGTGAGTGCATAGGTCTGGGACTAGGCAAAGGTCCCAGCAGATGGGGAGGCCACTTCCAAAACCCATCCCAGCATTCACTGGTTGAATTCAAGGTGACCTGGTGGCAGGGAGATCCAAAATGATGGTTGGATTGTATAAGAATTGGAGGCCTGACCTCATGAGGGAATAAATCAAGAGACATTTTGGAGGAAAAAAAATGACAGGATTTGATGACAAATTAGACATAAGACCTTAAGGAGAGGAATGAGTCAAGGGTGACTCTGAGATTCCTTACTGAAGTGTGTGCACACAGATTTCTTTTATATCTCAAAATTATACTAAGACAAGGGCTCCATAAGAACCAAGCAAGGCATAGCGCAAGGATTTGGGGAGAATGTCAGAAAATATTGCTCTCTGAAATTGAATTTAGAAGTAATGTATGACATTCATTGTACATAGAATGTTTCCAGGACATAATCACTTGGAGATATCTTCTGAGTATTGCTAGTGAAACTATAGCTTTTTCCCCTATATTTCTCTAAGATATTTCAAAGATCCCAATTTCAAACATAAGATATGTGGTAGCCTGGAGCTTCTAATTGGTCCTATCAGGAAGATGTGTTTAGATGTGACTCTGACTGACACAAGGTGAAAGGTGCTTTTGTGACTGACTAGGGCAAATAATAAAGGAAAAGTGGAGAAGGAAAATTGACTAATGATTATAGTACTTTCTAAGTGAGAGAGAATCTGTTCTCCAGACCTGAGCAGCAACACGCCAGGGAGAATTTATTAAGTTTTGCCATACCAGAAAAAATATCTGAAAAGATAATCTAATTTCCTCTGCTCTGATTCTTCCATCACTAGACAACCTTCTGATGATTAGTTGCATTTTCAGGGATTCTAATCCTAGAAATGGGGCATCTTGGGTGAAACAATGTCAGTACATCATAATTAAGAAAATTAGTGTCATATTGTACTCTCAGACTCTTGTGAATTTGGGTAGCTTGGGTCAGTTCCACAGAACATGATCTACCCCTAGGTGAACTCATCCAATTAAGGCATAAATTGATTTTATTATTATTAGTGTGTTAGTTTCTTAATGCTGTTATAACAAATCACCACAATTTATTGGCTAAAAGTAACACAAATATATTATCTTACAGTTCTGGAGGTCAGAAGTCTGAAATCAGTCCCATAGTATCAATAGGGTCATGTTCCTTCTGGAAGCTCTAGGGAAGAATCCATTTCTTTGACTTTTTCCAGCGTGTAGAGACTTCTCATATTCGTTAATTCATGCCCCCTAAATCACTCTAATTGTCATATTTCCTTCTCTGACCCTGACCTTCCTGCATCCTTCTTATAAGGACCTTTGTCCTTTGGACCCACCTAGATAATCCAGGATAATTTCCTCATCACAAGATTCTGAACACAATCACATCTACAAAGTCTCTTTTGCCATGTAAGACAACATATTCACAGCTTCTAAGAATTAGGACATAAACATCTTTGGAGAGAGCATTTATTCTGTTTACCATGAGTATTGTTACATTTTGCCCAACAGACGAAGGGCAAATGATCATAACTAAGGCACGGGTGCACTCTCAAGGTCCTCCTCTCCAAGCCTGGACTTGACCCAAGCAGGTCAATGGCAACCTTAAGATGGGTCATAGGAAAAGCATTGTTCATGGCTAACTGGGAAACATGAATATAAATAGGACTGTGCCCAAATTAAGGTAAGCAGAACAGTGACATCTTAGATATTTGTCACATGATAAGCACTAGAAAGAAGTTGGCTCTCAGCCTTTGGATCTGTTCAAGCAGAGACTAGACTACTACTTGGTAGGAATGTTAAAAAGAGATTCAAATGATGGCAGGACTCAATGACCTTTGTGATTCTTCTATTCATTAACATCTATTAGCTTATTAAATGAATTGGATGGAGACGTTCCATTTTATTCAGGAGCCACTGTCCCTTAGTAGTCATTACCTAATGTATATTTATAACGATGAGCCCAATAAAGCTCCAGAACTTACCAACATTCTTGCAAAAGTCCCAGATAACCAAATGGACTTCACCTCCCCACAGCTTCCATTAAAGTTAATGAGAAGTTAATAAAGTCAATAGAAGTGACATGGTCAAATCTTGAGAAACTTGGGGAACACAAGGATTCCAAATAATATTGGCTGAATACTAATTCAAATAACTCAACTTCACATGGAGTGGGTAGAATAAAGGACAGTGAGAGGTTGTGTTAATGCTTCGCAGAGCACTCCAATTCTAGCTGCAGCAACATTGCCTCTTAGCTTGAAGTGTTTGTCCAAAGAACCACTTCATTAAAAAAGAGTGGTTTGAGCTACTTAATAGCTTTACTATCAAGTCATGAAGGCCCCGAAAAGGTGGCCTTGCCATAAAATTGTTCCCATCCTGTCTGCCTAAATGCCTGGTCTTCAACCTCAATCTCTACCTCCGATTTTCATACTTTTAACTCTTTGCTGATGGTTTCACTTTGGGGTTATTTCTTGGCTTGTTGTTGTGTCCTATCTGCCTGTGTATGAATGAAGGAATTGAAGGGGTGGGAAAGGTGTGTGAGTGGGCAACAAAGCAAGACAGAAAGGGAGGCACCTCAGCTTTTAGCAAAATTGCAGAGTCCCAGAATACCAAAGCTGGAAGGGTTTTTGGAGATTATCAAATCCCAATCTCTTATTTTATAGTCGAGGTGAGTGGAGTCCAGAGAAGCACAGGGAATTGCCCAGTGTCTCCCCAGGACTAGTAAGAGCAAGAGAAGGAAGTAGATCTCATTTCCTTCAGCTGACAGGCGATGTGTGCTTTCTACTGATGATCACATTCTGTCTTCTGGTGGTGGTCTGTGGCTTCCCTACCCGCTTTGGTTTTGTAGAGAGTTTCCTGGCACCACCCATCATTGTGAACTTAAGAAGGCCCAACAAACTTTGTCTACCCACTGATCCCCATTCCCCCAAATTGATTTTTTCTTTCCCTGCTTAGTTTTAAAAGTCAATTTACTACCACTTTGCGTCCCTTTTCTTGGTGGAAACCCTCCACACTTTCCTTCTTCTAGGCACTTGTTCATACCCTTTCCTCCCCATAGAATGTCCTCCTGATCTGGAAATTGTTCCTCATCTTCCCTGCTGGAAGATGTTCTCACTCCCTTTGAATTTTCATAGCTTTTGTTAGGTTCCTCTCTGAGACTCTTGCTGTTTTCTAAATAGTATTAGTTATTTGTGCAAATGTTTCAAAGCACGTGGTGATAAATTTCCTGAGGACAACGCCCACATCGGATGACCCTATCTCCCCCATAGTAGGGCCTGCACCTAGAGAAAATAATGATCACAGTAACAGCAAATACTAGCAAAACACTTACACCACAAACTGTTTTAACCATTTTATAATTACTCACTCATTTAATCTCACAACAATCACATGAGGTCATTTTTTAAATCCCCATTTTACAGATGAGGAAACTAAGACATAGAAAGTTTAGGTATATTGTTCAAGGTTATTGGTAGAAAGTAATGATGTCAAAATCTGAACCAGGGAATCTCCTTCAGAATCTAACCCTTAAGCACTATACAGAATAGCCTACATGTGTTTATTGAAATATCTATACATCTACATCTATGCCTGTGTCTACATTGGTGTCTATTTATTTCTATACCTACATATATATCTATAACTATAAAAGTGCTAGTGAGTGGTATTCACTCAGATGACCACTCATCCTAATTCATTAAAGCTTGTATTTTTATTATGGACCAAAGTAGTGAGATTGTAGGTTATTGAAGCATCAGAGCAGGTTGAGAGAGAATAGTTGAGGAGCAAAAGTAGAATCTATCTCACTAAATTGTCTCAACTAAGATATGTCCCGGATTTTCTAGGGAGTTCAAGTGAGAACAGTACTTTATTATTAATTATCTTTAAATACTCCAGTTTTCCTATTTACCCAGGGAGAATCAAGACAAACACCAAAATGTATAGGTACACGGAGTCTATAACCAGGCTGTGTTTTCACATGAATAAATAGTAACATTATTTGGTTTTCCTGTTGCCTCATCAAGATAGGTTCCAGAAGCTTTAATAATTAATCAAATTAAGACCTAAAAATCAGGCCTCTATGAGGAAGTTTGTTTCTGTTAGCTATCAATTAACAATGATGACTTCAGCTCCCTGCTCAGCGTGCTCGGAAACATGGAGGATGGAAAAGCGCTGCAGTGTGTTAATGGAGCCATAATACACGTTGCCTAATGAAGCATGAAGGCCTTGTTTACTCTGAATGCTGTAATTATTTAAGAGCTTTTAAAACCCAGTGTCAAACCTTGACTCTTGCCTACCTCTTTCTTACAACTGGAATGATGCACTTAATGTTTTATCTCAACTCGTGGAGGTGACCTGAAAATAAATAGCTAATTATGCATTTCCATTTGCAAAATTCTTCCATTGCCATGAAAAGCTTTTGCCAGTCTGGACTCTGTCATTGGGAGATGCTTCACAGCAACGTTCAGAGTTCCCATTTACTGAAGGTCTACCAGGTGCCGAGCCTCGCATGGGGCGTCCTGCATCATTTACCTCACGAATCCTCACTATCACCCCATGAACCGCAGATGAGATATGTGAGACCCAGCTGTGGCTGAGGATACACAGGACTCAGAAGCCCCAGACTCAGAAGCCTGTTGGCTTTTGAGCCAGCAGAGCACAGAGCGTACATTCATGGGTCTTTGAGTCAGACTCTCTGTGTTTAAACCCTGACTCCACTACTTTCTGATTGTGTGACCTCAGAAAAGCAGTTAAACCTCTCTAAGACTTGTTTCTTCCTGTGTAAAACAGGGATGACAATAAACATGAACTTCACCTCAAAGGGTTGTTGCTTGGAGTAAACAATAAGCCCATGGAGTGTTCAGGAACAGCACCTGTCACACTGTAAGAGCTCAACAATATCAGTTCTCACCATTACTGAAATCTCTGCACCTCATTGTGTGCTCTCTGAAAAATGTCAACATACATTGACTGCATGCCTGGAAGAGGCCAGGGGCCAAACACTGATGGAGAAGAAAGATCAAGAAGTGAGGAGTGGGAAGAGTTGTCATCCGCCTTGTCTCTGCAATTACCTCTCTGGCTGGTGCCTGTGAGCAAATCTATTCTCTTTCTGGGCCTTAGATCTCTCATCTGTAAAAGAGGGTTGACCAGCCCTTGCATCAGCTGTGAAAATTAAAGTCTATGTCAATGAGAGAGAATGATTCAGAATCTGCTGGTACCTGGGCCCCTGGTGTGAGGCAGTCTGAGCACAGGACGCTCCCTGACATACTCTAGGAGGTATTGGCCAAGTAAGACTTGTTCCTGTCCTCAAAGGGCTTGCCATCTTATGGAGTATCCAGATGGACATATAATACCTAATAAAAAGGCACAAGGAGCCAAGGGAACAGGAGGGGTGGGGATCAGTTGTAGAGGCTTCTTGAAGGAAGTCACACTAGGGTTAGGCCTCAAAGGATGAAAGACATCTAGACAGGTATAGAATAAGGACAGGGCAGGCCAGGGGAAGGTGAGAGCACCAGTAAAGGCATAGAGTTGGTGACCTATAGGATATGCACATTTGAGAGATGGTGTGTTGCATAGTGTGGTTCAAACCCAGGGACTACCTAGAAGGGAAATATTTGCACCTAATGCAAAAGATTTGGCTTTGGTTTGCATCTCAGCATTACCTTAATAAATGTGTGATTCATAGATAAGTCACTTGCCTTTCTCAAACTTATTCTCCACACCTGTGAAATAGAAATTACAGTCATACACAAATCCCATTTATAAGGATTCATGAAGTGATGTACGTAAAGTATTAAAAGAGAAGGAAGCAAATTGTCAAGAGAGAAGAATGATGTGATATGACAATTAATTGTGCACATGCCATATTTTTCCTGAGCATATGGTCATATATTTGTGGGAGACAAGGTGGTATAAAGAGAACAGTGTCTGGCCCACAGTAGGTGGTCAAAAGATACTACCTGGTGTTGTTTGTCACCAGGACTCAAGAAGTAAAGGTAGATTGGGACCAATTTATGAAGCATGGGCTTGGCCCTGTAGGTGTCAGGGAGCCACAGAAAATTCATGAGCAGATCAATGAGATGATGTCCACTCAAAGGCAGGGAAGCTATTCTCAAAAACTGCCTAGAAGATGACCAGGTGTAGGAGCTCATAAGCTGGGTGAGCTCTGCTGATACGTGAGGTTATCTGCCCAGTAGAATCTCAGGTTGCATGGTGCTTTCACATTGTGACATGAAGAAGAGGGGCATCATTTCCATGGTGCATTTGAGGAAATGAAGTCGTAGAGAATCTAAACAATTTGACTAAATTTGTATTGTCCATTCACGATGGAGGTGGGATTAGAATCCAAATATTTGGACTTCTGACCCGGTGTTTCATACCATAGATGAATCCATGAGTGTGGGACAATCTGGGGGAGCAGGGAAGGCTCCAGTATCACAGAGAAGGTTTCAGGCACTGTCATTAATGTCAAAATGAGCCACTACTTCCAGGCATTCGATCATTGAAACCCAAATGCCACTGTGTGGAGGGTGGAGGGGCGTGATGGGGGACCATCATTTTAGCCATTTAGACCCCAGTGTCAGAGAGCAGAATACTAGAGTGAGGAAAGAGCCTGAGATCTCTGAGAGCAGAATACTAGAGTGAGGAAAGAGCCTGAGATCTCTGGCACTCCACAGGGTATGAAGTGGCCAGTGGGCAGGGCACACTTAGAGAAAAAGCCAACTGTCAGATTTCTTCAGTGTCACCTGCACTCTGCAGGCCTTGGCTGGTGTCATGTCCCTCTCACCTTCCTGCTGTCATCAGGACAACGGGTTTCTGTTCAGGACCTCTGAGTCAGTGTTCCTTCTGTCCTCCTCCACCGGAGGACATGGACAGACCACATCCTGGCAGGTTTTAAAAGTCTGGTGTGGCCAGTGCCCCCTGCCCAAAGAGAGGGCTGAGATCTGAGGAAAAATCTGATACTGGACCTTCCCTAGAGACAAATCCCTTCTGCTGCCCTGCCATCTTCCACCCCCAAGGGTGCTCAGGGAGGGGAGGGTCATGAGAGTGCCCTGTCCTGACAGTGTCTGTACCTGGCCTTGGGGACGTGGGAAGTGAGTACTGGTTGTTATATTGACTTCGGGCCCCTTGCAGCCCACTGGAACAATGAAATGCCAGCAGGTGATGTTTCTGTCTTGTAAACAGTTGCTCACTGAGATGAGGAGGTTTACACAACACTTCCCTGACAAGGCCCCCGGGGCTCTTCAGCGGGAGAGCGCAGGTTCACAGGGCTCCCTTCAGCTGGCGAGAGAGCAGTGTGATAACTTTTTGGAAAACATTTTATTCTGCCTTGAATTGTATAATTCTTGTCATCTTCTTCAGCTGAAGCTAAGGGCTGATGGTGAGAACTTTTGACTAGATGTCAGCGTCCAGAGTGAATTCTACAATTTATTTGTGAAGATCTGAAGTTGCTGCCTCCCTCTCTGCCCCGCCTGGGTTATATTTCATCTCCTCCATTATGACTTCCGATTCTTCTTGCTCCTAAGGAGGAGTACCAACATCCACTCCCTTCAGTCAACGGCCTCAGTCTTTCTGCCACGGCATCTCCTGTTGACTTCCCCTGTGTGCCTTAAGCATCATATATACTTACTCAGTCTCATTTCCCCAATCTTCCAACCCCCCAACCCGGCTCTGTCCACCTCCTTGTCTTTCTCACAGGCTTCTTTACTGGAAAGCCCTTTGCCAACACTGATAATCTATGAAAACAACCCTCGCCAAAGATCTCATTCTCTTTGAAACCTTCTCAGGTCATTTTCCCACTTACCCTCAGTGCTCCCAGAGCTCGTTGCTTACCCTCAGTGCTCCCAGAGCTCGTTGCTTGCACTAGGTTATTGGCTTCTTTTTATTCATTTATTTATTTAGCCATTCAGTATCTATTTTCTCAAAAGCTACTGTATTTATGGCCCTTTGCTGTACCTTGTTCAGAGGTATGGAGATTAGTAATAAGAGAGAAGGAAGCCGAATGTCAAGAGGGAAGAGTGATGCGATATGATAATTAGTTGTGTACGTGCCATATTTTTCCTGAGTAGACCATGTATATTGTATGGGGGAGAAAAGTCTTGGTTATTGTGGTGAAACAAGTCTTGGCACCACTCACATTAACTGGTTGGGAACTGGACTTGGAGTTTCCATTCCATACACGGGGATAGTAATACCTCCTTGCGGGTACGTGAGATTGAATTGAACAATAAATATAACATGACGAGCTCATGACATGAGCAAAATGAACACAACTTTGCTAAAGAGTAAATGTTTGAGTAATCAGAATTTAGTCTACAGAAAAAAAAATCCTACCTGAAATGAAGATGCTAAAAACTTCACCCATATTAAAACAAATGAAAGCAAGAAAAGTATCATGTAGAAGATGAATTTTCAGGGCACATTCTTGATTATTACTATTTACTACAATCTAAAATATGTTGACCCACCAGTATTTACTAGCCTATCATGTGCTTAAACTGGGCACAAATAAAAAACAAAGAAATAAAATTGACATTATTTGGAAAGAAGAATTATTGACCCAGGAAAGCAGATTCTGAGGATAAAAGAGTGCTAGGTTTCTAAGGGGAAGGAACCAAGTGTTTATGGAGTGGAAGAAAAATGATTAAAGAAAAGAGTAAATTAATTTTATAAGGAAAAATACAACAAAACTTAAGCCAGACAAGGAAGACAAATTCTATGATATCACTCATATGTGGAATCTAAAATGAAGAAATAAAAGGTGAAAATCAGAGAAACAGAGAATAGAAAAGTGGTTGCTAGTGATGGGGGTTCAGGGGAAATGGGGGAGAAGTTGATAAATGGTATAACTTACAGCTATAAGATGTTGGTAAAAGGTGTAACATTTTTTTTAAAGATTTTATTTATTTATTTGACAGAGAGAGAGATAGTGAGAGAGGGAACACAAACAGGGAGAATGTGAGAGGGAGAAGCAGGCTTCCTGCCAAGCAGCGACCCCGATGGGGAGCTCGATCCCAGGACCCCGGGATCATGACCTGAGCCAAAGGCAGATGCCCCAGGGCTGAGCCACCCAGGTGCCCCAGATGATGGTAAAAGGTATAACTTTCAGCTATAAGATGAATAAGGTCTGAGGATCTAACGGATAAGATGGTGACTGTAGTTGATAACATGATATCATGTAATTGAAATTTACTAAGAAAGTAGAACTTAAATGTTCTCACCCACCCACTCACCAAAAAAGACAAATAATGAAGTGATGAATGCGTTAATTAACTAGATAGTGAAAATCCTTTCACAATGCATAGGTATATCAAATCAGCACAAAGTACACTTCAAATATTTTATAATTTTGTCAACCACGCCTCAGTAAAGCTGAAAAAAAAACTGTAACAGAACTCTTCACCTTAGTTCCTTTGATCTTCTACATTTCTAGGATGGTGTGTAAGGGCCAGAAACCCACCACAAAGTGGTAACCACTTTCTTCACCTTGGTAAGTTGGGGAAGTGACTAAGTGATCTAAGTGACTAAGCCAAGTGATCCTAGCTTATTTCGGCTCTAGAGTTTATTACATCTGAATGTAAATTACCGTTTCCTCTCTCTTGTTGGACTGTGAGATGCTTGGGGCAGAGGACAATATGTCATTTATGTCTGTTCTCCAGGCCTTGCCCTGAGCCAGCAGCTATAAATAACCCTGGCAGGAGGAGAAGAGGGAGAAGAAGCAGAGAGCAGGGGAGGTGATTAAAGGGAAAATGGAGAGAAAGAGGAGGATTTCCTCTCTATTCCTCTTCTTATGAAATCATAAAAACAACTTAGCCAGAATTTAATTTAATTAAATTGTTAAATTTGAGCTGAGTTTACAGATATTTGCACAGTGTGGTTCAGCAGCTCCCAAACAACAAATAGAAGTCACTCTGAGCTCAGGAATCTGCAAACAAGCTCTGCAGATAATCCTGGAGCAGGTAGTCTCTAAGCCACTCTTTGAGAAACACTGGGTTACCTCCTTGACCATTCTACCATTCATTCAGTTGGTGAGCATTTATCAGGGCCTATGATGTGCCTGGTGCTGTGTTAGAATCTGGAACACAGAGATGAGCAGGTTAGATACAATCTCCACTTTTGTGGAGCTTATAACTGAGTGGGGAACCCATGTGAATGTGTTCTGAGTTAAACAGAATAGGTGAAAGCCCATTTTACTCATGAGGAAAGAGATGCAGAGAATAACCTTCCCTACTCCCATTCAGAGATTTGGAGGTGGGGGGGAGCAAAATAAACAAAACAACAACTATACATAAGTAAACATAAAGTATGCTTCAGGGACTTGCTTCTCTAGTTCATTCCAGCCATTTCCCTTTGAAAAAAAGGGGATGGATGGATAGGCAGAGGGCTTTTTGTTGTGGCTTGCATCATGTTGCCCCTCCCACCCTCAGCAGCTAGCTCCAAATAGGAGGTGGTTAGCAATCTTCCCTTACTGATTACTAGTGGCTAAGAGCATGGAGTTAAGCCCTAGATTCTATCACTGACACCCTGGCTCTAGTGCTTCCTAGCTGTGTGATCTTGAACAGGTCACATAACCTTCATACATGGTCTTCTTGTCTGTCAAGTGGTGATAAAATAGTACCTGCCTACTAAGGTTAAGTTGGTGAAATTACATAGAATGTTAAACACAGATTCTGGTATAATAAGTATTTAGTAAGACATAACATTTGTTGTTGTTGTTGCTATGATGTCATCCTCAAAGTCCTTTCAAATGCTAAGAGTTCCCTGTGGAACACTCACTATATCTGGGAAGCATCTCCCAGGAGCCCATTCTTTAGAGGAACATTCCTTTCTTCCAGTTAACATCCCCACACTGGGGTGAGCTTTGTACCTAGCAAGGTGCCAGGTGCTGTGGAGGACATTGCCTTTAGGAAGCTCACAAACTGATGGTGGAGGTAGGCACCTACAGGACACGCTATTTCCCATAGCAAAATAGAGCCAGTCAGTGATGAGAGAAGGCATCAACACGTTGCTGTGGGGCGACAGGAAGATTGGGGTTGGCTAGGGAAGGCTTCACAGGGAATTGGGGCTAGATAGCAGAACGGGAGAATGACAACAGAAAAGCAGGCGAAGGATAGTCCATGCTAGAAATTTAGGACTTGGTTCTCCAGGCCAGAGGCCAAGGGATGTTTTTAGGAACAGCCCCAAATGATTAACACTGCTTTCAGGTGATAATGCCAGTGACATTGAGGGATGGCTTGGATTTGGTTTCAGTTTTCCTCATTATTCTATCTTTATTGATCGTAAGTGTCATAAAGGCAGGGAGAGGTGAAAGAACATAGCATCTTCAGAAATGACTAAGGCCGTGTGAAAAGAGGTAATAGGAGATAAGGCTGGGGGACTGGACAGGCCCACAGAAGGAAATGAACTTCCTTCTGAGGACAGGGGGAGCCATTGGTGGTGTGTGCAGGGTTGGGGACAAGGAGGGGCTGGGGGGGGTTACCATGACCCCTCTCTGATGCTACGTTCTACATACAAATAGATATTTGAACAAATCTATCAATAGGCTGAGAGTTTTAGAAAATCTATTTCAGAACCATGAGGTTGGAGCCAGAACACAGAAGGTTTCCAATCCTATGTTCAAAAGTTTGGACCTTATTCTGAAGGATGACAGAAAAGCTTCATAAGGAGAGCAACAAGTACCATAGTGGAGACTTTGGTGCCCCATCCAGATGCCTTTGCTACCCAAACACACAGGCCCGGATGCTGTATGTTGACCACAACACTCACAGAGTGTCACTTCTCTAAAGAATGGGAGCCTTCTTAGACCAGAGCCTACTGAGTTTTCCCCACCTGCCTTGCCCTGCTTTTCTCACTCTCTTTACCCTGAAAGTGCTCCCCTCAGTAAATCACTGCCACCAGAATCCTGGCCTCAGGCCCAGCCTCTAAGAAACTTGACCTCAGACATGTGCTAACCTGCTTTAGGAGGTGTTGACTCTAGCAACAGCGCGTAGGGCAAATTGAAGACAGATTGAGAGCCTCATTTTCTTCCAACTCTAGTCAGAGTCTACAACAATGATTTATCCATCAGCATGTGCTACTCTGAACCGTTATTTATGTTTTCATCTTTATTTTTGTCTCTCCTACTAGGCTTACCATTCATTTTATCATAAGCAGCACCCTTTACAATGCCTGAGAAGGGCTAGGAAATAGAAATTCCCTGGCTATCTCTGGGTAATGCTTCTGAGTTTTGAACGTTTCTTTGAGAAATAAATGAGCAAAAAAGCCCTTTGCCTGTAGGTGGGTATCTGAAGGCCATAGTTTCAGTAAGCCAGTTTGTACTCCTTGAAAACCTGAATCTTATTATGCACAAACATGCACACCCACCATCACACAACCTTCGTCAGCCTAACGTTCTAGCACAGCGTTGATAAATATTTGTGCTTAATGGCATTTAAGGGGAGCATTTTGATTTCTAAACATTGGCTGGTGAGTAATGATTTTACCAAGAGCACAGCAAGAATTTTGCAATCTTGACTATTCCTAGTCTTTTGATGACATACAATTACTCTGCACTGCAGAAAGGAGTGGAGAGAAAATTCTTTAAAGAGCTTGTCACCAGGGAATCATTTCATGGGGAATAAGGGTGGGAGCGCCAAATGAATCCAAAAGAAGTGCAATTTTGCATTTTAAACACCATTCTTGCTTTTATCTGAACATTTGAGCCTTCCGAAGGGCTTGCCTTCTGCACTGGGGCAAAAGGAGCATTGGTGGGCTTTGCTCTCATTCATCTCCACCAGATTTTAGAAGAGCACCTACTTGGCATTCAAATAGATCTAGAAATGAATTCCCAACTGTTGTGTGACCTTGAGCCAGTTGCCAGCCTGCTTAAGGAGGCAGATGTGTGAACTGGGAAGGGCATAGCAGGCTACGGAGGTGGGGAGCTCAGGCTCACTGGCTGTTTTACTTTGGGTGAAAGAGTTTCCATGCCAGGGCCTCAATTTTTATAGATCTAAAATGAGAATTATAATACCTCTGCAACAAGGTTGCTGTGAGGATAACTGAAATGGCCTATGTAAGCTAGCATAGTGCCCTTCACGAGAGAGCATTTGACCGATGTGAGCTTTCCTCCAGGGGCCAGGTTGTGAGTCAAACTCTCCAACGCCAGGTCTCAGAGTCACGGAGGCACTAAGGATACCCTGTAATGCAGCTAAAGGGCCCTGGCTGGTGAGACGGGGAGAATGCAGTCCCCTCTCTCTGCTGCTTGTGTGCCGTGGATACCTGACAGGTATGGCCCTTCTGTGAACCTTTCTGCACATCTTCTTTCCTCTCTGTGTATTCAGCTTTTAATACCTCTACTTTCAGAACGCTTATGTGTCCTTGAGCACTAGCTGCTTTGTTTCAGTTATATTTTGATGCATATGTCTTAACTCCCCAACCAGGGGATAAACTTCTTATTCTAAGGGACTAATTATATATATCTCCGCAGCCACACCTTTACCTCCAGTTTACACAATGGGCCCAGCACGCATCAAATGTCAACTAAGTATTGATGGATTGATGGGCTTGGGCCAGTTTCTGTGAATTAGACTCAATTTACAATATGAGTGATCTGATTTACATTCATTTCACAGTTAATTCTTGTGTACCTATTATGTGCTAGGCCCAGTTCTGGCCCTGAGAAAATAGTGGTGAACACGATAAAGAAACGTGCTCATCGTTCCCTGAGCTTGTGTTTTTGTGAGGAAATAAACAACTCTGGAAGAAAATAGGTAGTGATAAGTGTTGTGATGGAAAGAACACGAGGCGCTTTGCTGGAGTGCTAGGAGGGAGGTGGTTGGTGGCCAGGGAAGGCCTGTCTGAGGAGATGGAATGTAAGCTGAGCTGTGAATGACCAGTGAGAACCAGCCAGAAGGAGTGTTTCAGGCTGATGGGACAGCTGGGGCTAAGGTCTTCAGACAAGGGCTCATGCCAAGGTCCTAGCTCATCAAATCACAGGACCAGAAAGAATGAGAATACAGGGAAAACCTAGTAAAGGCAGTGGTTGGGGACCTGGTTGGTAAGTACTTAAGTAGATGAAGTGATCTATACTTACTGCACTGCCATCGTAATGTAGTGCCTTGGTGCTTGTGCTTTGCCCATTGAGCAGGGAGCACTACTTTAAGACATCGTCTTGTCTACATGGAGAAGTAATAGCCCCAAGTTTCTCCTTATTCTTTCTTCCCTTTGAAAAAAAACAGTCTATAAGCCATAATCACTGCTAGATTTGCTTTCCTTCTTGCATGTAGATTCTTCAGGATTTTTAGAAGAAAAGCAAATGTCAGTGGAAAGAGTGCTAAAATTTGTAGTTATCTACTTACTTATGCACTTATTTATTCTTTCTATTCCACCTGCCTCCCCGAAGGGTTTTGAGTTTCCTACATTAAAAAGCACAGATATCATTCTAAAAAGCACAAATATAAGACAAGACCAGCCATACCAGGGCCTGCATTAATGGGATGGTGAGGAGCCAGTCATTATGTCAGGAAAGTAATTGAGGGGCACAACAGGGCTGCCCCAGCAACCAAGGCATGAAAAGTGTCTTAAGAGTTTCCATGGACCTAGTCCTGAGTCTCCCATCAAGGTCCAGCTGTGAGGCCTCAGGCAGTTTGCCCCCACTCTGGGCTCCATCTGAAAAATGAGTGAATTATTAGGTGAGAGGAATTCTCTGGGCTTGTCCAATGTCAACATTTTGTGATTCCAGGTGGGGTTTGTGCTGCAGAAGGCCAGGGTGGAGTCTGCAGGTGAGAGAGGGCAACTAGGAAGGATGAAGCCCTGCCTTGGGAGACAGGAGGGCTTCCTGATGGGATCTTTGTGCTGTTGAGGTGGCATAGTATGGTGGCCAGGAGCCTGCACTCTGCCAAGTGGACTCCCTGGATTTGCATCCTTGGTTGATTACTGAGTCTCTCCTTACCTCGGTGTTCTCTTTCATCTGTAAAAGGGAATAAAAGTAGTCCTTCCACAATAACGGTGTTGACAGTATGAATGGCTGTCATCCATTGAGTACATGTAGAACAATTCTGGGCACAGAGCAAATGTTCAGGAAATGGGAGTGACTCCTGATGTTGCTGCTGCCATTCAGCCACTGGAACTACTCAGAGGAGGGGATGTCACTGCTCCCCTGGATCTTCATGCAAAAATGACTGGTTGATGCATCAGGATAATTATGTTAGGCGAGATAACTCAGCCTGGATACCAGCTTCACAAATGTGACATGGGAGTGAACAGGGCAATGAACAGTAACTGCTCACATGTGCTGAACATTTACAGTGCACCATGCACTGTGATAGAAACCATACTTGCCTTTTCATATAACTTTGTCAATGACCCTATGGGCAGGTAAGGACCTCAAGGTTCAGAGTCATCCATTCTTGCTGAAACCCACATCTGTGACTCCAAAGCCCATGCTCTTGAGGCAAGTCAAATAGTTGTGGAATTAAGTCTTACTTCTGAGCACCTCATTGGAGACAGCCAGTCTGGGGATTGCCAGAGTGTCTGCTCTCTGATAGATGAGAGTGCTCTCTGGGGACAGGGGAGCTAGGAGGAGTGCATGGGAAAGGTAATTTGGCAGGTGTGGGGCTGGTGGGGGAAAGAATCAATCTTTCTCTCTCTCCACACACAGCCCATGTGCATGCACACGTGTGCACACACATGCTCACACACACACACACATGCTTTACCATTTAGAGTCATAAAACATGGTGTTTGCTTTTTCACTTACTGGGGTGTGGCCTTGGGAAAGTCATGAGCCTCTTATTCCTGTCTTATGTAAAATGGTGAGTCAGATAACTCCCCAGCTTCCTCAGCAGACTGTGAAGCCTAAATCCTATAGATGATGTATGTGAATGTTCTTTGTAAGCCACAAAGCAGTACAAATGGCATTTTTCTTTTATCATATATAACCAATATTACCAAGATTTTGGATTGCCTCCCTCCCTCAAGACTTCCTTCCCTTCTCAGAAAAATAGAATTATCCTCTTACCAATGATTCTGTCTCTTGGGATGCTGGTGTGGCACAGTGGAAGGACAAATTGCCTTAGTTTAGCTCTAAAAATATTTGAGCAGATCAATTTTCAGAGTGTTGTCAGTATTGAGTGTGTGGAAAATGAATTTTAGTGCAGAGTAATGGCCCATGTCTGTCAATGAAGGCAACAAGGCAGGGCAGTGGGGGTAGGAAAGCTGCCAACCCAGGGATCTGCTCTGCAGCTAACTGGGAAAAGAGACTTTCCATTAGACAGAGACAAGAGCTAGGTGGTAACACCTAGTCCCCCTGTTTTCCTTTGTTTGGAGAAGAGCAATTAATGTGTTGACTGTATTCTGGCCAGCCATTCCGGTTTGTTGACTTGGCAATTATTTCATCCTTCTCTTTGTTTGCTCTACCTTAATGGGGTGATTAGGCCTGCAGGCTGTCATCAAATAGAGTGGGTTCCTGGGAACTCGGCCACCCTGGAGGGCAGGTGAGGTGGGATGCCAAGAGAGGTCTACTACAGGGGCGAAAGCACAGGGCTGAGAATTAAGGCTCTTAGCACTTCTTCCTGAATAGGAGGGTTCACTCATTTCTGTGTCTTTTTAGAAACATATCTCTGGAGAGCAGAGTGAGGCAGTGAGAGGAGAGCTGGGTCTGTCCCTCTCAGCCACTTGGCCTGACCACTTGACCTCTATGAACTTCAGCCACCTCATGTCAAAGTAATGATAATAGTGAGCCACACTCCTCAAGGCTCTTGGGAGGATCAAATACATCGATTTATTCCTTTTGTCCTTCAACATGTGTTAACTAAGCAACTACTATATTTCAGACACTGTGCTAGACTCGGGAATACAGCAGTGAAAACAACAAAGATCCCAGCACCCAGAGAGCTTACATTTACTATGTAAAGTGTATAGTAAGGCAGATGGTGGAGTGCCATGGAGGAAAAGTGTATCAAGGGAGGGAGCGCCAGGTGGAGAAAGTGTAATTACAATTTGCTTAAGGCCACTAGGAAAGAGGACATTTGAACAAGGGCCAAAGGAGGAGAAGAAGCAAATCAAGTAGATATCTGAGGGAAGAATATTCCAAATAGAGGGAACAGCAAGCGAAGAGTGAGATAATATGTGTGAAAAGACTTTACAAATAGTAAAGGATTGCCTAAACGTATGTTGCCATTGTTCTAGCTCTTAAATCCAGCTAGCCTAATAGCAAAGACTAAGCTCTTCACCAGTGTGTACACCTGTCTCTCAATGCTGCAGAGATCATTCTAGAGGCTCGCATCAAGTTTTAACATCTCAGCAGCTAATAGAACTCCTTGAAGAAAAGTAGAAGGGGGTCTTTGTATGATTGTTATCTGCATGTCATCGTTCCTGTTATTAACCATTTTTTAGGCCATGTCTAAAAGGACTATAGGCAAATGACAAGTCAATTAAGTTAAAAAAAAAAAAAAAAAGGCAAGTCAGACCACTTTTGCATTCTATGAACCACAAAGAAAAGAAAAAGAAAACAGAAAAAGCTAGTTGCTGGGTAGTTTTGCTTGGTTGTACTGGGATGGCAAAGTCTGGCTCCCTAGTATAAAATGTACATTTCTACTGACATTTAGATATGACTCTCAGAGCTTCAGACAAAAGGTTCTCTAGATGTGCAAGAAGTTTCAATTATTCTGTTTGGGAAAATTATTTTTCAGAGATGCTTTTTGGTATCAGGAGGCCTCAGCTGAGGCAGGTAGGAGAGTTAATGAGTGGAATTGATAATGACAAGTAGGAAAATTGGTTGTCACTCAAGAAATGGCAAGAATATTGGCAGGGAGACCTGTATGGGGAGATGGAGGATGAGCTGTTAGAAACAGAAAATAGAGATGGGCCATGGTAGGAGGACAACACTACAGCTACTGTTATAAGACAGAGCCTGCCTGAGACCAGGGGACAGAACTAAAAAAACACAGCATCATTTAGGACTTAAGAGACCAGAGGACTTTGTGATTTCATTATTTCTAGGCTACTTCTTACTTCCCAACCTCAAATGGATTCAAGGCTGATAAAAAGTATCAGCCAACGTCGCTAAACTTGGCATTCTCTGCTTCACTCCAGGATGAGTTGGTTATTCACAGCTCCTTCTCTGCCAGCTTCCAATGGCTGGTAGCAAAGATAAACTTGATCTGTGGCCTCATTATATTATATTGTGAACTTGAAAGAACCTCTGACCAAACAGTCATTTTATACAAGGGAAGGTGCTGAATGCCATGAGAGGGAAAGTGACTTTGCCCAGGTCCCATAGGAATTTGGTAGAAAAATTAGGGTGAAAGAGCCAAGAAATGCCCAAAAAGTTACCCTGTGTTCAATGCTCGGGCTTTGTTAAATGGCATCTCATCAATGTTTTACCCAGTAAACCTACAGAGAGATCTTCTCCCTCTAGTTAATGTTCAAATGATAGCTATAGTGGCCCTTAGGACAACTAGATTTTGAAACCTTTGGAGAAACAGGTCTAAAGTTGCTGGGATGGATGAAAGAGGCACAGGATAAAGTAGTAGTTGGAGGACTAGGGTTCAGGTCTGGACTGATCACATCCTGGTTGTGAGATTGGGTTAAGGCATGGAATCATGAACACTTGGGGCCAGGAAGGAGCTTCACGGACATCTACACCAATTCCTTTTTCTTCCACAGTCCTGTGTATCATATGTTTGAGAGGCCCTCTGGTCCTGCGATAAGACAGGGGGGTCATTCCCACTGAGGGCAACTCCAGTTGTTGGAAAGGTCATTTTTATGCCAGCCCAAACTCACAAATTCCTCTTGAAAAAATTTCTCCAATATTACTTCTCTGGAACTCAGTTACTTTATTAGAAAATTGAGGATTGCAGTACCAGCCTGTTCTGCCTCTCTGATAGGTAGTAGTAAGGTTACATAATAATATACAATTAAGAAAAGAAAAAGCAGTAGTGGTAATGTAGGGCCCTGGGAATCACTGCTACTTACTGGGAGATTGGAAGTCCCTCTGAGCAGGAAACTCCTGCTTTGCAAAAATAGAAATGGAAATACCTGCCTTTCCTCTCTATGAAAATTTTCATTAGGATCCAACAAAGAAGATAAGAAAAAAAGGCAACATGATGTAGCTAAAGGAGCATACGTTTAAAAAGTTACCTTCAGGTCCCTACCATTTCATCACCACACAATTATACAGAAATCCTTCACACTCTGCAAGCCTCAGTTTCCCACTCCATAAGGTAGAGGTGGTAATACTTGTTTGATTGGGTTTTCTTTCCTACTGTAAGTGTGTGAAAAACGGTTGAGGTAATAGATTTGTGATTTGTGCGCCACCACTCAGGATGCATATGCAAGCTTGCTGCTCTTCCTGGGTGGGTAACAGAGAGCCCATGATCTCCCGCTGCATCCCCCAACATGTCATGCTCCTCTGGGGACTCAGCTGCTACTGAGCTCCATGTGATCAGGAGAGGGAGATCTTTGCTGGTGTCTGAATGCCAAGATGAGCATCTCAGGCAAGCCCTGGGGATGCTTAGGGCTGAATACTCACTTGTCTTTCACAGAACAAAAGGCAGTGCTCTATTCTGGCCACATTCAAGATAAACTAAAAAGTACAGTATATTCGAGTTACTTTTCCCTCTGGGCCTCAGCCACCATCTTGCTTAATCATAATGAAGGCCTTTTCATCCAGCACTAGGCTGAGATTCAGACTCCAGCTCTTCTGCATTCATTGGATTAAAAATGTCAGAGCTGGAAACAACTTTTGATCATTTAGACTACCACTGACTGTGTAGTTAGGGAATCTAAGGCCCAAGGGCATTCTTGTCCTAGAAGAAATAGAAGTTAGTGCCATAGCTAAGCCTACTCAAGGCTTCTAACTCTGAGTATACCACTCTTTGATTCACACTATACTGTTGTACCTCGACAAACAGTGAGGGCTAACTATGTGTTAGACATGGGGTCAGACTTAAATAAGTTCCATAGATAAACCAGACCTATCCTTGCCCACTAAAGCTGAGAGAATAACTGAGGTGATCAACATGGAAACAAATAACTCCAGTCCAAGAAAGGCTCTATCCCATGCCCATGCCCCCTTGTATGTATCCCAAAAGACTTTGTGCAATTTGGGCCAAATTTCCAACTCTTCAAGGTTGTTTCCACCTCTCTAAAATGGAGACATTCATGTATTCATTCTCTCAACATTAAATATGTATTAGCCCCTATTCCTGCCACATTATTTTAACCAGGTCTACCCATCACCAGTGATGCTTTAACATACAAACCTGGGCTCCACCCCTGACGACACAGTGACGGCATAGGTCCAAGGCAAGGCTGGGGAATCTGCACTGTGAATAGACTTGCTCAGGTGACAGTGACAAGCAGCCAGGTTGAGAATTCATAGCTTACTTACTATGTATGAAACACTATCCCAGACACCAAGAAGGCAGAGATACACAAAGGCCACACTTGCTCTAGGGGCTCCCAGTCTAGTTGGAGGTGGGGAGTCGGGACAGACAAGTGAATCAGCTGTGATACTGCTGTCTGAGGAAGGTGATGTTCAAAGCAAGCATGAGTACCAGGAAACACAGCACAGGGGCACCTAAGTCACCTTGAAAGCTTTGGGTAAGGTCTCTTGTGGGGGAGATGCTGAAGGTGAGTCTTCAAGGATGTCTATGAGTCCGTTCCTGAGATGGTCAGGGTGATATGGGCAGTTTAGGAACAGGGAGGAGTAGAAAGCCAAGAAGCAGCTGAATGTATAGGGAATTACAAGGAGTGGGAAAGGATGAGGCAGGCGAGACAGGAGCTTGAGCTGGTAGGCATCAGCCCTTGGAAGGGCTTTATATCTGGGCCAGGAGGGGAAGCCAGGGCTTTATCTGAAGCAGAAGAAGGCAGCTTCAACCTAATCTTCAGGAGGAAGATTTGGCAGTTTGATGGAGAGCTGATGGGACCTCAGAAGGGTGATGGGAAGCTGAGGTGGTGCTACTCTGCGTGCCGTCCTACAGCAGGCCGTTGGGAGACCTCTTGGCAATCAGCAACTCTCTGCTTAACAGGTGCCATGACTCACTCAACATTCCCGACTTTCTGAGATGAAAGAAGACAATGGCTGGAAGGTGGTTGGTGGAAGAGTTAGAGAAAAGGGAGGAGAGGTGGGTGGGAAGAGGACAGGGACGTACTTGGTGTCAAACAGTGTTTAAAATACCCTCTTTGCATCACACTAGCTCTTAATTGGCACCAACCACTGAGGGGCTGATTGATCCCAGCGAGGGTCCAGCAAAACAGATAATTTCTTACAAGCTCTGAAATGCATGAACCCTGCGGGGGTCCCACACAGCACATCTTTGTTGCTGCTGAGGTCTAAGGCTTCCTTGAAGGGATAAGTATCCAGGGGTGGCAGGTCTTTGTGTTTTTGTTTTTTTTTTTTCTTTTCAAAATGCAGAATATATTCATGTAGTTAATGCCTGTGGTCTTGCTGAGCAGATTAAGAGAGGGTAGAACAAAGAGCTGGTCTACCAAGCTACTTGTTATAAATTAACTCTTAATGTAATGGGCTCATGAGAGAAAAGCTGAGTATGAAGGATGCTTGGGAAACCTAATTTTGGATTAAGGTCTTGATTCATAAAAGATATGTTCACCGTACACTCACAGGCTGAGTCAGAGGTAGCCTTTCTCTTAGGCCCAGGACTGCCTGGGTTTTCCCCAGATTTGCTGGGCCCTCACATAGGGGGAAGGAAGACTTACATTGATGGAGAAGCTACTACTTACTAGGTACTTTGTCTTTGAATTTTTTTCTCCAGAAACCCTATCAGGTAAATAATATTATTCCTCTTTCTCAGATGTGAAAACTCAACCTAAAAAGGTTATGCAATATGTCCAAGGTCTCCCGGCTGGTAAGGGTCAGCTGGGCCCTGGGCTACAGAGCTTCTGGTCTGAAGCATGCATTTAGCCACTCATAGAGTTACTTTTACTGACATTGGCATGGTACAGTCAAAGCCTTTTATTTACTGGAAGCGTGTTGATATTGTCCACAGTAGTATGTGCTTTATGACAGGGCTCAGGGGACAATGTTTCAATAGTGGGATGCTGTGCTGTTTCTGGAAGCCAGTCTGTGTTTACATCCTAGACATGGGTTTTGTATATGTGGCTTACGTTACTCTGGCTTTCTTCTCTGCACCTTAGCACATCAGAAAACTGGGACTAAGGCACAGGGCCTTGGCAACCTTTGTTGGACTACATGCGACATGAGAGGATGCTTTGTGGATGCTAACCCTACTCTGGGTTTCCCCTTACTGTGCTACTCACATTTTCCCCTTCTTTCTGCTTTCCTGATCGATTTACTTTAACAATAGCAGCAAAACCCCTCTTCTTACTTTTTACTGTGTTAATCGCTCTGCCTCATTTTTCTCTTGGTTTGGATTTTTGTTAAAGAAAAAAATTCAAGGGGCACCTGGGTGGCTCAGTCGTTAAGCATCTGCCTTCGGCTCCGGTCGTGATCTCAGGGTCCTGGGATCGAGCCCCACATTGGGCTCCCTGCTCAGCGGGAAGCCTGCTTCTCCCTCTCCCACTCCCCCTGCTTGTGTTCCCTCTCTTGCTGTGTCTCTCTCTGGCAAATAAATAAATGAATAAAATCTTTTAAAACAAACAAACAAAATTCAAAGGAGTCGATTTAAAGATCTAATTGGCTTTATTCAACAATTCATGCATCAGGTAGCATCTCATCTAGTAAGCAGAAAGAAGCTCCATCTGAGGAGCTGGACAAAATGGAAGGATTTCATGGGCAGGAGGGTGGAACAAGGAAGTGAAAAGAGTGGATTATTTCTTCTTCCCTAGGGGAAGGCAGAGGGGTCTTGTCATGCAGATTACCTCACTAGTGGAGATAAGGAAATTCTAGAATGATTGATTTAAAATTCCACTTCTGGAAAAGGCTAAAACTGCAGTTAGGTTAGGTATTAAGTCTTGCTGGGGCTTAGCCACAGGGATACCATTGGGAACCTATTGTTTCTTTTTAACACCTTCAACACACACATATAGGCACACCCGTGCCCGCACACTCCTCTTTCTGTGCTGCCTTTTTACACTATTCCCTGGGGCAGGCTGTGTGTATGTGTGTGAAGCTTCCTTATTACTTCCAGGTAAAGCCGTGGTGAAGGCTGACAAATCCCTCTCGGGTTGGTTAGCGACTATATGACAAATATTTGCATGCTGTCAAAAAAGGGCAATAATGCAATAAAATATTTGGATCTTTGTTCTCCTTGATGTGAAACTGAGTAATTGATTATTTTTTTCTCTTTATATAACATTTGGTGTCACGTAGACCCCAACATTTTGAAGATACCAACAGAAATACCCTGTTAATTTGGCATGGAAAGTGATAAGCCCTAACCTCACAGTCCATTAGGAAGACAGATAGGTGTCAGATAAATTATGATATTGAAAGCTACCAGAATATGCCACCCCAAAATATGCCTCTTTGGCATAGGGATTATTTTGAACTTAAGACAATTAGGAATCGAGAGCCAGCAGATACAGGAAAAGCTCTTTACTTCCCTGCATCTGTCTAAAAATAAGAGTATAAATTTCTCCTCTTGTAAAGGAAATTTCCATTTATAAAGGAAATTTCCATTTGTAAAAATGTCTTTCTAGCTACTCTGGGAGACAACTCATCATCTGAGAGGCTTTTAGCTACGTAAAAGATAACCTTTATTCACCGTACATCTCCTCTCCTCACCTTCCCATAATTTGCCTCCTAGCCCAGAAGCCCCAAACCCTCTTTTCCTTTGTTTAGCCTACGATGATATATAAACTTCAAAGTCTAGCCACCTCCGTGAGCCACATTTTAACTTGTGAAATACTATGCATACATACATTATAAAAACTATTCTTTCTCTTGTTAATCTTTTGTCAATTTGATTCAAGTGCCCCAACCAGTGAACCTATGAGGATAAAAGCAAAAAAATTTTTCCTTCCCTACAAAAAAAAGTGATGCAATCAAGATATGATTTTAGTGCCATAGGAGCACTTTCTGGTTGATACCGCTTTTTCATATCTCTTATTTTATTTGATCCTCACAATAACACAGTCCGGTGGGCATACCAGGAATAAGAATCCCATTTCACAGGTGGAGGAATTGAGGCAAAGAGGCTGATTAGTTTACACGTCCTACCTAGCCTGGGTCATGGCAGAGAATTGAACACGTGCATTTTCTCTCTTTCATAGTGCTGTTTGCTGGGCAGGAAGAGATTCTCACACATTTGAATCTAGGAAGGGAAGCAGGAGGCTTAAAACTCAATACAAGAACAACCAAAACAATTTGGCTCAATGATAGATTTCTTTCAAGTGTCAGGTGTTCCGCTCTTTTCACAGTGCAGATCAATTTCTGAGAGAATCTGAGCAAAAAGACCATCCATCCCAGCTTCTGTGAAATAGATTTGATCTTTTGCATCGTGGTTCTTTCTAGACCTTGCTCTCAGAGTAAGCATCTTTAAGGTTGTTCCTTATTACTTGTATGGACAACTTGTTCAGTCTTAGTGACACTGCTATTATAAATAGCAGGAGGGCAATTAATACTCTCCTCAACTCTTACGAGTTAGAACCCTCACAGGAACATCCATTTCGGGAACTTTCATTTCAAAGGAAATGCCATCAATAGAAAATAGTTATTTAATTTCCAAGCAGGTTAAGAGCTTGCCTATGCAAGTATGAGTGAATTATATTAATCATTTTGAGTAAAGTAGTTGAGGCAGGAAACTGTTGAAGGATAAAAAATTAAAAAAATAAAACCATTCTATATCGCCAAGAACACATTTCAAGCAGATCTTAACAAATGAGTCCTTGAGTTTTGCTGCCTCCTGCACATGACAAGCATGTTTGCTAAGAAGCCCTGTGATCTCCCTACCCCTCACCCCATCTTGCTGTGCAATAGAAAAAAGAGGCATGAGCCTGTTGAGGGAGGAATCTTGTGAAGTTTGGAGCAAGACTCTGAGACAGATTCTGGTTGTCAGTATACAATCCCTTAGAAATGAAGATAATATTACTAATCTCATTAGAACAGGAAAAAAACATGCATCTCCCTAGGCAATCCATGTTGTCTCCATCAGACTTCTCTCTGCCAAAGAACACTACTTAGCTTTGACATCAAACTGCTGTGAGAATACAAGTTATAAAGCTTACTAAAGCAGCTAGCTACCTTGGGAGGTTTTATTTACCCCAGCGAGAACAACCAAAATCAATTTTGAAGTTGTCAGCATGGGCCAGTAAGGCTATTTGGTTGAACTCCATTATTAGTGAGTTTAGAATTTCAGTAATATTTCTACTGACTTTCAGAGAGTTTCATCTGAGGCAGCTTCAGCCTGGATCATCAGACTCCCTCCCCAAACTCTGTGCTGGCATGCCAGGTAAAGTGGTCCTGGCTTGATTGGCAGTCATTTGTCTTTTTTATGAAGAAGATGCTGCTTATCATTCATGGCCATATTGCAGGGAGGACATAAATCTGTAGTAATGCATGAGGACCAATCTCACATAATTGATGGGAGCAGGTGTTCATACACTTTTCAGCCCAGGGCTTTTAGAAAGCAACCGAACATGGAGGAAGAGCTGTTTGAAGTGTAGAAATGCCCACCATGGGCTACCTTTAACGAGCCGAACTTCTCTTTTGCAATAGTTTCACCAAATATCTGGAATGGTTTGTCTCTAGAAGACTTCAAATTGATGTTGAATGAATATCTAGGGATACTGGCTGGAGGATCCAACTATAAGTTTCCCTCTGCCACTGAGGTCTTAGAACATTATCCTGTGATTTTTTGGTCTAGCTCTGCTCTTAATTGAAGTAATCTGAATAAATAAATTTGAAGGTCCTTTCCAACTTGAAAACTGTGTGGTTGATCTGTTCTTGTAGAGCAGTGGAAAGGATTGCCTAGCTGGTAAGTTCCTTGCAGACATGTCACATCACCTTGGCACAATTAATAATCTCTTCCTCAACAGAAGCTCAGCATTTTCATGGAAGAGCTATTGATATAATACTTTTTCTAAGATTCAAGAATAATAGGTTTTTTCCATATGCTTTCAGGATAAGGAAGGGCTTCTTAAGCCTTATAGGATTTTAATAATTAGTATAAGCTTAAGCCAGATAATGTGGAATATAGAGAAAATAAACAAAATTCAGTCCAATTTCATCACTGCGACTCAGCCATAGGACTGAGAACAGTGCCTACTGCAGGTATAGGGCCTTAATGCTATTTGGTAAAGGAGTGAACTATAATTTTGATGTATTTTCTTCCACCTCTTTCTCCCCATGCACATTTTTTTCATGGGTTTCATGACGCCTATGTTGGCTTTTGTACCTTGCTTTTTCTTTGTATACTTGCTTTTATATAAAACATGTTTCTTGGGGCCACAGAATCATCTTAATTATTATTTGTAATGACTGACTACTATAGGAATCATGTTCTAACATGTCTGCCTAAAAGTTAAATGTGTTGCTTAAGGAACTAGTGTTTTCTTATCCCTACAGGTGCTTATATATAGGCCGGATAGTCAACTATCAGTTGAGCTAGATGCCTTGCTCTAAAACCATTTCCCAGTTTATAACTTATGAACCTCAAGGACCAGCCACTTTGCAAAGCTAATGAGCTTTCGTAAAATATGACTGTCATAAATCAAAACTTTTCAAGGAACCATTCTTCCCAGTCATACATTGTATCCCTTATACCCATTACTATCTAAGTTTGTAATGTAAATTTGAAAAATAATGGAGCTTTACTTCCTTGGAAATAGCCACTAGTTCAGAATGTCCATTCGATTAACAAGTAATAAGCAAGTTCCTATGTGCTGGGCACATTTTGAGATGATTAAACCTTAGTCACTGATCTCACAGAATTCAGTTGACAATTACTAATACTGTATGAGGCATTGGGCATAGAAGGAAGGAAAAAAACACCTTTTCTGTCCTAGTGGAACTCAGAAATGAGGATGGGGGAAGCTTTGGGGACTGACATATAAGCAGATAACAATGGGAAAGTGAGATAAATGCTACAGAAGAGCCATATAGAGGGGTCTGCCATGGCACCCAAGAGAGCAAAGTTAATTTTGCATAATGGAGAGGTATTTGAGATCAAGAGGCTAAGACACATCTTGACTGACAGTTTTTACAAGGCAAAAAGAGCTAAATGTTTCAGTAGAGGACAGAGGAAATGCAGGAATTCATCCATATGGAAGAGAGAGAGAGTTTTTTTGTTTTGTTTTGTTTTGGTTTGGTTTTTTGTTTTTGTTTTTGTTTTTTCCTGCTGGGGGGTGATGGGAGAGGAATCCTCTATGACAGGGCATCCAACCATACCTTGACAAGTAAGTGTGAGAATGGTGAAAGGGTTCTACTATGTTAGAATAATCCAGCAACTAATGTCTGTGTTTGGATCCCTAGGACATGGTGCTTGCCTTTTGTTTCCTGGTTTAACTTTTTGTTTTTGCTCTTTTAATAACCAGAGTAAGAATTCACAGCTCAGCTAGTGCCCCTGGCTGTCAATGTGTAAGCCACGTTGGCCCACCTCCAGCAAAATTCTCTTCCTCTGAGAACCAGGTCAGCTCATGTGACATCAGTACTGAGACTGTGCCCAGGGCCTCTTCACTGCTACTGTGTGTCTGTCTGCCCTCCATTCACTTTATCTAAGTATTTCTCTGATAGAGAGTATGCCCCGGCATTTCTGTCCATATAGGGCATCACCCGTCCCACATCGAGGTAGAGAGCAGATGGCTATTTAGAATTTAGAAGGGTTATAGTCTTGAAGAGCAAAAGGCCTTTCTCTTCTCTGGGAGGGAAGAGGTGAGCCATGGAGGAGAAGGAGAAGGTGTTTGGCAAGGAAAGAACATTTATCTTCATGAAGTTGCGATAGGTGGCTGTGGCAGGCAGTGCTCTTAGAGAAGGTCCACTTCAAATGCCTGTAACACACAGGTGAGGACATGGAGGGCTGCAGCAGGCAGTGGCTTGCACAGACCTGCTTTGTTCCTGGCCAGAGGCCTGGCAGTGCCAAAAGGGACCCTAGATTTGGGAACAGAAAATGTAGGTCCTTGTCTTCTGATTCCAGATGAAATGATACTAATGATAACAATTAATAATAGCAAATATATATAGCATTTTCTATGTGCCAGGATCTGTTGTGAGTGCCTTTACATGCATTAATTCTTTTATTCCACTGAGTCTTTGTGACAACTTTATGAAGTAGGGACTATTATAAACCCCATTTTAGAAATGATCCATGAAAATAATGGCTGTAGAGGATTAAAGCATTTTTTTTTTTTTTAATCTGAAGGAGAGGGTTTAATAGTCCTAGTAAACCTCCCAGGGCTTTTGGGAGGTTCACATTGGGATCAGATCTGTGAAGCCATTTAGAAAACTTGTACATTCATGAGGGAGTCCCATTACACCATAGTTTCTCCCACATTTTCTTTCTTCATTTGTACTGAGCACCTGCAAGGTGAATGATATGAAGCCATCACTACAATGGAAATAGATGGAAGAGACCCAGCCCCTCCCTCAAATACTGACCATCCACTAAGGATGGTAAGACACTCAGGTGAATGACTCCAAGTAAAGAAGGTGGAGTAAGTGTCAGGAGGATGATTCAAATAAGGTATTAGATAAGATCATATTATCTGCAAATAAAAAATTTTACTTTTTCCTTTCCAATTTGGATGAATTTTGTTTCTTTTTCTTTCTTCATTGCTTGGGCTAAGACTTTCAGTGTTATGTTGAATAGAAATGGCAAGAGTGGGCATCCTTGCCTCTTTCCAGATCTTGAAGGAAAGGGTTTCAGTTTTTCACCATTGAATATGACATTAGCTGTAGGATTTTCATATATGGTCTTTATTGCATTAAGTTTCTTCCATACATAATTTATTGAGAAATTTGATCATGAAAGAGTATTGAATTTTGTCAAATGTTTTTTGGTATCTATTGAGATAATCACGTGATTTTTATCCTTCCTTCTGCCAATGTGTTGCATCAAATTGATTGATTTATGTATGTTGAACCATCCTTGCATTCCAGGAATAAATCTCTCTTGGTCATGGTGTATGATCCTTTTAATGTGCTATTGAATTGGGTTTATTAGTATGTTATTGAGGACTTTTGCATCTACATTCATCAGGGATATTAGTGTGTAGTTTTCCTGCAGTGTTCTTATCTAGCTTTATGATCAGGTTGATGCTTACCCCATAAAATAAGTTTTGAAGTGTTCCCTTTTCTTGTTCTTGTTCTTGTTCTTGTTCTTCTTGTTCTTGTTCTTCTTCTTGTTCTTCTTGTTGTTGTTGCTGTTCTTCTTCTTTTTTCTTGAAAAGTTTAAGGATTGCTATTAATTCTTTTTTAAATATTTGGTAGAATTCACCTGTGAAGCCATCTGGTCCTGGGCATTTTGTATTGGGAGTATTTTAATTACTGACTCAGACTCCTTATTTGTTATTGGTCTATTTAGGCTTTCTATTTCTTCTTGATTCAGTCTTGGTAGGTTGAATATTTCTAGAAATTTATTCATTTCTTCTATTATGTTATCCAATTGGTTGGCATATAATTGTTCATAATAGTCTCTTATGATCTTTTTTATTTCTATGGCATTGGTTTTAATATCTCCTCTTCCATTTCTGACTTTATTTATTTGAGTCTTCTCTCTTTTTTTCTTAGTTTAGCTATAGTTTTGTCAATTTTGCTTATCTTTTCAGAAAACTAACTCTTAGTTTCATCAATTTATTCTACTGTTTTTATTCTCTATTGCATTTATTTTTGCTCTCATCTTCATTCATTATTTCATTCTTTCTGTTAAACTTGGGCTTAGTTTGTTCTTCTCTTTCTGGTTCCTTAAGGCAGCCAATATGGAAAACAGTATGGAGGTTCCTAAAAGATATTAAAAATAGAACTACCCATATAATTCGGCAATCCCACTTCTGGGTATATATCCAAAGGAATTGAAATCAGAATCTTGAAGAGATATCTGCATTCCCATGTTCACTGCAGCATTTTCACAAAACCAAGACACGGAAACAATCTAACTGTCCATTGACAAGTGAATAGATAAGAAAATGTGGCATATACATACAATGGAATATTATTTGAAAATAAAAAAGAAATCCTTCTATTTGTGACAACATGGGTGAACCTAAAGGATATTATGCTAAGTGAAGTAAGAGACACAGAGGACAAATACTACATGATAACACTTACATAAGGAATCTAAAATAGTCAAGCTCACAGAAGGAAAGAGTAGAGTAGTGTTTTCCAGGGGTGGAGGGAAGCAAATGTTGGGGGGGGGGTATTAAGGAAAGGTTACAGAGTTCCAATTCTTTTATAAAAGATAAGACCTAAGGGTGACTAGGTGGCTAACATCAGTCAGTTAAACATCTGACGATTGATTTCAGCTCAGGTCAAGATCTCAGGGTTGTGAGATCAAGCCCCATGTCAGGCTCTGCACTGGGAATGGAGCCTGCTTAAGATTCTCTGTCTCCCTCTCCCTCTGCCCCCTTTCCCCCTCTTAAAAAGAAAAAGAAAAAGATAAGAATTAGAGAGCTAAAGTTAACAATACTGTGCTGTATTCTTAAAAATCTGCTAAGAGTTATGTGTTCTTATCACAAACAAACAAATAAATAAACAAATATTGTAGTGGGCAATTGTTGGAGGTGATGGATATGTTTATGGCATAGGTTGTGGTGATGGTTTTATAGTGTACACTTATCCAAACTCATCAAGTTGCATACATTAAATATGTATAGCTTTTTGTATATTAATCATATTTCAATAAGGTGGCTAGAAAAAAAGATATAGGAATTTAGAACTTGGTTCCTGATCATGGGCAAGGAAGAAGAATCAGCAAAGGCCCTGTAGGGGAAATTGTATCAAAACTGGACTCTAAGGGTGAGTAACTGTGTTGTTCTGTCTCCTTTCTAATACTGGATGTACCATGAATTCTTCATTTTATCTTTTCTCCCCCTTTTTTGGTATTTTACGTTAGCCTAGGGATGCATTTGGAGACCTAAATGGGAACAGCTCTGCCAGTCGAGTGGTCATCCCAAACAGACTTAAGCCACACAGGCTTCCAGGGAGTCCATTATCTGTTTATGAACAACAGGAAATCAAGCCAATGAACCATGTTATTGTCATTCTATTTGTGTCTCTCAAGTCATTTTTCATCTCAACTAATCAGAAGATAAAGTCTATTCTGCTCCACCTTCCGCCTCCATCCTCATTTCAGTTCCCTGTGGTTTCATGCTGGGCTGGGCTGTTTGAAATCTGGTATAAAACACCCGAGAAGAGCTATAATTTTCAAATTTGTCTGTGGGTAATGTGTGTAGTAAATATAAAGTACTAGCAATTTGGTTGTTTGAGATGTGACAATTTTTTTTACACCAATATGCAGGGTCTGAGGCATGCACAAGTTTCCAGAAGAAACATGTATCACTGGTGGCCAGACCCAAGGTTACCCAAATAAGTAAGGGAAGAGGTGAGGCAAGAAAGCCAAGCACTGATATGGAAGTTGAATATCCTCAATGTTTACCCCTGTGGAAGTTTGAGCACAAGGCCAAGGGAGAGAGGGCCTCTAGGGTAACCACTTACCTTCCAAGAGTCCTAAAAGGAGGTACTCCTTCTCTCAGAGAATTGGCTATGATCTAGTGTCTGACCCTCAATTCTGTAGGCTTAAACTTGATTTTACAAGCACCCAGAGGTGTATTCTTCTCCTAAGGCAGACCTGGACTAGCCAAGATCATGAGGTTGATGTATAAAATCATAGATTCCTTTTTTTTTTTTTTTTTTTTAGGGGCAGAGGGGCAGAGGAAGAGGGAGAGAAAAAATCCTAAGCAGAATCCATGCTCAGAGCAGAGCCCAACATGGGGCTCCATCTCACAACCCTGAGATCATGACCTGAGCTGAAATTAAGAGTCAGATGCTCAACTGACTGAGCCACCCAGGTGCCCCTAAAATCATAGATTAGATTCATAGTAAGAGGAATCTCACACATCAAATTGTAATAGCATCAGGCTCCCCATCTCACAGAACACAAGTTCCAGGTCTAGGTTCCAATGGCTTTCTCTTTCCAAGGTACTGCTTGAATGTGTACCAACACATTCTCTCTGTGATGCTTTTTTATTGATGCATTTCTAACTAGCCATCCCCCTGCTCTTATTCTTAACTGACTGAGCCACTCAGGCACCTTCCCTGCTCTTATTCTTAATGTAGCCCTGTTACTACAGTGGTTGCCCATGCTGAATGAACACTAAGTTCTAAAAATGACCTCAATCTCTGATGGCTTGACCTACTCAATGCTTATTGGATGAACAACTCTGCTTTGCAGACTTTAGGGAGGTCTTGTCCCTTGGCTTTCTGTTTACCCTGCCTGTAAGGGATTGGCAGTGGGCTCACTGGGGCAGAGTTTAGTGCTGGGAAGGAATCCAAGGGTCCAGACTCTGGCCCTGCATTTCCTGGTTGGCTTGGTTACAATGTGCTATGTGACTAAATAACTTTTAAGAAGTTAGTAGCTCTGAAACTGATTGAATTTTTGCCTGAGCTAGGAAGTTCAGAACCAGATTTGTGGCTTCTTCTGGCAACAGTGTAAGATTACGTGGTATTCATTAACAGTGCTGATCTGAGGATTTCTTGCTTTTGTTTTTGTTTTTTGTTCCATTCCTAAAGTCTGCTCAACAATTGTTTTATACTTTTGTATTTTTTGAATGCTCTGTCTCATTCTGTAAAGGGAATTCAGAGCTCAAAAATCTCAATGTGATTGCTGATATAAATTTCTACATATGAAAGAGGAATAGCTGTAAATTTCTTGGAACACTTGAGAAAATATAATTTTGTGCAGTTCTTTGGACTTCTCAGATAAAAAATGTGATTTTATAGTCCTATGTGAGTGGAATTGTCTTATCTACTAGATTAACCAGATTCAGGTAAGTATGTGGGAGACAAATGGTGAAGACAGAATGGGAGAAGGGAGGACTTAATGCACTCAGGGAAGACTTTGTGCACATGGGGGGCATTTCATGCACTCAGGGAGGACTTAATGTATACAGAGAAGATTTCATACTCATGGGGAGGTGTCTTCTGAGTAGGCTGCACATTCTTTGTGCACATTCGTGGGTGTTTCCTGAGTAATGTGGGAGTGTGGGGATAAGTGGAAGAGTTCCAACAGCCTCAGAGAGTCTCTAATTGAATATGAAATGCCCCAGGGCAGCTCTTCACAGTATCCTCATTTCTAATTACTGGGGATGTGGGGCTCCTTGGTTTGGGAGGCTTAGAGCCAACTTGACCCTTTGTGTTGGAACCATGTCTTAGCCTAATTTCTCACTGTAAAAATGAAGAAACTGAGGTCCAGGGTGTGACTTGCTCAAGAGCACCATCATTCAGTGGCACAGACCAGTCCTGATCACTGGTCTCCCAGCAAGCTCTTTTTCCTCATGCCCATACCTAACACTTCTCTCACCTGTGTCCCATTTACTCCTTGTTTAATCCTGCGTTATGAACATACACTGCCCTCCCCTCTCTTTACTCCCAGCTACTCAAGGAGAAACCTTGATGGCTATAAATTTTGGAGACAGTAGTTGCCCTCGAGGAATATATTACCACTACCAGTTTCATGTGTTTCACTTAAGGAATGAATTCAGTTGCAAGTGAGAGAAAAACAAATGAAAGTGGCATAAATAACATACAGAGATCTATTTTTCTTTCAAATAATGAAAAATCCAGAGGTGGGTGGTGCATTACTGGCAAGTCATTTGTAAATGTCAGTGATGACTCTAGGTCCTCTTGTGCTGCTCAGCCATCCTGTGTGTGTGTGTGTGTGTGTGTGTGTGTGTGTGTGACTCTTCCTGGTCTCGGGATAGTTGCAGGAGCACCAGCCATCACAATCTTGTTCTAATCAGATAGATGGAAAAGGGAAAGGGACACAATAGCATGTGCCAGCTAATTCAGACTCCCTTAAAGAGCTTCCTAAGACCAACCCCCTCCAAGTGACTATGTCATATAACCACCCTAGTTGTAAGGGATACTTGGGAATGTAGTTTTGAGTGTTTTGCTGCCCTGAACAAAATTGGGTCGCTTAGGGGGTAAGAGGGTAGAGTGGATATTGGGTAAAGAACTTTCATGCCCTGCCACTTTTGTGATTATGGGAAAATTAATTAATCTCTTGGAGTATATTCAACTATAAAATGGAAATAGTATGAGGTCAAGTGTGGAAAGTACTTAGAAAAGTAGCTGGCACAAAGTACGTGTGCAAGAATAAAGAACATTCACAATATAGAACAGTATTGAAAAGATTGATAGTATATAAAAATTCCCCACTATCACTGGGGTGGAGGTGAGAACTATTTTGGGGAGAAGGAAAGAAGTTATAAATTTGGAAGTGAGATATTTGGCTTCCTTTTTAAGTCAGCATGTTGAGTGTGTTGGGTGATGAACTTTCAGAGGTGTCTGGAAGCTTTTGTTCTCCAGGCGACATGGAGGACTTGAGACTTTAGGGAACTTGAGAGAGCTAAGGTGGGACTCTGCTTGCCATCAGCCCTTCCTAAAAGACTTTTCTCTGAGCCATCAGGCTGGGTTAAGTGCCTCTCTGGAAAACTCTCTTTACATGTCTGCTCTCCCTGGTTATAAGCCCTTGAGGATAAGGGCTGTATGTTAGTCACCTTCATCTTCCAAGGGCCCATCACAGTACTAGGGGCATGATAGGGAGTCAGTAAATGTGTATTGCATTGGGAGTAGCTGTTCTTGGCTGACTCCTTTTAATATCTTCCTTGGCCAAGCCAAAACACAAAGCCCTCATGGTAGCAGGCTTTTTGGGGGGAAGTCCTCGAAAAATGAAACAGTCAAGGTTTATTTATGCTTCACTCTCTCAGGGAATGCTCAAATCTTTGAAGAGCTTATAAGTTAAAATGATGGAAGCTAAAAAAGTGAAAAGATGGGTAGTGATATTAATATTTTAGGGAATATGACCCTGCTCAGTGTCCCCTCACATTGCTCTAGGGAGTGAACATTGTACAGTGGGTCCAAGTTTTGGCTCTGCCACTTGACTACTAGGCTACCAGTGGAGACCAAGTCTAAGCCAGTGGCCTCTAATTACTTATCTGTCAAATGGAGGAAATAATACTTGCGATTTCCCACTCCCTCTTGGGGTTGTGGTGAGCATGAACAAATGGGTGGGAGGAGCTTTGCACTGAAGTGAGGGGTCTACCATGGCTGTGACCATTTATGTTCTCATCAAACCAGCACTGTCCTTTGATAGTCAACTAATTGGGTCTATTGTCTTGCTAGGGCTGCCATAACAAAGTGCCCCAAACTGAGTAGCCTAAGCAACAGAAATGCATTGCCTCCTGGTTCTGGAAGCTAGAAGTCTGAAATCAGGGTACTGGCAGGGTTGGTTCCTTCTGAGAGCTCTGAAGGGGAATGTAGTCTATGCCTCTTGCCTAGCTTCTCATGGTTTGCTGGCAACATTTGGTGTTCTTTGGCTTGCAGCAGCACACTGTGTTCTCCTTGGATGCATGTCTGTTTCTGTGTCTAAATGGCCCCTTTGTATAAAGATAGCACTCATGCTGGGTTAGGGCCCACCCCAATGACTTTAACTGCCTCTGTAAAGACTCCTATCTCCAAATAAGATTACATTCTGAGTTACAGGGACTTAAACCTATGGATTTTGCAGGGGACACAATTCAACCTATAATTCTGGGGGATAGTAAAAAGTCCATAAATGAGTAAGTATATTACCTGGGGTCCGAAGCAGAGTTTCACCTCCATTTAGTTCCTGGTGAATTTGGCTATAGTCTCCTTTTCTCATTCCGGCTTCAGCACTTTGTAACTCTTGATTTGCTTAACTTTTCTGAGTGCTCTTTTTCTCCTGAGTAAGATGGGCATATTAAAGACTTTCTTATAAGGTTGTTGAGAATATTAAATAAGATGGCATATGTTAAGTACCCTATGTAGTACTTGGCACTTTGCAAGTGCCTCAACAAATGGCTGTTCCCTTTGTTCATAGACATGTTAGATCAAGTTGGGAGATCAGGCAGGGGATGGTTAGTGGGCACTAGGCCTCATAAAAACAGTTATATTAATTTGTCTGGTTCAATCATTTTTGTGAAGAGCTATTTAAGTTTGGAGCTTTGGAAATGGAAAGCGAGCTGTCAGAAAGCTTTTTGCATTGACAGGAGACAAGCCAGTGTTGATAATCCATCATCTTAAATTGCCTACCTTTGATCAAGCTTTTCTGTTTTTTTTCCTGACGATTTTACCAATAATGACTTCTATTAACTTTCTATGTGCCTTTTTAAAAAGAAGTGATTTATAAATAAAAATATCCTCCCAGACTCTGTTTGTGACCTTGAAAGCTATGTGAGATTTGATTTATTATTCTAGTACTTCACACTTTGGCTGCACATGTTTAAAACACATTAAAAAGTGGAGCTTAGTTCGTCCCTCGCCTGGTGAGGTGGAAGTGAATTTGAAATCCTACAATTCAATCTCCTTACTTTTCAGATGAGGAAATGGAGGAACAGAGAAGCAGGGGGTCTGTACTGAACTGGCCAACGAGGCAACAAGGCAAAACCTGGACTAGAACCTGGGCGTTCTGCCCCCCAGTCTTTACAACTTCTGTTACTTTATGCTCTAGTCTAATTAGTGTCTTAGGCAAGTCACTTCCACTCACTGGGTTTTAATTCTCATTTGCAAGGGGGACTGGACCAGCAGCCTGCTGTGGCTTTTCTTCACAGAGCCATAGTCAGACAAATCCCATGTGTGTGCCATGCTCCTCAGAGGAGCAGAGCTTTTCTCCTCTCCCTATCAGACCACCATTCTAGCATCCAACACCTATGGCCATGGGCAATACAAGGGGGCAGAACACTCACCCCGCTTATGGGAGACAAACTAAAACCGAGTGGTGACCTTTAATTCCTGGCAGAAATCAGTGACTCTAAGAGGGGGTGTTCACTGTGAGAAACATTCACTGAGTTAAGAGGAAAAAATCCTGTTTTAAATACTCTTTAGACTGTGGTAAATTGGAATCCTATTCTATCTTACTAGCTGAGTGACCTTGGCCTAGTGAAGTTAAGCCAAATTAAGTCAGGTTAATCTCAATTGTTTCGCTAACAGTAATAATACAAAGACAGAGGTTGGAAGGTTGCTTTGAGGATTGAATTAGATTATGTAGGTAAAACACCTACACAAGCCTGGTCCATGGTAAGTATTCCATACAGTGATCATAATAGTAGCATATTAGTAAAAATACTTTAAATGAGAAGTTGGAGTAGCTCACTGGTTCCTAACCTGTCTAGATCTGCTGGAAGTGACTGCCCAACCCAAAAACACGTACACAGACAAATGTGTAAACAGTTTGAGGGGCTTATAACATTCCTGAAACTTATACATGGACCTTAGGGGATCCATAGATTCCTGAATAAAAACCCCTGAAGAATATCTCTATAAGTCTCCTTCCTGTTTTAATAGTGATTCAGTAAAATTTCCTAAGCTTGCCTGACAACTAGAGAAGCACAATCTAGACGTTCCATAAATGAACTGAATCATACTGTTGCAAGAAAAAGACTCTCTGGCAGGGGCCTGAAATAGAGTAGGACTAGGAACTTTGATGGGAGAAATAATAAGTCTCAAATTCTACATTAACTCAGAATCCAGTTAGCAGTTATTCAAAAATAAATAAAGTGCCTCATTATGATTCTACAAAATGAGAAAATGCCAAATGTGACATGCTAATCGTTTTTAGAGTTTGAAACTCAGAGAAGGAGTGTCTCTTGGCCTTCTGGTCAGGCTGACCTTGACCAATGGGACTCCATTTGCACAAGGATAAAGCTGCTGGGAGCTGCTCAATCCCCTTTGCAAATAAAGTGCTGGGTTATGTTATTCCCCAAGGTGACCTTGGTGGAGTTAGGAAGAGTACAGTTGTGTGGTTGTCTCATTTGTCTGTTTCCAAAGGCTTTCAACAAACTGTGCTCTGAGGCTTCATGGTTCCAATCTGAGGATAACGCTCCTGGACACTCCTTGTTCAGGCCACAAACATATACTCAGCCCCCCATGTGCTGTGCTCTGTGGTAAGCTATGTTATGAGGGATCTTTCCTGTTTGTTTTTAATGTGGACTGGTTTTTCTTGTTTAGACTCTTTTTGGCTATACTTTCTGGCATGTTCTTTCTGGTTATAATTTTATTCCAATTATTATATTCACAACTCCCAGAAAGACTATAAGGGATGTCTGACAGGGATTTTTGCTCCTGTTTTACAAAAAAAAAAAAAAAAGCCTGAGGCACAGAGAGAATGTAGTTTGTTCTAGGTCATAGCGGGAACAAGGTTTATGTCCCCTGATTTTTAAGCCAGCCACTTTCCACTGTATAGATTTGCCTTTTACTTCCCAGGCTTACTATGAGAGAGACCTTATATATATAACTGACTGTAACACAAGGCAGTTAGAGGGAACGGTGGGGGGTTCAGAGGTAAAGGAGATCTCTTTCCACTGGCTAAGGGGAAGGATCAGGTGAGTCTTTGGGGAGGAGAGCTTGTTGGCTTTTTCTTCTTGATATCCCCAGTAGAGATTGGGAAAAAAAATGAGTGTTCTCTTCTTCCAACCTCAGGAAGATATGTAGCTGATCCATATCTATACAACACATGCACTATTAATTTTCTTTTTTTTTCCTACTAATTTTCTGATGAAGTGCTTTATTCACTCAAGGAACAAGTATTTGCTGGACATGCCTCTTAGTCACCACTATCATGATGGAGTAGGAGGTTTGTGATCATTGTGTCGATTCCAATTTATATAGGTGTGTGTGTGTATACACATCTGCACACGCACACACATACTTTTCTACTCCAGCCAAGCCAGTAATTTCTGTTTAATTACCCGGCACTGTGTCTGTATTAGTTTCCTGGGGCTGCCATAGCAAAGTACCACAAACTTACTCTTTCATAGTTCTGGAGGCAAGAAGTCTGAAATCCAGGTATATTGGCAGGGTCGGTTCCTTCTGGAAGCCTAAGAAAGAATCAGTTCCCTGCAGCTCTTGGAGCTCTGGTGGTTGCCAGCAGTCCTTAGCCTTCCTTGGTTTGTGGTTGCCCCACTCCAATCTCTGTCCTTCTTCACACTGCCTTCCCCTCTGTGTCTGGTGTCTTAAATATTCCTCTCCTTCCTCTTCTAAGGACACCCATCATTGGATTTATGGTTCATTCTAAATCCAGGATGATCTCATCCTGAGATCCTTTACTCAATTACATCTACAAGGACCCTATTTCCAAATAAGGTCACATCCACATGTACAGGGGTTAGGGCTGGTAACATTATTCCATCCACTACAGTGTCTAAATGAGACCTTGCTCCTTCATCCTTGCTTTCCAATGAATGTTTGTATTGCTTGTAGCAGTGACACTCATTTCAAAGAGGATGAGACTCCAAATAAATGAAGAGAAAATTGTCTTAGTTGAATAAATAAGGAGAGTGATGAACGGTAGAAAGGATTCTCCTGTGGGTCCTTCCCTTGGGTATAAAGTGCTCTGCACCCCTAGAAGAGTGGTGTGATTACAAGTGTCTAAATATTACCTATGATGCAAAAACTCAGGTTTCTTCTCATATCAAGTACCTGGACTTATTTCACTTAAGTGTTAGATAAAAAAATTTCTTTGTGCAAATCACTATGTACTTCAGGCAGTGTGTTCCTTCAAGCCTCAATTTTCCAAATAGAACAGGGGCACTTGAATTATATTGGATAATAGAGATCTCATGTGAGTGGGTTGTGCATAATGAGGAAGACAAGTGATGAGGGTATGAGCTTGTTTGGGTGCTGGGAAAGAGTAGAGAGATTCAGACAATCCAGGTTTGATTGGGAGCATTTCATGTTATTGTACAGTTGCTATAGATGTTTTCCTTGACTCGGAATATAGAAGACAAAATTAAATTCAGCTAAACTGTCTTTAGTGGTTCACATTGTATGTAGGTTTCTGGATTGTTGTTTATTACTTACTTAGGATGAAACAAAAAAAGCCCAACAACAACTTAGAATAGGGATTATGGTTTCAATGTTTTTAAAGGATGAAAATGATGCCAGAATTTCTTGGTTAAATAATGATTACTTATAATAAAACAAAATTTTGCTTCTCTTTTCTAATCTGGTCCAGGAAAACAAATTTATTAATTGTTAGCCTCTCAGTTTTTAACTCCCTAAATCACTTCTTAAATCACAAAGTACACATGTCAAGCCTAATGCTTTCTGAAGGTTTTCTCTAGTGCAAGTTACTTCTGGAAGACAGTTTATTTTCTTCACCTGAGGACAATAGATTAAAAAATAGGTAGCAGCCATGAGACTTCACCAAACATCTTCTGTCCTCCCTTTAAGAGATGTTGAAGGTGCCTAATGGAATCTGACATGTTTTCGCTATGTTTGAAATATCAAAATGGCAAATCCTAACATTTGCTTCATCCAAGGACACTTTCATACCTTATGCTTTACCTTGTCAGCCTGAATTGCTATCAAGCTGGGACAGGTCGTGGCTGCCCCCTGATTCCCTATCATAGTTCAAAATGCTCAGATCAGCTTCTTAAATGTGTGGCATAATGTGTGAGGCCATGTGGTGTGATGGAAAGTACACTAAGTCCGGCAGGCAAAAACCTGGGTTCCCATCCTAACTTTACACTTACTAGCGATGCAAACCTTGACAAATGAGTAGAAATCAACAGATATTTATTGTGCACCTACTATGTGCCAGGCCTTGTGTAACAGGCGAGCAGAGAGAGAACATAGACACAGATCCCACAGAATGGTCAGGTTTTGAGGCACATGCATTAACAACTCCAGGGTGAGGTACACAAGACCTGTGCTGAAAGACAGGACTAGATAAAAAGATCTAGCAAGCAGAGGAGGGAGAAGTTGCTTAGGTTCAGGGAGATCAAGGAAGGTTTAATGGAAAGGGTTGATTGATGAGCTAGAATTTAAACAGGGGATAGGATTTGGACATGGTGGATGGGGAAGGGGGTATTGGCAGAGTGAACCATGTGATCAAGCCCACTGAGGTGGTGAAGCACTTGGTTCTGTGGAGCCTGACAAGTGAAGTGTCTGTTAACCTGGCACATGCAGTGGTATAGATGGGTAGTAGAGCAGGTAGAGAAATCTGGGGTTAAGCAGGTATTGAACTTAATAGAAAGAAGGGTTTAAAAAGCTAAGTTATCTGTTGAGGTTATCTAGAGGGGAACAAGAAGAAGAAGGAGAAGAGGGAGGGGGAGAAGAGGGGAAGAGAAGGAGGAGGGAAAGAGGGGGAGGGAAAGAGGAAGAACAGGAGGAGGGTAGCAGGGAGAGTTGTTAGAGGAGAAAGAGAAGAAAAAAAGGAAGAAGAAAAGCTAAATAGTTTGGGGCATGATTATGTCCCTGTTCATGACGGTCAGCATGGTCAGTCAATAAGCAAAGGGGAAAATGTCCTTTAAGAGGATTAGAACCTGTCACAGAAACAATCTGATTCAAAGGCCTAGTGGGTCACAAAGTCCTGGAATTTCTGCCCAAGTCACTTTGGCAGGCTTCATGAGAGACAAAATATATTTGTTCATGCGTAAATCTGTCCAAAGTCTGTGTTGACTTTTCCCTATACTATGACAGATGAGCAAAGCATAAAAATGGTGTTAATAGCATTAATCTAAGACTTGGTGGTTTACAGTTCCTGGAGATCTATTGCTTAGTAAAGCAGGTATTGATATCATCCATTTTATAACTAAATAACCAAGGAAATGAAACAGGTGGAGAAGGAAGTCAAGCTCTGGTCTCCTTTTGAGACCAAGTAGTTAATTATGTCAAAAGTTACCAAATTTTGATAATCACAGTACTTCAAAATTCGTACAATGTTGGCTACTTAAGAATAATTCTTGGGGCGCCTGGGTGGCTCAGTCATTAAGTGTCTGCCTTTGGCTCAGGTCATGATCCCAGGGTCCTGGGTTTGAGTCCCACATCGGGCTCCCTGCTCAGTGGAGGCCTGCTTCTCCCTCTCCCTCTGCTGCTGCCCTGCTTGCGCTCTCTCTCTCTTTCTCTCTCTGACAAATAAATAAATAAAATCTTAAAAAAAAAAGAGAATAATTCTTTAACTTAATTCTTGAACAGAATATTTATCTGACTTTTATGGTCAGCGCTGTAAAGTATCACTTTCTTTCTCTTGGCTCACAATACTTCATTTTTAAAATAAAGGAGATAAACCAGATTTTTCAGTCTTCACTTTATTTTCTTTGTCTGGATTTAAGTATGTGCCAGCACCAAGTCAAGCCAACATCTAGATTTTCATCCACCTGTTATGAGATATTCAAATAGCTGAGTTTTCCTTTGTTTAAATATAGAATTAATACATGCACAGAGTTTTAAGATATTCAAACAGTGAGGAAGAACAAAAATATAAAGTAAAATCATCCTCCACTTTATCACCAACCCCTCTCCCCAGAGACAGTCACTGTCAGTATTCCTTCTTTTTAGTTTTACCAGTAATTATTATTATAACTTTATATAACATACACAGAGACCTACTTTTTGATGTCTTAACTCTAGATAGAGCTATTATTTCCTACATATAATGTGTGAAGAGTTTATTCACTGACATTATTCTCCACTTTTTCTTCCCTGTCCACTTTCTAATTTTTGTTAGCTTGATTATTATTTTGGGGCATTCTATATGTTGTCTTCATGAATAACTTAATGCTATCTTATCACTTAACTTTAGACAGCTATAAACTCCACCATAAAGAAAATGACAATAGCATTCCCCTTCATCTCCTAATTTATCTCTCCTCTGTATTTTTATACTATCTAGAGTTTACATTACATTTACATTAGCTAGAGTTTACATTACATTTACATTCTCTTCCATAATTGTAAATACATCTTATGTGATTATATAATAGATGGATTATAAAAAAGAAAATGAATGAACAGAACGTACAATATTATAATTACGTAAATATTATGCACTATAGAACCAGAGAGTAAGGGATTCAATATAGAACCAGGGATTAAGTCACATAGCCATGAACATATTTCAGGGTAAAGGAGAATCCTCCAAATGTCCCATCTAATGCAGCTTCCCTTACTTGATTCTAGTCTCCTTTGCCCTTAATTCTCTGCTGCCACTAATTCAGTGTCCTATTTGGTCCTCTTTATCACATTTCTGTTCTATTTTGGTGGAGAACCATAGCTCAAGTATTGTTTTTCAATCATAGTATAAAGACAGTGAACTTCTTAAGTTTTTGCACATCCTGACGTGTCTTAAGTGTCTTTGTTTTTATATTTGCTTGATGGTTTTGGTACAGAGGTCTATGTTGAAATCCTTTTTTATCTGAAATTTGAAGAATTTTCATTGTCTCCTAATACCCAAGAAGTGTTGATAGGAAGTCTGCTATTACTCTAAGTCTTACTCCTTTGTAAGTGACCACTGCCCCATTGTTCTGACATCCAGATTTCCCCTTTGTTATTGGAATTACCAGTTCTCGCCATGATGTCCTTTTCATGGTGATATCCTTTTCCACTAGTCCTCTGCATTCAACACCTCTGTGAAAGCCAAGATGCAGATAGTGAGAGGCAAGTGTTCTACTGAATTGAACAAGGGATTGGAGTCAATTGACCTAAATTCAAGTCTTGATTTTGCCTCTTTTTTCCACCTTTACCTGTATACAAAACCTTGCAAAATACTATATCTTCACTCAAGTTCATTTTTTTTCTACCAAGACAAATTGATACTAGTCTCAGCCCTGCTCTTTCCTGCCATGCCCCATTATTTTGCAGAATTATTGTTACTGTGAACTACTGGAAGTAAAATTGTTTTGCACACCACAGAGCTATTAGGGAATATTGTTACAATAGATGTAAACACAATGAAAAGTATATGGCGTTATAGAAATGTTGGGTTCTTGTTTTTTTTCCTGTGCTTATCATGTGTCATTTTGTCTGGATATGTGGATATTACTGTGGGGTTCATCATCACTCAAGCAAACTTGCAAGGTAAGCTTGCTAGTTAGGGGAGCTGGCCCCCTGATACCTGCCATGCAGCTGTATAGGGTACCTCTCTTTCTCAGCAACTGTCAACTGATAAATGACCTGTCCCTTTATCCTTCTTAAAATAACTCCTCACTGGGAAGTAGAAATGATGCACATCCTGACATACTGTGTAGCTCTGAAGTTCTTCTGGTCATAAAATGGAGTAAGAAGAAATCATTTAAATTACTGTTTAGGGCATTAGCTTGAATGCTTCCAGGAATTCTATTCTCTCTGATTCAACACGTTTCTAGAGTCAAAACAAAATTTAGCTTTCTGAAGTATACTTCTAGGAAGTATCAAACAATGATGTAAATTGGAAAGGGAAAGAGTAAATTAGAATCACAGAATATCAGATTTGAGATATCAATATCACACACCCAACATAGCTACACACACACTTCCAATCATAACCAGGATCCTCATTTACAAATAAGGAAACTGAGATCCTGGCTAAGGCAGGGACTTGCCCATGGTCACATGAGCTGAGTGGAAATAGATTCCAAGACTCCTAACTCCATTCCACAGTTATTTTACTCAAAGAGTCAGGTCTCCTAATAGTCTTTAACTTTCTAACAGACTGCTTTAAAAATGGAAAGCAGAAAGAGTCCTTGCAACATGGGTAATCTTGAGGCTATATTGAATAGAAGTGGTTAGGGGGCAGTACCTCAGAAGACTTCCCGTTACAGACCCTGTATGGAGTGTGTTATAGCACTGATCCCCTGAGCTTCTCACTGTTGTCATGGAAGGTAGGGATTTTGGCTCCATCTCAAAGATGTGAGGAACTAAAATTCAGGGAGGTAAATAAGTTCACACAACTTACAACATTTGCTTTTGATGAAGGGTAGAGACTGAACTTGAACTTGAATCTGAACTTGAACTTGAATCATAGGGTTGTTTCTCAAAGTAGAGTTAAAAAGAGAATCTAGGAACCCCAGTTTCCTCAAGACTCCAGACTGCCTCACAGTTTCTCAACAGACACCACGATAAACAAAGGCACAGGACCCACTGTTAAATTAGTCAGTTCTTAGAATAATTTAAAGAAGTTTTAATGAGCTCAAATTTACTGGATCCTAGATTTCTGATTTTTTAAAAAAATTTTGTCTGGCATACAGATTCCTTTCACATGGCCTTTTTAGAATATTCATGGAGTTTGGGAGATTTAAAAATCTTTAAGAAAGAGATGAGCTTTGCCTTGGTGAAAACATTTCTGCAACTGTAGATTCAGTACTGGGTACCCCTCATGATAACAGAGAAAAGTGTCCAGGATGGAGGGGGGCCTGAGACCAAGGCATGAGACAAATCCCGGAAAGAAATAAACATGTTTTGCTCAGGGCCTCAGCCAAGAAAAAGCTCATACAGGTACTTGATAGCTGTGTTCAAATTCCTGAAGGACCATGAAGTGGAGATCAGATTAGAGTTGTATCACGTGCCTTCAAAGGGCTGCTCAGATGAAAATGAGAAGCCAACAGTTGAAAATGATAGGGAACCATATTTTTGGCTTATGATCAAAATAGTTTACGAACAGCTGAGCTTTCTGAAGATGACATGGGAAACCTCTGGACATAGTGAGTTCTGTTCTGGAAGGCCATGTGACCACTCCTTAGCAGGGAGTTGTGAAGGAATTCTGATGGATGTTGGAGTGGAATCATCAGGAAGTCTATTCCAGCACAGCTGCACTATTCCTTGGTTTAAATCTCTTAAACCTCTGCGATTTGGGGCACCTGGGTGGTTCAGTTGGTTAAGCATCTGCCTTTGGCTCAGGTCATGATCTCAGGGTCCTGGGATCGAGCCACATGCCAGCCTCTCTGCTCAGTGGGGAGTCTGCTTCTCCCTGTCACTCTCCGTCTGTGCTTCCCCCCCAAATAAATAAATAAAATCTTAAAAACAAAACAAAACAAAACAAAAAAAGACCTCTGCAGTTCAGTATCATACACCCAACATAGTTACACACACACACGTGTGCATGCACTTCCTTTAACTTTCCAATACCAATAATCACTTAAGTTTATTGAGCATTTACTACATGCTAAACTATATGCTCAGATATTTATAAGCATATTTTCATTTAATCCTCCTCAGTGTTCTATTGAAAAAGCACCATTGTTATGTATTTCATAGATAATGCATAAATATTATAGGTTAAGTAATATGCTCAAAATGCCGTAGCTAGTTAATGGAGGAGCCAGGATTTCAATCCAGTTGTGCCTGACACTGAGATCCTAAGCACTCTGCTATTCTGCTTCCTCTTCATGAAGATTAATACATTTGAAGAGCCAAAAATAACTTGCTTTGCACCCAAAATAACTCAGTAAAAGTTAGAGGGGTGCTGAAGATAAACTAGAATAATATTATGATTTTTCTGTCATGGATAACTGACAGCTGTGTTCCATTTTGCCCAAGGAAGTAAAATTCTCTTATTAATGAGAAAGAAGCAGAGATTCACAGCCGCACAGGAGAAAAGCTTCCCAGCATTAGTGGTTCTCTGTCAGTTTTAGGTGGAGGAAGTTTTTGATGTCAGCCCAGTTTATGGAAGTGCCCTTAACATTCCTGTACAGGTGCTGAGGTTGGAAGAGAGGGTAGGTAAGAGAGGGCAAAGCCAATTTTCTCCAGGAAGAACTTGTTTAATTTCAGAGCCCTTGGAAGTTTAGATAATTAGAAGTGTGTATGAGGGCACAAGTGTGTGCAGCACACGTGGAAGATTTTCTGGTCATCTGAGGCTCTTCAGCACCTCCTTGAGGAAGAGACGGATGGCAGTGCTTCAAAGTCTGATTAGACTTTAAAAGATGAAACCAGAAAACAGAGAAGCACTCCTACAACTCCTCCAGACAATAAGAAAAACAACACGTGGAATAATTCCCTGGGTGAGGTGGGAAGTTCAAGAGGCCCTTCTATCAGCTTGATGTTTACAGCTACCTTAAGATGATTCTTCACTCTTTGGATTTTTCAAACAATTGGCAGTTTGCATTTCAAGAGAAGCTTCTAATTGTTTCTACTTCTCTACTGAGGCAACTTTTCTGTATAGGATTCTTCTAGTGGCTTGTGATTCCACAAAGACTCGGGGGCATTGTGGAAATAGCCTCTACTAAGAAATGCAGACATTTCCAAAACTTTCCAAAACAAAGTCCTGGAAGGCAATTACAGTTTCAAAGGATGCCTTAAAAAAAAAACTGGACTTCCCTTAAAAATAATAGACTGGGCACAGACATGCCTTGTCTTGAGGACAAGGAGCATGGAGAAGAAGTCCACAGAAAATAAGAGATGTTAGCTTGTTTGGGGAGGTCTGAAAGGAGGGTAAGGACAGTTATAACTTCAGGGCCTGTGGAATGGGTTGCTATAGGAAGCCAGCCAACCTACCTACAAACCCGCTCAAGAGTCAGCCCTGGGCCAGAAAGCAGGAACAGAATTGCTGGGGGTGAAAGAAAGATTGGTTGGAAGTCAGAAAGAGAATAGCTGGAGCTCCAATTCCCTTCTTTACTCCAGACCACCAGAAAATTATCTGTGTTCCACAATACAGGAGACCTGAGATTTGTTCCCTTGAAAACCAGAATCATTTAATTCCTGAGCTGGAGACACTAGGCTCAGTGCAGGGCTATTGTGAGAAGTGTGGCCCCAAAGACGGTTAAGGGTAAAATCTGAAAACTGAACCCAAGAATTCCCATCCACCTTTCTAAACCCCACTCCCAGAGCTCATGCTGGGTCCCAGCCTTGAGGCAGAACATCTTCTTTTATGAGGAAACTGAAGGGATTTAGAGGAAAGACTTATGGATTTTGATATCTGGGCTCTCTGGATGCAAGGCTGGCTTGATGCTTGGGAACTCCCCAGGAAAGACAGAGTCGACATCTTACTCATCCACACTTGCAGAAAATTATGAATGTGTAACTGAAGACACCAGACATCTAAAAAGGCTTCAAACATGAGTAAGAGAGAGATTGCAACAAACAAGTAATAATAATAATAATAGGGGCACCTGGGTGGCTCAGTCCTTCGGCGTCTGCCTTCAGCTCGGGTCATGGTCCCAGGGTCCTGGGATTGAGCCCCACTTCAGGTTCCCTGCACCAGGCTCCCTGCTCGGCGGGGAGCCTGCTTCTCCCTCTCCTGCTCCCCCTGCGTGTGTTCCCTCTCTCACTGTGTCTCTCTCTGTCAAATAAATAAATTAAAAAAAAAAACTTTGCTGTTAAAATAATAATAATAATAAAACTAATTTGGAGGGCACAGAGGCAATAAAGAGTAAAAGATCAAAATAGAATAGCTTATAATTAACATCTCCCAAGGGCTGAAACAAGAAGAGGAAGAATAAAAAGGAATACTCTTAAGACCAGAAAGAACTCTTGGAAATGAAAAAAAAAGTCATATCTGAAATAAAAACTCAGTAAAAGAATCTGAAGGAGAAATCAAAAGAATTTATCAAAAATAGAATAGCAACCAAAAAAAAAAAAAAAAAAAAACCACCCAGAGACGTGAAAAATAGGAAATAATAGATAAGGAAATTAGAGAAAAGTATAGTCTCGAATGACTATTGGGGGTTCCAGAAAATGAACAGAAAAAATGAGGGAAGGAAATGATGGATAGAATTCACAACTGAAAGCTACAACTTTTCAGATTGAAAGGTATCACGAAGTGTTCAACTCAGTGAATCAAACAAGATCCTTGCCAATACACATTATCAGGAATTTTAAAATGCCAAGGAAAAGTAAAAACTGATAAATGAAGAAACTGGACTAGGAGTCAACATGGCAGTGGTCTTCCCAAGTAGGACACCAGAAGTGTAAAGGCAAAAAAAAAGTTAATGCTTTAAAAATTCTGAAGGAAAATGATTTTCAACTATGACTTCTATCCTCAACCAGGAGACAAGCAAAACTACTGCTTTTGCTGCTGCAAAGCTGCCCCACCTTCCTTCCAATCCCTTCAGGGTTGTAAATGCTAGGTAACCACATATAAGAGATAAGAGTGTGGGCATGGCAGGTTGGAAGAGGTAGAGTAAGACATTTCTATCTTTATAGCTTCTGGGTGATATTTGACTTCAATCAGAAGCATGTGTTGATTTTAAAATTTAAAGATAATTGAAAAAGTAATCCCACTTAAAAAGAATTAAAGGAATTAAAGGCTTTTTGAGTAAAATGAAACTTAGAAGTCATATCGTCCAATATTTGATCAAACTGAGGAATTTTTTTCTGAATACCTCAGGAACTTCAGATCTCTTTAAATACTTTTCTCAGAGTCATTTTTGATACTGAGCCAAAATTCCCTCTCTTCCATGTCCACCTTGGCCTTCTCTCTGCCTCATGTCCTCTGAGAGGTTCTTTAGGTCTGCATGAGCACCCTAAGGACAGGGTGCTCATTTCCTCCCAAGGACAGCCATTCTTCCTCTGGAGTGAAATCAGTCTCCCTGTGGCTTCCATCCACCCATCCCTGATCTATCAATTCACTGTGGCCACCAGACCAAGCTCAGTCCCTCTTCCTCAGAATATCCCAAAAATTTCCTTGATGAGAGCCATGAGTCACGCTGGTTGAATCTCTTCACCACTCTGTGAGCTGGTCAAGATGTCTCTCAAAGTGCTGTGACACACCTTTAAAATATCTCTGAACTTCATCGGAGGAAGATGTAAAGTTGTACCCCAAGTGCTCTTAAAGGTCCATGCAGTCAATGTGGCCACACTGGTATCAGCTGGAGCCACCTGATGCTGCTATGGTGGGGGCAGAGGAAGTTAACGTATGAGATTACATGGTCTTTGTGCTTGCTGCTGCACAGAATTCCCACATTATGAGAGTCTCACAATAAAGAAGAACCAAGGCTGCTCTATTATCTTCAAAGAGAGGTCATTCAGACGGAAATTGAGAATGAGCTTTGGCTAGCAGGGGGTAACAGAAAAACAACTCTCACAGACTGGCAGGAGGGCCTCAGTGATCCTGGCTGTGACTCTCCTCCTTCAGGCAGAATTAATATCATTCATATGGCCAAAAATCTATTCTTCTTTTTCAGAGAACACCAAGGGATGAGCTTTTCTTACCCTCAATCCTAGCCCAACACTCTCCCAAAGGCCTCAGTGTGCTCTTGGAGATTTGTTTCGCTAGGGTAGTAAGGCCCAAGACACTGAATCGTCAATAACTAATCCATTCTGCTCAATGTTTATCAGAACAGGAAACAATTCTCAACCTAACAGCTAGCCATCGTGACCCTACCTCCTTCTAGAAAAGAAGGTGTTTAGATCCAGTGAGGCGAGGTAACTAGCTCAAGGAAAGTGATGGACAAACCAAGCTAGAAGCTAGACTTCCTGATTGCCAGGACAGTACCCTTTTGAGGGGATAGGTGAAAGAAGAAGGCATGTGCATTGGCCAGAGGGTGAGGAACCAAGAAGAAAACCACAGATACAATTTTCCTCCTTTATAACTTAACTATGAGCTCACACTGACCATGGAAATACTGCCATCTCCATGGAAGAACTTCTTTCTATATACTTTTCTCCCTCCTGGAAATGGAAGTCTTTTCATTGTCTTTGTGCAGGGGGGTGGCCAGCTGGAAATCATTTGTTATTATGTGACTCTGAACCCTTCACCTTCTCATGTGTAGCATGTATCCTCATGCTCTGCAATCCTTCCTTCTTTTTTAACCTCCTAATTTTAGTGTAAAAATATTCACTTTAAATTTTCCAAGAGCCAAGCAGAAGAATTTTAATGGGCCAAACATGCTCTTGTGATATTTTCGATTTACCCCAAACCTAGAGAATATTAGTCACTAGGCCAGCTGCAGTAATATATAAACCCTACAATGTGTAATTGCTCAAAAGCAATATAAAATTATTTCTTACTCAGGAAGCAGTACCCGTAGGCGAAAACTTTAGCAGGATGGCTTTCTCCATGCAGCCATTCTCAGACTCAAGAAGGTCTGCCATCTTTAACACAGTGCTTCCTGTCCTGAGCCTCACCTCCATTCCTGTCAGTCAGATGTGGACAAAAGTGTGGAGGGGGACTGCATGGAAGGGCTCTAGGGGCCAGGCCTGGAACAGACACACATCATTTCCCTTAACACTTTACAGGCTGGAACTCATCAAAATAACCATACTGAACTGCAGGCTTGAGAGTGGTGGGTGGGAAGAGATTGGAAAACATAGCCCCTGGTTGGGCAGTCAATTTCCAGCATTAATTCTACAAAAAGGAAGGGGGGGTGTCATAAGGTTGGGTGGACAGCCAACCTTCATTGTCAAATGGGTATTTTGTCAATATCTTTGGACATGAATCAAAGTAAAATACAATGTCTCAATTGTTGTGTCATTTTACTTAAACAATTTTAGTTCATTCTATTCTTATAAGCAAATAGCTACAATACTATATATTTGGTCAACTTTTATGTGGCTTCTGTCTTGAAAATAATTGCATCCACTATTTTTTTCAGTCATTAACTTATTTAAAAAACCAGTTACTTGGAGAGGAAAAGATGGCGGAGGAGTAGGGGACCCTATTTCAACTGGTCCCCGGAATTGAGCTGGGTATCTACCAGACCACTCTGAGCACCCACGAAACCAGTCTGAGATGTAAGAAGATCTGGATCTCTACAAACAGAATATCGCAGGCGGTTGGTTTTGAGGTAGGAAGCGGGGAGCCGTGATTCCGCGGGCAGATATCGGAGGATAAACGGCAGCGGGAGGGTGCCTGGACGTGGGGATCCTACACCGCTGGTGAGTGACAGCCTCGCGCGCTGGGGACGGGACACAGACTTACAGACCGGTAGCGGCGGGGAAAGGACTTTAGGGCAGCCCCCGGGGTGGAAACCCGGAGCAGCGGGGTCGCACGGGTGAACTGGGAGCGGCTGGTGGTTTTAGAAGCACAAAGGGCAGAGACATGCCCCGACCTGGAGGCAGGACTGGGAGCGCTGCGGAGGGGCGCACAACCCAGGACGCTGCAGTTTACAGCAGCACGGACAGAAACGGAGACGGTGTGGCCTGGAGAGCTCACTGAAGAACAGACTGTGATCTCTCTGCTCTGAGGCAGAGGGTTGGAAACGGTCTTTTCTGCTCTGACTCGCGGAAGAGACGTGGAAAGCCGCCAGGGAAAGCCGCTAGAGAACAAAAGCCCCAAAAACTGATTCCCGCTGAGCCCATCCCCCGCCACAGGGGGGCAGGGCAACTCTGCCCAAACAGGGTTGCCTGAGTAACAGCACAGCACGCCCCTCCTGCAGAAGACAGGCTGGGAAAACAAGAGGCCAGCAACCCTAAGGTCCCAAGAAAACAGGTGCATCTTGCTTGGGTTCTGGTCAATAATTTGGACTCTATACATTCCTTCAAACACCCATCAACAGAATGACTAGGAGGAGGAGCCCCCAAAATAGAAAAGACTCAGAGATTATGACTTACGCTGCAGATTTACAAATGGATGCAGATATAACCAAGATATGGAATTCAGGCTAGCAATTGTGAAGACAATGGCTAGAATGGAGAAATCAATTAAGGGCAACATAGAGTCTCTAAGGGCAGAAATGAAAGGTGAATTGGCAGAACTTACAAATGCTATCAATGAGATCCAATCCAATCTAGATCATCTAACAGCTAGGGTAACTGAGGCAGAAGAACGAATAAGCGACCTGGAAGACAATATAATAGATAAAAAGGGAAAAGAGGAGGCCAAGGAAAAACAACTCAGAATCCATGAAAATAGAATCAGAGAAATAAGTGACACCATGAAGCATTCCAATGTCAGAATAATTGGAATCCCGGAGGGAGTGGAGAGAGAGAGAGGACTACAAGATGTATTTGATCAAACCATAGCTGAGAACTTCCCTAATCTGAGGAATGAAACAAACATTCACATCCTAGAGGCAGAGAGGACCCCTCCCAAGATCAAGGAAAATAGGCCAACACCCTGGCATGTAATAGTAAACCTTGCAAATCTTAGAACCAAGGAAACCATCTTAAGGGCAGTTAGGGGGAAGAGATTCCTTACGTACAGAGGGAGGAACATCAGAATAATGTCAGACCCATCCACAGAGACCTGGCAAGCCAGAAAGGCCTGGCAAGACATATTCAGTGTACTAAATGAGAAGAACATGCAGCCAAGAATACTTTATCCGGCAAGGCTTTCATTTAGAATGGATGGAGAGATGCAGAGCTTCCACGACCGGCAGAAACTGAAAGAATATGTGACCACTAAGCCGGCCCTGCAAGAAATATTAAGGGGAGTTCTATAAAAAGGAGAAGGACCCCAAGAGTGATATACAACAAAAATTTACAGTGACAATCTATAAAAGCAGTGTCTTCACAGGCAACATGATAACAATTAATTCATATCTTTCAATAATCAGTCTCAACATGAATGGCCTAAATGCTCCCATAAAACGGCACAGGGTTGCAGATTGGATAAAAAGACAGGACCCATCCATATGCTGTCTACAAGAGACTCATTTTGAACCTAAAGATACATCCAGACTGAAAGTGAAGGATGGAGATCCATCTTCCATGCCAGTGGACCTCAAAAGAAAGCTGGGGTAGCAATTCTTATATCAGACAAATCAGATTTTAAACTAAAGTCTGTAATTAGAGACACAGAAGGACACTATATCATTCTTAAAGGGTCTATCCCACAAGAAGATCTAACAATTGTAAATATCTATGCCCCCAACATGGGAGCAGCCATCTACATAAACCAACTGTTAACCAAAATAAAGAGTCATATTGATAACAATACGTTAATTGTAAGAGACCTCAATACTCCACTCTCAGAAATGGACAGATCATCTAAGCAGAAAATCAACAAGGAAACAAGAGCTTTGAATGATACATTGGACCAGATGGACCTCATAGTTATTTACAGAACATTCCACCCTAAAACAACAGAATACTCATTCTTCTCAAGCGCACATGGAACTTTCTCCAGAATAGACCACATACTGGGTCACAAATCAGGTCTCAACCGACACCAAAAGATTAAGATTACTCCCTGCATATTCTCAGACCACAATGCTCTAAAATTGGAACTAAATCACAAGAAAAAATTTGGCAGAAATTCAAACACTTGGAAGCTAAAGACCACTCTGCTCAAGAATGTTTGGGTCAACCAGGAAATCAAAGAAGAACTTAAACAATTCATGGAAATCAATGAGAACAAAAACACATCAGTCCAAAACCTATGGGATACTAGAAAGGCGGTCCTAAGGGGGAAACACATAGCCATCCAAGCCTCACTCAAAAAAATAGAAAAATTCCGAATTCACCAACGAACTCTACACCTTAAAGAACTAGAGAAAAAGCAAAAAATGATGCCTAAGCCACGCATCAGAAGAGAAATAATTAAAATTAAAGCAGAGATCAATGAATTAGAAACCAGAAACACAGTAGATCAGATCAACGAAACTAGAAGTTGGTTCTTTGAAAGAATTAATAAGATCGATAAACCACTGGCCAGACTTATCCAAAAGAAAAGAGAAAGGACCCAAATTAATAAAATTATGAATGAAAGGGGAGAGATCACGACTAACACCAAGGAAATAGAAACAATTATTAGAAATTATTATCAACAACTATATGCCAATAAACTGAGCAACCTGGATGGAATGGAGGCCTTCCTGGAAACCTATAAGCTGCCAAGACTGAAACAAGAAGAAATTGACAACCTGAATAAGCCAATAACCAGTAACGAGATTGAAGCAGTGATCAAAAACCTCCCAAAAACCAGAGTCCAGGGCCTGATGGATTCCCTGAGGAATTCTACCAAACATTCAAAGAAGAAATAATACCTATTCTACTGAAGCTGTTTCAAAAAATAGAAACAGAAGGAAAACTTCCAAACTCATTCTATGAGGCCAGCATTACCTTAATCCCCAAACCAGGCAAAGACCCCATCAAAAAGGAGAATTTCAGACCGATATCCCTGATGAATATGGATTCCAAAATCCTCAACAAAATCCTAGCTAATAGGATCCAACAATACATTAAAAGGATCATCCACCACGACCAAGTGGGATTTATCTCTGGGATGCAAGGGTGGTTCAACATTCGCAAATCAATCAATGTGATAGAACACATTAATAAGAGGAGGGAGAAGAACCATATGGTCCTCTCAATTGATGCAGAAAAAGCATTTGACAAAATACAACACCCTTTCCTGATTAAAATTCTTCAGGGTATAGGGATAGAGGGAACAGTCCTCAAGTTCATAAAATCCATCTATGAAAAACCCACAGCGAATATCATCCTCAATGGGGAAAAGCTGAGAGCCTTTCCCTTAAGATCAGGAACACGTCAAGGATGCCCACTCTCGCCACTATTGTTCAACATAGTACTAGAAGTCCTAGCAACAGCAATCAGACAACAAAAAGAAATAAAAGGTATTCAAATTGGCAAAGAAGTCAAACTCTCTCTTTTCGCAGATGACATGATACTTTATGTGGAAAACCCAAAAGACTCCACCCTAAATTACTAGAACTCATACAGCAATTCAGTAATGTAGCAGGATACAAAAGCAATATACAGAAATCAGTTGCTTTCTTATACACTAACAACGCAACTGTAGAAAGAGAAATTAGAGAAATGATTCCATTTACAATAGCACCAAAAACCATAAGATACCTCGGAATAAACCTAACCAAAGACGTAAAGGATCTATACTCTAGGAACTACAAAACACCCATGAAAGAAATTGAAGAAGACATAAAAAGATGGAAAAATATTCCATGCTCATGGATCAGAAGAATAAACATTGTTAAAATGTCTATGCTACCCAGAGCAATCTATACCTTCAATGCCATCCTGATCAAAATTCCAATGACATTTTTCAAAGTGCTGGAACAAAGAATCATAAAATTTGTATGGAATCAGAAAAGACCCCGAATTGCCAAGGAAATGTTGAAAAAGAAAAACAAAGCTGGGGGCATCACGTTGCTTGATTTCAAGCTATATTACAAAGCTGTGATCACCAAGACAGCATGGTACTGGCACAAAAACAGACATATAGACCAAAGGAACAGAATAGAGAACCCAGATATGGACCCTCAACTCTATGGTCAAATAATCTTTGACAAAGCAGGAAAAAACATGCAATGGAAAAAAGACAGTCTCTTCAATAAATGGTGCTGGGAAAATTGGACAGCCACATGCAGAAGAATGAAACTCGACCATTCTCTAACACCATTCACAAAGATAAACTCAAAGTGGATGAAAGACCTCAATGTGAGACAGGAATCCATCAAAATCCTAGAGGAGAACATAGGCAGTAACCTCTTTGACATCGGCCACAGCAACTTCTCAAAGGAAACAGTCAACAAAACAAAGAGGCAACCCACAGAATAGGAGAAGATATTTGCAAATGACACTACAGATAAAGGGCTGGTATCCAAGATCTATAAAGAACTTCTCAAACTCAACACCCAAAAAACAAACAATCAAGTCAAAAAGTGGGCAGAAGATATGAAAAGACACTTCTCTGAAGAAGACATACAAATGGCTAACAGACACCTGAGAAAATGTTCATCATCATTAGCCATCAGGGAAATTCAAATCAAAACCACCTTGAGATACCACCTTACACCAGTTAGAATGGCAAAAATGGACAGGGAAAGAAACAACAAATGTTGCAGAGGTTGTGGAGAAAGGGGAACCCTCTTACACTGTTGGTGAGAATGCAAGTTGGTACAGCCACTTTGGAAAACAGTGTGGAGGTTCCTCAAAAAATTAAAAATAGAGCTACCCTATGACCCAGCAATTGCACTCCTGGGTATTTACCCCAAAGACACAGATGTAGTGAAAAGAAGGGCCATATGCACCCCAATGTTCATAGCAGCAATGTCCGCAATAGCCAAACTGTGGAAAGAGCCGAGATGCCCTTCAACAGATGAATGGATAAAGAAGATGTGGTCCATATATACAATGGAATATTACTCAGCCATCAGAAAGGATGAATACCCAACTTTTACATCAACATGGATGGGACTGGAGGAGATTATGCTAAGTGAAATAAGTCAAGCAGAGAAAGTCAATTATCATATGGTTTCACTTATTTGTGGAACATAAGGAATAGCATGGAGGACACTAGGAGAAGGAAGGGAAAAATGAAGGGGGGGAATTGGAGGGAGAGATGAACCATGAGAGACTATGGACTCTGAGAAACATGAGAGACTATGGACTCTGAGGATTTTAGAGGGGAGTGGGGACGGGGGATTGGTTAGCCCGGTGATGGGTATTAAGGAGGGCACGTACTGCATGGAGCACTGGGTGTTATACGAAAACAATGGATCATGGATCACCACATCAAAAACCAATGATGTATTGTATGGTGACTAACATAACATAAAAAAAAAAAAAGTTACTTATGACTCACTTAAATGTTAACCATTCCACCAGATGTTGGAGATACATCAATGAGCAAGACAGACAAGTCTCCTGCTTTCATGAACCTCAGATTCTAATGGAAGACAGGAAAGAATAGATAATCAATAGACTAAAAATATATCGAGTACTCACTAATACTAAAAGTAAAGTATAACAAGTAGTAAAAAAAAGAATGCTTGTTAGCAAATTGGACAGGGGTTTGACATGTCCTCTTTGAGGAGGTGGCATTTGAACCAAGACCTGAATGACTGGAAGGAGGTAGGCATTTTGAGATCTTAAAAACTTTCAGGCTCTAAGAATGGCCAATGCAAGTGCCCTGAGATGGCAATGGGCATGACTATGAGACAGAAACAAGGCAAGTGTGGTTGGGAAGTTGTGGGTAAGTGGAGGGCATGATAGGAGCTGAGGTCAGACTTGTTGGCACAGAACCAGATCACACAGCATCTTGGAGGCTGTGCTAAGGAGTTTTAATTTTATTCCAAGAGCAATGGGAAGCAATTAGAGGGCTTGATGCAGGAGAATGACTCGTGCTTCCTTTTGTTTTTTTAAGTACCCTCAGGCTGTTATGAGCAAAATGGATGGAAGGAGGCAGGAGAGGCAAGGGTGATGCTTAGGAGGTCTTTGTCATGGTCCAAGATAAGATGATAGTAAGCTTGGAATATGGAGGAAGAAGTAGAGATGAATAAAGCCTGGAACTGGTGAGTATTTTGGAAGTTCTATAGTCTAGACTTGCTAAAGGATTTGTTCTGGAAAGAATGAGAAAGTGAGGAATTACAATTGCCTCTTACATGTGATACATCCTCTTATTCAATCCCAGGTATCCCCAGAAGAAAGCTTTTTAGGGTACTGGCTCCTCTTTTCTTGTTTGCTATTTCATTTGCCTGGACAAAATCCTTCTTGCTCTTTAATTTTTGTGAGAAAATGAAAATAGCCTCCAACTCTTACCTAAGAAACCTGGTGAAGGGTGATAAATTGATAATATTCTCTGTAACAAAATTCTAATAGGAACACAAGATGCTCTTCTGGCTGAGTGATATGTCCTGAGCATTTGAATGTAATCAGACTGTAGCATATTTCTTTGCCCTTTTAAAATGATGATGACTAACTGGCTCCCATGTGAGTGAGTTACGTTTTAGACAAAGGAGGAAAAATAAAATAATTCTTGGCTTGGGACAGTTAATATCATTTAATGGAGTCATAGCTGCGTAGACCACAACTGAACGTGCAGAGAACTCGAAGGAGAATTTTTTACATCAAAAGGATGCTTCTGTCCCTTTGTTTTCTCGCTTCTTTCTTTAAAAAGGGTCTTTGTTGTCTTCTGATGTGACTCATGCTGCAGACAAGAAGCTTAAAAGTGCATGTGAGGATATCAGCTGCTTTTTCTACAAGTGAGCAGATACTTTTAGGCTCCAGAGATGGTGGAATTAAAACTTCAGGTACACTAGAAAGCAAAATAGAATTACATGCAGGTCACCCTTTTGTTTCTAAGGGTTTTGAGTCTGCGAAATCATTTACTCAAGATTGCAGACAAATTTTAGTGATTTTTGCTCAAACTCTTTATTAAATGACTCAGTTGCAATTTTGTTTTTTTAGAAAGTCCATTCCTGTTTGGGAGGAAGAGGGAAACAGAGAAAACAGAAGTTTTGCATGTTGTTGGAAAACCTTATCTTCTATGACCTCTTTTTCCCAAATTTTGGTATGATCATTCAGTAGGAATGCTCTCATATTTTTCATTAAGGTTGCTCTGAATTTTGCTACCAAGTATTTTGCTAACAGGTGTTTCTAAAGCTGGTATTTGAGACTGTATGTGTCTGATAATGACCACTCATATTAGAGCTGTTTATACCACTGAGCAAGAAAATTCTGATTATTTCTCTGTTAAAAGAAAGTCATTTCTGCCTTTTTGGTTTCACAACTCTTTCTATAAATGAACAAAATGTATAGTGCAACCACTATCTAATTATTTCTCCATGTTTTTAATTCCTTCTTTGATATCTCTAATTATTTAAAATAATTTTTATACTCTATAGCAGATAATCCTATTATCTTGAGTTTGGGGGAGTCCTTAATCTGCTGTTTCTTATGTATTCTCTGTCTCTCAGTCTCTGTCTCTGCCTCTCTCTCTCAGTGTTAATTATTTTTGTTTTTGTAATTTTAGGTTTTGCAATCAATGTCTGTGGGGCTTTATCTGTGGAAATATTTGGGTTTACATTTCTTCTGAGAGGCATCATGAACTTGAGCAACTTTCATTTAAAATAAATTTTTAATTTGAGCATAGTTTTAGATTTACAGACAAGTTGTTATGAGGGTTCCCATATGCTGTTGCCATATACTGTACAGAGGGTCCCCATATGCTGTTCCCAGTTTCTCCTATTATGAACATCTTCATTAGTATGACCCATTTGTTATAAGGAATGAACTGATACATTGTTATTAACTAAGGATTACCTTAGTTTTTTTTTTTTAAGATTTTATTTATTTATTTGACAGAGAGAGTGAGAGAGCCAGAGAGCACAAGCAGAGGAAATGGCAGAGGGAGAGGGAAAAGCAGGCTCCCCACTGAGCAGGGAGCCAGATGCAGGGCTCAATCCCAGGACCCTGGGATCATGACCCGAGCTGAAGTTAGATGTTTAACCATCTGAGCCACCCACACGCCCCAGGATTACCTTAGTTTTGAACTAATGTCTTCTTTCTGTTCCAGGATCCCAACCAGAATACCCCATGGCATTCAGTCAGTCTTCAGATCTTCTTTGGCTCTCCTAGACTGTCACAGTTTCCCAGACTTTTCTTATGTTTGATGATCTTGACCCTGTACCTCCCATGAACTTAAAAGTATGTCCTCAAAATATATCAAGAAAAATCATCCAAATTATAAAAAGAACCTGGCAAAGCCACAGTTATGATGGAAGATTTTAATCTTCCTCCCTCAGATTTAACAGATCAAATAGGCAAAAGCTTGGTAAGCTACCAAACATCTGAATATCATAATTATCAACCTTGACCTCGTGCAAATACATAGCAAATACATAGAGGCCTACCTCTCCAGATGAGAGAAAACCCACCTTTTCAAGCATACATAAAATATTTATGAAGATTGACCTCACACTCCTCCACAAACCGGGTTTCAACAAATATAAAAACCAGACCATGTTCCCCGACCACAGTTCATATATTAGAAATTAATTATCAAAGATAATTAAAAACCCACATACATTTAAAAATGAAAGAACACACATAAATAATTCATGGATCAAATAAAGTTGCACTTAGAAAATACTTAGAATGGACTGAACAAAAATGTGTCAAAACTTTTGAGATGCAGCTAAAACAGAATTTAGAAAGGAAATTTTTGCCTTAAAACTTAGAAGGCGAATAATTTTTTATAAATTTTAAAAGAACTTACAAATATCACAAAAGAAGAAAGTCTTAAATTCAATGCACTAAGCTTATTTCTTAAGAAATTAAAGAAGAAAAGAAAACCAAAGAAGCAGGGGAGGACGCCGGGTCAGCATGGTTCATGGAAGGAAGGACAAAGGCCATGTGCACCTGGAGCTCCCTGAAGCCCAGGCATGTGCATGCAGTGTGACCAGCATTAGATACATTGCAGAAGGCAAGGTTAGGACATTCCTTTCATACCAAAAAAGTCAAAAGAATAACATAATGTTACTTAACTACCCTTCACTGAGATAACAATTTTAATGTTATATATTGTCTCTTTTCCTTTTCTCTCTCTGTATCTATGTTTATGCTTTTTCAAGATTTTACTTATTTGAGAGACTGAGAGAGAGAAAGAGAACATGTGCGTGGGTTGGGGGGAGGGCGGAAGGAGAGAGAGAATCTCAGGCAGACTCCCCGCTGAGCTAGGAGCCCCACATGGGGCTCAATCTCAGGACCCTGAGATCATGACTTGGACCAAAACCAAGAGTCAGACTCTTAACCTACTGAGCCACCCAGACATCCCTGTATATATGTTTTTTCTGTAGCATTTCAGGGTAGGTTTTGACACGAAATCACATTACTTTAAATATCTCAGCATTCATCTCCTAAGAATGAAAATCATCTTTCACTTAACCACGATGCCATTATCACTTCCCCCCAAATTAATAATCATTCACAATATCATCCAATATGGAATTGATATTCAAATGTTCCTAATTGCCCCAAGGATGTCTTTTATATAGCTATTTTGATTTTATTTTTTTCCCAAGCAGATCTGAAGCTAGGCTCATATGTTGGATTTAGCTGTTGTTAGTTAGGGTTCTCCAGAGAAACAAAACCAATAGGATATATACATAAATTTATTATAAAAAATGGGCTCATGTGATTCTAAAGACTGACAATTCTCAAGATCTGCAGTTGGCAAGTAGAAACTTCCCAGGAGAGCCAAAGGTATAGTTTCAGCTCAAGTCTGAAGGCAAGAAAAAAATGATGTCTCAGACTGGAGGTAGTCCGGTAGAAGGAAGTTCCTCTTACTCAGCTTTTTTTTCTATCCAGTCCTTCACCTGACTGGATGAGGCCCACCTACATTATGAAGAGCAATCTGAATCTCTCCGTCTGCTAATTCAAATGTGAAGCTCCTCCAGAAACATCCAGAACCATGTCTGACCAAATATCAGGATACCCCATGGCCTAGTCAAGTTGCACATACAATTATACAATTAACCATCACAGTTGTTATGTCCTTCAGCTTAGACTCTGAAGCAGTTCTCCCACATTGTTTTTAAATGTGACTGACTCTTTGAAGAGTTTCGATGGTTGTCCTATGCCACATCCTACATTCAGGATTTTTCTGATTACTTTTTCATGGTATCATTTATCTTGTTCTCCTGCCCCTCATATTTTCTAGAAACGGGAAGTTAGGTCTGGAGGGGCTTAATTGCATTCAGATTAAACCCTTTTGGGTCAAAAATACATCATAGGGGATGTTTGAATTCTGCACTGAAGTACATAGAGAGGAACCTAATGCTAAGTTATCCCACTATCAGTGAGGATGAGTTCACTCACTGGTGCAACATGTTGACCATCAGACCTTTTTATTGCAATGATATATTTTCCCATTTAAATTAGTAATTTGCATGGTGATATTTTGGCACTGTGTGAACATCCTGTTCCTTGTAACTTTTCACCTGTTTTAGCTTCCTTTGATGATCCTTGCCTAAATCAATTATTATATGGGAGCTTTAGAAAGGGTGATTTTCTATTTTCCATCATCTCTTCTACATTTGTTGGTTTGGGGATTTTGGATATGATTCAAGGAGTTGAGTTCTTTTTAGTGAAGTAGAAGCAATGAGATTTTGCACAAAAATATTTGGAGAACAGGGAGAGGCTATAGGCCTTTTATGGAATTTGTCCCAAGATTCCAGAGTTCCAATATTACTTGTTCACCTCTTAAGCTCCCTATGGAGACAGCTACTTGAGTCTGCATTTTCATTCCAATCAGGTGAGACCTTCTGTGGAAGAAATGAGGGCCCTAGCACCCTGGCTGTAAGTCTTTCCCAAGAATATGGACCTATGGGTGGCTCAGTCGGTTAAGTGTCCAACTCTTGATCTCACCCCGGGTCTTGATCTCAGGGTTGTGAGTTCGAGCTGCTTGCTGTTAACTTTGTAAGCAACTATCAAGGTTTTGCTTCTAGGGAAATATTATATATATATATATATAAAACATACATATATATAAAATATAATATTTCCACTGCCTTAACATATCTTAAACATCCCTGAAAATACTAATTTTTTCTGACCCATGAACTCCACTCCTAGGAATTTCTCCTGAGGAAAATTTACAAGAGCATATCTACAACATCTCAGTGTGGTTTATTTAAATAAATCGTATAAACAGTCTAAATGCCAAGCAAAAATATTGGCTAAATAAATTTTTGTGCAGCTATAGAGTGGATATTATGAAGCTATTAAAAATTATATGGCAGAAGTATATTTAATGACAATAAAAAATTTTCACTAGGCAAATTAGGCACAAGGACAAAGACCAATTCCCTTCCAGAAAGCTCCAGGCTCTAATGCAGATGTAAAGTTTCAAAGCTTGGCGTTGCCAGACTCCAACTTCTATCAAGACTGGAGCTTCAGTTCAGCTGGGAGATAAACGAAATTATTGTAAAGGGGATTGTCTAGTCCTCTACCCGACAGAATCTGTGTCCCCATTCCTTTCAGCCCAAATGTCTGCTATGCTTGCTGGTTGCTCCCAGCCCCCTGTTCTCTTTTTTCAAGCTCCTTTCAAATTAACTTCACTCATCTGGCATAATGAGCAATGCGGAACATGGTCACATTCACGGGGGGAGGCAGGGAGAAGACTGACATTTCACAGTGCACAGGAGTGCACCTTGAAACTTGCCATGAGCCCTGCCTCTTCCTCCATCCACACCTTGGCTTTGTACTGTTTCCATTGAACCATAGCTCCCAGGGCCTCTTCTTCGGCAGAGCAATCCCCTGCTTGTGTATACTTTCCCACTCTTTACTGTCATCTTTAAATATGTCTATGGCCAGTATACTGAGGATGAAGGTTTTTGTCTACCCTTAGCAAACAAAAGATCCTCTAGCTACCTGGGTCCACACTTCTTATGTAAAGAGACGTTATAAATAACAAATATTTCTCTCCGGTCAGCCATATATTAAATCAATGTTCTATTATTAATATGTTTTCCTTATGTAATAAATGGAAAACTAAAAGAGAATAAAGGTGGCCTTTTCAGCGCTGAGTCTGGAGCAGGCATTGGTGAATGTTGGGTCTCCAGGGGAGGCAGGCACAAGGTGGAACCAGCCAGAACGAGGTAGGTCCCAGCAGCAGAAGGATCAGGACACTCCCTGGGTGATGAGGCCAGAAACATGGGACAGAGATCAAGACAGGGACTCTGTTACTGGGATTGGATTAGAAAATGGGAGGTTCAAGTTTAGCTAGGATTCGTTTGGTTGTTAAGTGAGAGGAAAAAAATTCAAATTTAAGCAAAAAATAGAATGTTCTGGCTCATCTAATAGATGCACCAAAGTGACTTGATCCAAGGCTCACTGATGTCATGAATATTGGCTTCTTCTTCTCCATTTCTGTTTTCCTTCCTTGTTTCAAATCTGTTCCCAAGTAGATTTTCCCTACAAAGTCTCAATAAGGCCATCAGGTAATCATCAAGTGGAAAAGAAGTTATCTACACACACACTGGCATTACCAGCAAAATTTCCAAGATTCACTCTGTATAGGATCTCCTGGGGCATGTTCTCACCCACGTGCAGGGGACACACCCGTGATTGGCGGATGCCTGGGTCATGCGTCTCATTTGAAGTTGCAGGGGCTGGAGGTAGGGTAGGGCTGGGTCCCTGAGGAAGAGTAGCCTGTTGACAGAAGACTTGGAAATGCAGACTGGGGATCATAACAAATATTCCTTACTGGAGTCTGAGGAGCCACAACAGCGTGAGTCGTCATGTGTAACTGGGAAACAAGGATTGCTAACTGGACATCCTGTCCGTACAGAGCTCCTGTCTGGGGCCGGGCCGGTGCTGTTTCAGGGTTTATTTCTCTCCCCTGAGTTTTCTAGTGAGTATCAAGAGGCCCTGATTTCCTGGGAAAGAAACATTAAGAGACTGGTTCTAAAAATTACGAAAAATAAACTGGCCTCAAAACAGGAAGCAGTATTACTTGCCCCCTCCCTGCATAAGAAGGGCAAGGAGAGTATTAGCAAGGTAATAGTGAATTTCATTACTGGATGGAACTCTTTTATATAAAGGTTTGGATCCCTAAACTGCCCCCCCCCAAGATTTATGCTTGGAGGTATAAATCTTTCAGGCTCCAGTAATATTCAGAGCCCTCATAAAGACTGGCTTTCTAAAAGCCATTGCTCTTCCTGCCAACCCCTGTCTTAAATCAATTAATTGGATAAAATTTTGGTGCAGGCAGGTGAGCAAGTGAGGACGACAGATATTTTACAGATGCATTTTAATTCAAACATAGTTTTCCAAGGTATTTGCTTAGTTTAGAATTTTTCTAGAAATTTTTGTGCTATTTCAATTCTGTTAGCAAACGTCTTTGTTCAAGAGATATGATCATTTTATAAGGAAATGAGGGATACCGTACCTCAAAATCAGATAATCTGATCCAGACTTCAGCTCTGCCTCGTACTAATTTTGTGACTTTGAGAAGGTCAACACCTTTGAGAAGGTCAGCTCCCTCTTCTGTGAAATGGAGACAATAATACCATGTAGGGGACTTGTGAGGATTAAGTGAGGAAACTTAAGAAAAATGCTCACAACAGTCTCTGGCACATAGAAGATGCTTGGTCAATATTTTGTCTCATCCTCTCCTAGCTTCTATCAAAACAGGAATCATTTGCCCTCACCCTGAAAGAACCTCGAAGCCCTATATTCCAACACAAGGAGGGCATCCCATGAAAATATTGAGAATATTTTTCTTAAGTCTGATTTTGTTGATAATTCAAGCTAGCACTGGAATCAGTTTATAAGTGATTTGAATCTATGTTCCAGGTAGGAAAACAATTATTGGCTAAAGGACAGCCAGGTGAATTAGGGGAAGTTAAAGCGCCACCTCCTCTGAGAAGCTTCCCTTGATTTTCCAAACCTGGATGACACGGCTGTGCCTTCCCACATGCCCCACCATGATACTTCTTTTTTTTTTTTTTAAAGATTTTATTTATTTGACAGAGAGAGATAGTGAGAGCAGGAACACAAGCAGGGGGAGTGGGAGAGGGAGAAGCAGGCTTCCCGCTGAGCAGGGAGCCCAATGTGGGGCTCGATCCTGGGACCCTGGGATCATGACCTGAGCTGAAGGCAGACGCTTAACGACTGAGCCACCCAGGCACCCCCCACCATGATACTTCTAGAATAGGGGCTGGCAAACCATGGCCCGTGAGCCAAATCCAGCCCAACACCTGTTGTGTACAGCCTGCAAGCTGAGAATGATTTTTTACATTTTTAAATGATTAGAACAAATCAAATGAAGAATAAGATTTTGTGACATGTGAAAATCATATGTAAGTCAAATTTCTGTGTCCATAAATCATGTTTTTTTTAATTTATTAGAGAGAGAGAGAGAGAACACAGGGGGAGTGGGGAGTGGGCAGAGGGAGAGGGAGAGAGAGAATCTTAAGCAGGCTCCACACCCAGCACAGAGCCCGACACAGGGCTTGATCTCAGGACCCTGAGATCATGACCCGAACTGAAATCAAGAGTCAGACGCTTAACTGACTGAGCCACCCAGGCGCCCCCATAAATCATGTTTTATTTGAACACTGCCATGTTCATTCATCTGTGAACTGTCTGTTGCTGCTTCCGAATTACAATGGCAGAACTGAGAAACTGTGACAAAGACCACATGGCTAGTAAATTTGAAAACACTTGTTATCTGGCCCTTTCCAGAAAAAGTTTGCAGACCCCTGCTCTAAAACATTCATGATCATGTCATACTGCACTTACTTCCTCCCACCAGGCAATATAATCCTTGAGGATTGAGACTCACTCTCTTCGTATTTGTGCCTTTAGTAAGCACCTAGCACATTGCTTGGCAAATATTAGGTATCCATAAATTAATGTTTTCCCCCTTTCCAGGTATTTCGAGTAAGGTGTGTCCCTACTATAATCTACATTAGGGGTCCCTTGCCTTTAGCCACTTCCTGCAGCTCCTAGGCACTTAGAGGTTTGACAACTATCGTTATGGTTAAAGCCTGGTGAATATTTCAGGTGTCTGAAAATTAAAGAGAAGGGACCACTGGAAAGTCACCCCAGCGTCCTGTTGCTTGAGGTTATGTGGTGTAAGGGAAGGAGCACTGGGTTTTAAACTTGACCTAATGGATTTGAGTCCCAAGTTGTGTGACCTGGGGAATAAACCACCTCTCTGAGTATCACTTCCTTCATGCACAGTATAGAGATCATTCTCGCCCCAGAAACCTCACTGGGTCTTTACTACCTTGGAAAATACCTACACTGGTGAGGACAGGGGCCATGCATGTCCATCTTGTTCCCATCCCAGGTCCTGGCGTTAGCACGAAACTTGGCAGACAAGTAACAAGAGGTTCTTGGCTGTGGCCAGAAACTGGAATCACGAGGGGAGCTTTAACTACCCACCAGCACAGAGCACGGTCCACACCAATTAAAGGAGGGTTTCCGGAAATCAGGGCCTGGACGTCAGGTTTTTTGGTCTGTATTTTGTAGGCTCCCTGGGTGATTCTGATTTTCAGCTAGGATTGAGAGCCACTGTTGTAGAGAGCTCAATAAATATTTGCTGACTGACTGAGAGACACGAAGCTGTTCCCACAAGCATTTTTCTCCTCTGTGCTTTTAGATACTGACTGAAGAAATCCGGATTTTCTGCATCAAGGGCAAAATGTGCTGTTCGTCAACCTGGATCGAATTGCTCTCTCCAGTTCATGGAGGTCTGATTGCTTGCCTTCTTCACGCTTCACTGCCTTGCACTTGGGCAGTCTCTTGTTTATCCGACGCTTCGTGGCTCCCGCGATCTTTACACTCTGCTTTTTCCTCTTGTTGTTTCCATGTCAGCTTCCCCCTCCTCCTCTGTAATCTTCAGGGCCTTTTTCCTTACTGTTTTGAAGTTCACCTTACTAAGTTCACTGGTAGCACTTGCTTACCAGCAACACCATGTACTTTCAACTCTTCCCATTTCTTTAATTTACTGCTAAATTGGTTTTGCCTTGTACTTCACATTGGAAAATAAATCCCTGGATGCTCCTTCACTATCTAAATTGCTGTCTCTGGAAATAAGTATTCTCAGAAGCTTTGAGCTGGCTGACAAATTAGGAAATGAACCCCCACCCCACCGCCACCACTGTTTACGGAAAAGTAAACTGAGGCCCAATGAGAGGGAGCAGCTACTCAGGGTCACAGAGTAAGTTCAGAGCAGGCTGGGACTGGATCACCAATCTCCTCCTGTCCCCTGCCCACATTTCCAGGGCATCACATGTCCCTGATAGCTAGGCCTGGAGCTTTTTGGACAATTCATTGCCTCTTTTTCACGGAGGGCTGGCATCTTTCCAAAGCTGTGCCTTGCCAGACTCTATTAATTTTATCAGTCAGTGGAGGAAGTAGCATCGCTGGTGGTAGACACACGTAGGTGTGGGGAGGGCCTGGCTTAGCAACACTTCAGGGGACCCAGGCCTGCATAGCTCAGCCTCCTGGCACATACTCCAGGAGAACCAAGTGATGACAGATGTCCTGGAGGGGCAGTGGGAGAGCTTTTTTCCATAACCACCTCCAGCTACCTCCCAAAAATGACATGGTCATAAAGAGCTGTCCACTCTGTCTATAGAACTGCATTGTCCGATACAGTAGCCACTAGTTAGACACATAGCTGGTGGCTACTGTACTGGACAGTACCTATATAGACAATTCTAGGGGCACCTGGGGCGCTCAGTCAGTTGAGCATCTGACTGTTGGTTTCAGCTCAGGTCATGATCCCGGCATTGAGCCCTGCGTTGGGCTCCACACTCAGGGCAGAGTGCGCTTGTCCCTCTGCTCCTCCCCCTTGCCTTCTCTCTCTCTTTAGTAAATAAATAAAATCTTAAAAAACAAAAAAGAACAGTCCTAACATTGCTGAAGATTCTAGTGGACAGTGCAACTCCAGACACTTGGGTAAGATACCTTTGTCTACAGAAGGAACATTTCAGCTGAGGAAGATCAAAAAGAGGTCAGCTCATGCCAATGCCCCTCAGGTTCTGGATGAGGCTGGCTGGTGCCAACCTTTAGGACACCCCTGCTTCCCGCCATCCCCAGGTGTGTCTTTTCCTCCCTGCTAGACCATGGCTCCTTGGAAGCAGTCCTGTATCTGACCAGTGTTCTGTTCCCACAGAATCGACCTGACACATGATAGGCCTCAGTGAATGTATGACTAAATAAAATTATGTTCTTTATCCATTCAGTATTATTTTTTAAAAATAGCTATATTCAATACAGTGATAAAAATTTGGTTTGTTTGTTTTTTGGTAAAGGAAAAAAAGGTAAAACTGGCTGTTGGTTGGGGCGCCTGGGTGGCTCAGTTGTTAGGCGTCTGCCTTCAGCTCAGATCATGATCCCAGGGTCCTGGGATCGAGCGCCACGTCGGGCTCCCTGCTCAGCGGGGAGCCTGCTTCTCTCTCTCCCACTCCCCCTGCTTGTGTTCACTCTCTCACTGTCTGTCAAATAAAAAACAAAAACAAAAACAAAAACCTGGCTGCTGGTTAGGTGAGAATCCAGGTTAAGTTCCCCTCCTCCCAGGGTACCCAGGTTCACAGATATGGGCACTAACTAGACTTGGGGATTAGCTCCACCTCTGGCACAAAGTTCTGGGATGGAATTTGGACTGATAATTCAGGCCAGAGGGTAATGTGGTGTGGTGGACTAGGAGGCCAAAAGCCCAGGTCCTGTCTCCAATACTCATTAGCTGTTTTGTGACTCAGTGTATTCGTGACACTCCAGGCTGGTAATAACTCCCCAAGGCACAGGCAGGACTGAAGTGGGGTCAAGGAGAAAAAGCCCTACCAGAATCTTTGTGGCCTAAACAATGCATGTCAGTGTGGGGATGGTGATCCAGATGGTTACTATGAGCATCTTTTGTCAGATTACCAGGACATACCCGCTAGAAACCCTTTCTGGAAATGCCATTTTCTCGCACTTGCCAACATCAGTTTGGCAACCCCATCAACCCCAACCAGGGGCCTGGTCCAACCCCACATCTACTGAAATTATGCAACAGCCACAAAAATTTCGGCAAGTCAACAACAACAAAAGAGTTTCAGGAAGAGGGTGTCATTTGTTTTACATAAAAAAATGTTTCTCCTTTAAGGTGTCTCCAAGAGCTAGTCATTTCTATTTTCCTCCATTATCATCACAAAAACTAGGTGGGTAAGGGGGAGAGAAAAAGAGGAAAAACAGATGAACTCACATGGAGAGCACTTACATGACAGGCATTTTATAAGCATGATCTCACTTCATCCTAACAACTTTTGAGGTAGGTGTTTTTATATCCATTTTACAAATGAAGAAACCAAGACTCAAAAAGCTTAAATTTTGGACCAAGGTGACCTAGCTAGTGAGTAACACATACAACACAAACCCAAGTCTGTCTGGTCTAAAAGGCCCAACGGGTCCCATGTTGCCTCCCAGCTAACCAGACGGTGACAGAGCAAGGCAGGGTGGGGATTCATGCTTCCCACCAGCAACCCTAAGCTTCCCTACTGCACTGTGGGTGGCCGGACACTGCTTCATGCTCGAACTCATCTGAAAGGCCTACTCTTAAGTCATGACTCAAACCAGTTCTCTACCAGGCATGCCATAATTTGTGCGTTTGTAATGAGGCTGAAGATTCTCTGTTCCCTTTAGAAAAGTCTAGGTAATTTTGGGAAGCTTTCTGGTCTGAGATAATCTCATTCAAATATTGTAATCCTATTTTGGATTACAAAAACTTTGCTGATAATTCTATGTAGTTATGGCAACAAAGGAATGTTAATGCGCCCAAGGAGCACAGCTAACCTTTCCATTATCTAGTTAACCTCCTACGACCTCTATTGCTGCCGTTTCCTCAGTATTTGGAGACCGACAACACACAGACCCAGCAATATTTTTCTTCCCTTTGCAGGTTAAAATCCCTTCTAATGGTGCTTCACAGTCTGAGAATTTCATTAATTCAATTATTTCCTGTCAGCCAGTAGTTTCTCAGGAAGCTTGCGGTCTGTTGTTCTATCCTCACTGAACCTCCACCTTGGATAGCAGTGGGGTCCCTAATGCAGCTTAAAGGCCCTAATGCAGCTTGAAGGCCCAGCTTGTAATGCTCAGTGAGGGGACAGTGTGAGATCAGGCACACATTTGTTACTCGTCGCTCACCTTACTTTGATGATTCCAACACTCTTCCATGAAATGAGAATAATAATCTCAGCTTCCCCCATTTCTTAAGTTGGTAAGATGATGGATTGAAGGGACACTAGTTGTTATGGATTGAATTGTGTCACCCATCAAATTCCTATGTTGAAGTCCTGGCCTCAGAACGAGACCTTACTTAGAAACAGGGTTGTTGCAGATATAATGAATTAAGATGGGGTCATACTGGAGTAGGGTGAGCCCCTGATCCAATGTAACTGGTGTTTTTATGAAAAGGGGACATTTGGACACAGACATGCACACAGGGAGAACATCATAGAAGGCAAGATCAGAATGTGCCAAAGGACGCCCGAGATGACCAGCAAGTACGAGAAGCTTCAGGAGAGGCCTGGAATGGACTCTTCCTCATAGCTTCCAGAAGGAAGTAACCCTGTCAACACTTGACCTTAGCCTTCTAGTCTCCAGAACCACGAGACAATACATTTCTGTAGTTGAAGTTGTCCAGTTTGTAGGGCTTTGTTATGGCAGCGCTGGGGAACAAGCTAGTAGACTGATGATGTTTGGTTTGGGGGACTGGGCGTTAAGAACCCGGTGAACTATGGGAGATCTAAGGCCCTCAACAAATACTGGCCTCAAGACCTGGGGCAAATCATTTAATCTCTCTGGGCCTCAGTTTCTTTTGTGAAATGGGAATTTCATAGTGTTTATGTTGCATTTTCCCCCCTCAGGGATTGAATGGGATAATATATTTGAAAGTGTTTTGCAAATCGTAAAATGTTATACAACTATTATTTTGAGGAGGGAGGGTTCATTTTCGATTTGGTAATGGTGAGAGGGAAGGGATGCCTGGATATAGGATTAAGATTTGCATTCTATGTTTTTGGGAAACCAAATAAGTACTTGAGTGATTCCATGAAGTAAATAAGATGTCTTCATCAGCCAGAGAAGTGAGCCTTCATTCATTCCCCGTCATGAGATTTGGCACGTGGTTGGCGCATGGAGCCCAGGGGTAGGAGCCAGGGGAGGCCTGCCAGGCCAGCCAGCCTGGGGGGTGGTGTGGAGCCCAGTCCACTTCTGCCTCAGGCTCCTTGCCACCCACGTCCCACCCCTATAGCCTCTCCCATGCCAAAGGAAAAATCAAGACACTCTTTTCTGGCTCCTGACTCAGCCCCCTTCCATCAGAGATGTGGGGCTCAGACTCTTCTAGAGCAAGTTGACACTGTGGTTTACTTAGCTTATCTCCGTCTCTGAAAAAAATTGCTGCATTTTCTGAACTGCCTTCTCAGTCTCATGCTTCTTTGTTATGGATGACAATCCTGTTTCTTCCAGAGGTCGTCATTTCAGGGAAGCCTTTTCAACCTTGTGAGCACTTGTGCCCAGCAGAGAGTCAGCTTCGTGATGTCAGGACCCCACGTCTGTCCTATTCCAGCCAGCACATGGCACACAGTGGGGACTGAATATGTGTTTATGGAATGAGTGAATGAATGTTGTGTGAGAAAGGCAGTATGATCTCATATTAAAAATTGAAGACCAATGGGGGTGCTTGGGTGGCTCATTCAGTTAAGTGTCCAACTCCTGATTTTGGCTCAGGTCATGATCTCAGGGCTGTGAGATCCAGCCTTGCATCAGGTTCTGTGCTGGGCATGGAGCTTGCTTAAGATTCTCTCTCTCCCTCTTGCTCTGGCCCTCCTCTTGGTTCTCTCTCTCTCTCTAAAATAAATAAATAAATAAATGCATAAATAAATAAATAAAATAGAAGACTGATCACCTGAAAGCTGCATTTTAATTTTAACATCCAGCAATGACATTTCCTGGCTGTGTGAAAGGCAGTAAGGTACAACTTAGAGAAGCCTCAGTTTTTGAATCTGTAGAATAGACAGCATGCTAACTTTATTGCTTAGCTGAGAGAAATACTGAAAGGTCCAAACAGGTAAAGATGGTGGGGTGGTTAGTTTCGTGTGCCAACTCGGGCAGGCTATCATACTCAGTTATTCATCAAACACTAAACTAGATGTTGCTGTGAAGGTAATATGTACACGGGGCTAACATCGACAATCAGTTGATATTTAGTAGAGAAGATTACTCTTAATAACGTGGGTGGGCCTCACCAAGTCAGTTGAAAGTCTTTAGAAGCAAAAACAAAAGTTTCCTGTAGAAGAAGAAATTCTGTCTCAAGATTGCAGCTTGAGTTTCCAGCCTGCTGGCCCACCTGATAAATTTTAGACTTGCTGGTCCCCACGATTGCATTAGCCATCTCCTTGAAATAATCATATATATGATCATAAATACATATATTATCAGTCTATTTTCTAGAGAATATATATGTGTGTAAATGTATACATTTTTTTTCCTTTGGAAAACACTAAGTGATATAGATGGGAGAGTTGATTAGTTTGGAACATTATAAGATAAAGGACAGAAAAGGAACGGAGGAAGGCTGAGGGGTTGGGGGTGGGAAGGCCCAGTACCCCATCTCTCCAACTGCCTCAGTAATGAGCATAGCTGCAGTGCTTTCTGCAAGGAGAAAGGTGTCCCAGGTGGTTTGACGGTGCCACCTCCCCAGGTCCTGGCCCTGGCGGGGCGGGCACACACATTCTCAGGGGGGCTGACTGTGTAGGCAGCAGATTGGACCAAACAGGGCCCCAGGTGTGGGAAGAGGGCACGGGGGGCAGCAACACCTGGCAGCTCCTGGCATCCCGCTTTGGAGAGACGACTGGGAGCTGTCTGTGTGGGCGTTCTCCTGACTGACACTTTCCTAATTAGTACAGCCCCCTCTGCCACTGGGGCTTCTTTTATTAGTGCTTTCTTTTAAAGGTCTCCCCTAATCAGTAAGCTGTGGAATGTGCTTTCAGAAAGAAGGTTCTTTGAACCCTCAGACAGGCTCATATGTGAGAAAGGGGGAAGCCTCGTGCTATGTGTGCAGGGTCAGTGGGTCTTCTTGAAATCTTCTTACAGATCCTGCCTGTCCTTCACCAGTCCCTCCCACTCTCCCTGCACCCCTCCGCCTACCCCAGAGGCGTTTTTATGTGACAAGAATGAAACCTTATGTGGCATTTTGGACTCACATTTTATTCTCAAACAGAAACAAATTTTGCAAAAGTTTTTAGCCAACTCAGTAATGAGCTCATTTGGGACATAGTTATTCTGGTGCTCCTTCACTGTAATAATAAGAGCAGCATTGATTACCCATCATGTTGGTACACCAGCTTATGATTTAAAGCGTGCGTTCACATCCATTGTTTGCCCAGCACCTACTATATGCCAGTCATGGAGTTTGGCATCGGGGAGTCCAACATGGCTAAGATATGATTTAAATTTCAAATAAATTTCAAAAATCAAAATTGAAAGTAGGATCACGAACAATGGATGTTTAAAACATGATGCAGGAAGGAGCACTGTGGGAAGCTCTAGGAGGGGCGGACCCAATTTCCTGGCTATTTACGAAAGGTTCTTCAGAGGAAGTGGTGAATAAGCTAGGTTCTAATGGGAAAGAAAATCATATGCTTTCTTGTGATGGAGGCTGGACACATAGGAAGCTGTAGTAGAGACAGCCCTGGACTAGAGGCTGGAGGCCTGGCTTGTAGATCTCGCTCAACTGAAATCTCAGCACTTGACTTTGAAAAGTCATTTCCCTTTCTGAACCTCAGGTTCCTTATTTGTAAAGTTAGTTCAGTTTTCTTTTGTTGACACTGAAAACTTCTTTCCTGATGTAGGCAGACACCTACCAACAAGGGCCAGGGTTAGGGTGGCTCTGCTTTCCCCCGCTTTTTCCCACAAAAGCATCCCAGAAGCACGTCTCTTTCTCTCTTTCACTCTTGTGCTCCAAATAGTATAGTCTGAAACCCTAGGACCAACTGGTCTCGGATGTTCTCCACTCTGAGAACCAATGTTTCTATGAAGTTCACTAAGCAATCTGATTTTTAAAAAATGGTAACTGCTAATCGCTATTTATCGAATGCTGTTTACCAGGCTTTGTGCCAAGGGCTTTGTACAACAATCCCATGAGGTAGGTACTGTTGTCATCACTTCTTGAGAGATGAAGAAAATGACATATAAAAAGGTGGGAACTCACCCAGGGTCATGCAATGATGAGGTGGCACAGGCAAAGATTCAAGCCCAGACAGCACGGCTCCACAGCCCACAATAATAACCGTTATGCCATCCTGCTTTTTAGCAGCCCCACAAATGTGTTCCTTGACATTTGCTTGAATAGCTCAGGCTAAAGCTTAAGCTCATTTAGTCTTAAGCATATAACTGAAACATCCAACTGAGGAATTAAATGTCATCCTGTAATCTAATTGTTGTCCTCTAGAGCAAAGTTATCATAGTTTTCCTGAATCTACCTGGGCAATATTTTTCTGCTTTACTGAATTCCATTTCTTCTCGGTCCCTGCATATAACGAAGGCCATAGGAAGAAACACTGACCCCCATCTTTATAATATTTTCCATTTGGCCACCATTGACACGTTTTTCAGCTTCCCTGGGTCTAAGGAAAAGCAGCAGTAAAGTTTGTGGTGTCCTGGGATCCCACAGGGCTGGGCAGGGATGCTGCTTTCTGGAAAGTTAGAGAAGTCTGGGTAAAGGGACATGGGTAAACTCATTGAGAAGTCCCATCGTCCAGCCTCAGCTGAGACCTCACCACACATCACCAGTCTTATAGTCCTGAGCCCCACTGATTCCCTATAACAGCTGTGCAAATTCTCCCCCCACCCCCAAACTCCAGAGTCTGCCCTGTTTCCCTCAGTCTCCCCAGGACAATGCTCATCTCTCAACCTGAGGAGTGGCCCCTCTCTGTTCTGAGGCTCCTCACCTTCCCCCTCAGGAACATCTCTCAGAACTCTTCCTCATTCTCTCCTCTTGTTCTTTTCCTTTACTTTATCCTTGTGATGGAGAAGTGCCTATCTCTCTTCCCATATAGTCCTGGCCCACGCTGGCCCCCTTGGCTTCACCCGCTCTTTTTTCTTTTTTAAAGATTTTATTTATGGGGCGCCTGGGTGGCTCAGTCCGTTAAGCGGCTGCTTTCGGCTCAGGTCATGATCCTGGGGTCTTGGGATCGAGCCCCACATCCGGCTCCCTGCTCAGCGGAGAGTCTGTTTCTCCCTCTCCATCTGCCTGTCACTCTGCCTACTTGTGCTCTCTCTCTGTCAAATACATAAATAAAATCTTAAAAAAAAAAAAAGATTTTATTTATGTATTTGACAGAGAGAGAGAGAGTACAAGCAGGGGGAGCGGCAGGCAGAGGGAGAAGCAAACTCCCTGCTGAGCAGGGAGCCAGATGCAGGACTCAGTCCCAGGACCCTGGGATCATGACCTGAGCCGAAGGCAGACGCTTAACTAACTGAGCGACCCAGGTGCCCCAGCTTCACCCACTCTTGATTGTCTGCCCCCTCAGATGCCAAATCTCTTCCAACTCCACCCCCTCAACCAAAAAACATGGCAGGTCTCACCCATTTCAGACAGACCTTCCCTTTGACCCAGCCACCCATTCGAGGCACTGTGGTGCCGTATTTTACTCTACCCAAATCAGTTCTCTCTCACTATTCTTCCTTGTAGACCCCAATCACTGGTAAGTCCTCAATTGTTCTCCTCCTTGAAAGCCACTCCAAAGGCTCCAGGGCATCATGTGTAGCCCCCAGCATGAAACACCAACCTTCTCCCAGCCCACAGCTTCTGCTCTGCTCCGGCACCAATCCGCTCTCCTATCCTGCTCTTTCTGGACCTGTCTCTTCAAATATGTTTTCAAAATTAAAACTTTGTTCAGACACATATGTTTTCAGAATCCTAATATGTGCAACAAATACAAGGCAGGGTGGTCAGGTAGGTGAATGTGTATTTATGTGTGTGCTTCTCTATGAGCATTTATGTACGTGTGTGCACACGCACAAGGGCCAGTGAGTACATCCACCTGATTAAAATGGGCAGTTCAGCACCTTTTCTCTGAAAACTTCCCCTTTTCCTCAGGATTAGGTTTTCAGCAGGTATATCTTGTGATGCAGCTCTGACCCTATGGACACAGTTGATTGGTATAGAGATAGACACTTAACATCAGAAGAGCCCATTAGAACCTTCCCCTGAGCCTTAGATTCCAGTTAGGATAGGCAGCCCCCAAGATGGGCCTTAATGATCCCACCTCTATTATTCATGTCTTTCTGTAACTCCCAACCTTCAGTGTGAGCTGGATTTAGGGAGGCACTTCTAATAGATAGAATATGGCTGAAGTTATGGGATGTAACTATCTAGGTTAGGTTGCAAAAAGAATGTGGTTTCCACTATAAGAGCTCGCTCTGGGCCTCATTCTTGTTCTTTCTCTCTCTGATCACTCATGCTGAAGGAAGAAGTTACCATGTTGTGAGCAGCCCCATAAAGAGGTTTGTGTGGCTTAGCAAGGAACTGAAACTCTCAGTCCAACAGCCCATGAAGAAATGAAGCCTGCCGACAATCACATGAGTGAGTATGGAATTGGATTTTCCAAAGCCTACTAGCAGCCCTGTGAGTGAACTTGAAACAGATTCTGTGCTCCCTCCCCAGCCAATTGTATCTTCAGATGAGACCACGTACTTAGCCAACAACTGAGCTGTAGTCTCATTAGAGACCTTGAGCCAGAAATACCCAGTTAGGCTATGCCAGGATTCCTGGCACATAGGAGCTGTGAACTAATAATAATAATAGTAATAATAATAATAATAACAACAACAACTTATTGTTTTAAGTCACAAAGTGTTGAGGTAATCTGTTACATCACAGTAAATAACTAACAAAACCTTCGACCAGAAACATGTAAGCCGAGGAGCTCCAGATGACCCTGTTTTATTTACTGTGTGGTTTGGGAAACAGACACAGCCAGTCTGCAGTGAGAGAGAAGGGGAAGTAGATGTTAGAAGATTCTATGTGGCCTTCAATGCCTTGGTTCTGGCTTATTTGTGTGACCTAGTTTATCCTTGCATCCGAAAATTCTATTGCTCATTATAAAAGTCACCCTTTGTCTGCTATTTGCATTTGTAACCAAATAGAAGGGCTCTGATGGACAAATCCTATTTCCTCTGCCTCCAATACTCGTTTCTCTTTGCCACCCCAGGCACTCTCCATCCTATGGAGCCTTCCCTGACCAGATCTCCTTCTCCTCCCAGATAGCCAGGCATGTTTCTCTGTATGTTTCCTTAGCCCTCTGAGCATATTTGAAACATTTATCACAATTCTGAGACTATGTGTGTACCTGTCTGGCTTCCCAGTCTTATAATTGGAACAAGACAGAGTGAGACTGTCTCATTCATCTCTGTGTTTTCCAAAACCTTATAAACGAGTTTTTAAGCCAATAAAATAGAGCAGTATTCATGCCGAGACAGCTTTACTCCTATAAAGCGGATTTTCTAGTGATGAGGTCCTGAGGCTAGTCAGAGATTTACGGAGGAATTCAAGCAGATACACAAAAAGCTAGTACATGTTATAACTCGATATATTTTGAAAATCTGGTCCTGAAGAAATGCATATGTGCATGTGAGATCCAATAGAGAGAAGAAATAAATTTTGGGAAGGTTTTATGAAAATATCATTTGAGCTCGGCTTTGACTCATAAAAAAAGATTTTGACAGGTAAAATCTTGTTTAGGGGACAAGTAAGGTCCTCCCGCAGACAGAACAGCTTAAGCAAAGGCATTGAGACAAAAGTGCCTGGGGTATTAGAGGAATAGCAGGTAGTGCATGGACTGACGAGTTTGTGGTACATATAATAGAATATAAGGCTAGAAAGGTAGACTGAGGCCAGGTAGTGGAGGATCTTGAACTCCTTTCTCTGTTTACTCTGTGTTCTAGTGTTAGGTGGAGCTTTTCGGAGTGCAGGGACTAAGGGGTGGCATCAGGAGAGTTGGGTTTTAGAAAAAGAACTCTGTAGGACAGATTAGACAGAGGGCTGGAAGCAGATGGAGGTAGAGAGGCCAATTCAATGACAGGTCTGGCAGTCAGGTTAGTAGGAATGGAGGTAAGAGGAAGACTGAAGTGATTTGGGAAGCAAATATCCTGTGCAGTTGGAAAATGACTAGGAAGCTATGTCCTGGTATTCCCCTAAATCTGGAGTACTTAGAGTCTAGGGTGATGATTCTACCCCAGAAGGCTGCTGTAGGAGAATAATTCCTGAGCTGGTATGGAGGACAAGCCAAAGAGGCTATTATCCTTGTTCCCAGAAGTCCATTCATAGGGAGCAGTCAAATGAATCATGAAGCATGCTCCCAGTAGACTGTTATATAGGCTCTACAACATGTAAAGGGGCCAACTATGGAGGAATGAAGTGGGAGATTCATGAGATAGAGAGATCAGAAGTGGATGCTAAATTTGAAAGATTGAAGCAGGCAAGAAGTTGGAGAAACAAGGGAGAAGGTGATGTGGATTAAAGATGGACCTACATGGGTAGGTGTGTCGTGAATCAGCTGGAAACAGCACTTGTAACCATTGGGCGGTGCATGAGGGCAGATGCTCTGGCTATCTCATAGTGCAAGGGGCACACACTAAAGGCTGAAGAAGGATTCCCGTGGGAAAAATGTCCAAGGTGTATGCCTGATTTGATAAAAGGAGATAAGGGATTCAGAGATGAGCGGTTCCCATTCAGCCCTGTCCCAAGGTCTGTCCACCTTGAACCTCATACTCCAGTCATAATGAACAGCTTATATTTTTCCAAGGACACTAGACATCATGCTTCTATGCCTTTGCATATGTGGATGTTGTTGTTTGGATTGATTTTCCCTGTGTTAATGTGGAAAAACTCCAATTTATGCTTCAAAATCCACTGTAAGAAGGAAGGAAGGAAGGAAGGAAGAAGGGAGGCGGTAGGGAGGGAGGGAGGGAGAGAAGTTACCACAGAAAACCGCTCCTGCAATTCTAGTATAAAATCTGGTAGCACCCCTGGAGAGATCATCTCTATTTTCCCATTAAAAATCCTTCTAATGCACAGAAAAAGGCAAACACAAAACTGAAAAGTGAGGTGCTATTATCTTTCTAGGATTCTTTTAGCTGTATACTCAGTTACCTGGGTTACATCCTCATGAGGGAAATTCTTCCTAAAAAAAAAAAAAAAATGGGAAGAGGGTGTTATATGTAAGTGATGAATCACTAAATTCTACTCCTGAAACAAATATTACACTATATGTTAACTAACTAGAATTTAAATAAAAACTTGAAACAAAAAGAAAGGAATAAAAAAAATGGGAAGGGGCGCCTGGGTGGCTCAGTCGTTAAGGGTCTGCCTTCGGCTCAGGTCATGATCCCAGCGTCCTGGGATCGAGCCCCGCATTGGGCTCCCTGCTCCGCGGGAAGCCTGCTTCTCCCTCTCCCTCTCCCCCTGCTTGTGATCCTGCTCTCACTGTGCTCTCTCTGTCAAATAAGTAAATAAAATCTTTTAAAAAAAAAAAAAAAGGGAAGACATAATGTACCATCACCACTGGATTTTGCTAATACAACCTTGTAAGTATCATTTAATGTATTTATGAACTGGACAGAGCCTCTCACATCACACACACACAGAGTAAGTATTTTTCTGTATGAATTTACAGACAGAAATTTAAAAAGCAATGGAGCTGGGGAATGATTTTTAAGCACATGGCATAAGCAAGTGGGACAGGGGAGCAAGACAGCAGAGGTGGATTTGGGCAATTGGTGGTGGCTGATGCAATCTTTAGAAGTATATATATCACAGAGAAAGAGTGGTAAGTAGAAAGGAAAAATTAAGCTAGTTAAAACAGTGTACAATAGGGAATTGTTGGGTTGGTTGTTTTGGCTTTTATTCACACTATTGATTCAGAGTATGAGTTCATAAAGTCAGTAAGAAAATTTATCAATAAAAGGCAAATGTCATGAATCAATCCATAAGAAAAGAAGTTTAAATTGCTGAAAAACATTTGAAAAATATTTAATATTACACATAATTTTAAAACTCCAAATGAAACCATAGCATGCCAATTTTAGTTTTTGTATCGATAAAGATTTTGAAAACTGCTAATACAGTCTCATATAGTGCTGGTGATAATTTAATAAAATCCTTTCTGGAGGGCAATTTGACAATACATATCAAGTACTTAAAGGTTAACTGTAGCCTTTGATCCAATGGCTATATTACTAGGAATTTGTAATGGGACTAGAAATAGAGGGATGCATAATAATTTATGTACAATGATGTTTATCTCAGCACTATTTATGAGCAAAATTTGGAAACAACACAAATGGTCATAATAAGAAAATGATTAAATAATGAAGTATTAAAAACAAACATTTTTTATTACAAATTATAGTATTTAAATAGTATTGAATGATTGGGAAATTGTTCATACTATGGTATGAAAAAAGTGGGTTCACAGTAAATTTCTTTCGGGATTTAAAAAATATCATTTCACTGCATTCTGTCCTCCATTGTTTCTGATGAGAAATTTGTTGTCATTCAAATCATTAGTCCTCTATTTATAGTGTGTTGTCTCTTCCTCTGGCTGCTTTCAGCAACTTTATTATGATATATCTGGGCATGGAATATCTTTGAGTTTATCTAGTTGGGCTCTAGTATGCTTCTTGGTCCTCACTGAATGTGTATTTTTTTTGTCAATATTGTAAAATTTTCAATCATTATTTCTTCAAAAATTTTGTCTGCATCACTCTTCTCTCCTTTTGGGACCCTGACAATATGATTATTAAATTTTTTGGTATTGTCCCAGAGGTCCCAGAGGTCCCAGAGGCTCTGTTTATTATTTTTCTGTCTTTTTTCCTTTGTTGTTCAGATTGGACAATTTCTATTGATCTGTCTTAAAGTTCAATGAACTTTTTCCTCTGTCATATCTATTCTGCTATTGAACGCATCCAGTATATTTTTATATTTTGGTTATTGTATTTTTTAGTTCTCAAATTTCCATTTGGTTCTTTTTAATATCTTTTATTTCTCTGCTTCAGTTTTTTTTTCTTTTCTTTCCATTTATTTCAAGAGTGATGGCCCTCACTACTTGGGGCATGGTTAAAATAACCTCTTTAAAGTCTGATAAAATTCCAACATTCAAGTTAATATCTGTTGAATGTCTTTTTCCTTACAAGTCATTGAAATTTTCCTGGTCCTTCCTATGTTAAGGAATTCTGGATTGTGTCCTGGAGATATTGAGTATCGTGTTGTGAGACTCTTGGTCTTAAGTCCTCTGGAAACTGTTGAATGCTGATTTTTTTTTTTAAACAGGCAATTGATTGAGTTGGGTTCATGCCAGATGTTTCAGCTGGTGTTCTGGGATCTGCGGTTCAAATATCAATTCAGTTGTTAAACCACTGCAGTGCTGTTTTTATTTCTCCTGTGTGCCTCCTGGTGCCCAGTAGGGGGTCTGAGCAGTGCTCTCTTCTGTCCATCAGTTCGCAAAGTCTGTATGCACATGAAGTGTAAGGGTCAGCCTAGGAGTTGAGACTCACCTTTATAGGATTATTTTCCCCTAACTTCCTCTGCTATACAATGTCCCGGGAGGTTTCTAGCTCTGAGAATCCCTACTCCTTGTCTTCTGGTTAGCAAAACATGAATTACTTACCTTGCTATGTACTCCCCGGTCAAGCGGTGAGAGGATTGGGAGGGGAAAGAAAAGCAATGAGGATTCCTCCTGTGCTCTTGGCTCAGGGTTTTAGGCCTCTGTGCTATTGGCACTGCCATCATTTCTGTTACTGGCACCCTATCACTGCCACTGTGGCCACCATGGGTTTGCTTTTGGGCTGGGGAAAGAGAGGAAGAAAAACAACAAAACCAGCACCCCCACCACCACCACCACCACTAAAGGGAATTTACAAACTCCCTCTGTCCTTTAGGGGCCCAATCTCCTGCTCCTTGGGCCAAAAAGAAAGGGTTTCACTAAGAGCTCTTTCTCCTTTCACCTGGCATGCACTTCTGGCTTTGGATCTATAAAGGCATTGTCAGATCAGTAGTAATTCCAGCTTCCCAAACTGCCTGCTATTATTAACTTCTCAGAGTCCACCAGTAGATGTTGCCTGCATACTGTCTAGTATCGTTAGTTATGTTCAATGGGAAAGACAGGGAGATGTGTGCTTACTTCATCTTATGCAAAACTGGAACTCATTTCTTCAAGATTACCTTTATTCCTATATCAGCCATTATTTACATATATGTACTATGTGCTAAATTCTGAATTTATGTGGCTGAGTACTTATTTGTTTATCCCTATACCCTAGCACTAAGTTTGGCACATAATATGTGCTTTAAAAAGTTCAAATTGAATTTCTTTCCAATTTTCCTGCCTTTGTCCTTAATGAATATATGTTTTCATTTATTCTTAATACCATATCTTTAGGAAATTATTTGTTCTATCATACTGCTCTGGCTAAAACAAACCGTGGCCCAAGTGCCCAAATGCAGCCTCTCAGGCACCCCACCTTCTACCTGGGAAGAATTTAAGCAGAGGATACAACGCATCCACTCAGTGTCCTCTAGCCTTGTAGGACGGCAAAAGTACTATCAATTTACCAATATTACTGGTCTCCTCAGTGCAGAGCTTTCTCTTATGGGTAATAAAATATGGCCTTCAATGCAAAGTAGTCCAAACACTTACATAGATGGAATTTTTAAAAAGCATTCCTGAATCCCCAAACATCAAAATAAATAACTATAAATGTGAGTCATGTGTTAACTTATCCATTAGTGGAAGTTAGAATGAAGCCAAACTAATAAAATCAAAATAATACAGTCATTAAAAGAAGCAGTGAAAAGTAGCATCTTAAACAAGAGTTTTGCAAGGAAGAGGCTGGTGGAGAGACACCCAGTCCCAGAGATTTTTCCTCTCCCCGTACAGAACATTAAGGAGAACTTAGTGGAAGAATAATGGTAAAGTTAGACTTTCTGTTTTTCTTTTCCCCAGTACCCCCTCCTTCAAGCAAAGAAAATAAACAGATAAATGATACCCAACTAATGACCAACCTGTAGGCTGTTTGCGTTGAATTTGCGGATATGTTGTAAAATAAATATTAAGACCTTTGTAGCTGTTTACAAGCCTGGTGGCCAATCTTCAGGAAACTAATTATTTAAATGCTTGCATAGCAGGATGTGGCGTTTTAGGGATTTTTCCCCCCCTTTTGTGCTTCTGGCTATGATTTGTGTTGTGGAAACAAGAAGGCTTTTTATTTTATTAATATTTTTTACACCACTCTGCCTTCCCAGCAAGACACTGAATGAACCTAATGCAAGGATGCCTCATTACCAGGAGTATTAAAGAGCCCTGCAGAATTGTTACAATAGCTAATGGAGATCATACTGGAAGGCGGGTAATTATTTCTCCCTGAAAACAAAACAAAACATAAAGCCATAGGATTTTTTCCTTGGCATTTTTGAGTCAGAAGGGTCCATGGAGATATATCTAGGCTAGTTTTCTACATGGTTTTGGACCCTTACAAGACTGTGAAGGCAATAATAGGATTCTTAGGCTTTTGTCCTCTTTGATTATTATCTGCTTTAATAATTCTTTCAATTACAAAAACAATACAAGATAATTATACCAATGAGACAATGCAAAATATATGAAGAAAGGGGTTAAAATGTTTTTCAACCCATTCTCACCATAATCTCAAACTATTTTCCATATTTTTAAATAACCTCAGAGAAGCTGTGCATTTACCTATAATGAGGATGCAAAAGGTGTCTGAAATACCAAATTTCCTTGCTTTTGACTAGAATTACATCAAATTAACACAGATATACCATCTACACAGATGGGGATCCCAAGTTCTGATTGGCAGTTCTGCATGCTATTGATGAACACAAATGGGAAAACCTAATTTTTACTTAATGAATAGTTTGGCAACAAAATATGAGCCCCTGTGAGAACAATAAAAGGTATTGTTGAAGGTGAAAGGATCCAGAATTTATCATCATTTGTGGTCTGGCTTAGTTACTATGGGAGTATCTAAATCATTTACTTCCAGCCTACTTACATAGGTTCTGACTCACACTCACAACGTAACTCATCAGCTTCTCCTTCAGAAGGTGGCCCAGTCTGGGGATACAGCTGACAGAGGTAATGGGTTATTGATTTTCATATTGCCATTGAGTAATGATCATATTTGCCTGCATCCTCATTCTTGTGGCAACTATGAAAAAGTAAATTTCTGGATTTAATGGGTTCCAATAGTTATTATCAAGGTGACATTTATGCTTCTGGAGACTGTCAATTCTCAAATTATGAAATTAAGAATCATTGACTGTTAAGCTGGGAGTAGTCTTGACAGTCTTTATTTGAATTCTTCCATCTTTGGGCTCTCAGTTCAAGGCTAGCTGAGTCGAGAAATGGGAAGATCCTGCATCATTTTTTACCAGCTGCATCTGGTTCTCCATAGGTAAAAAGAAGACTATTAACATCTTTCTTATAGGGTTGGATCATTATTAAACAAAAAAAAAGACATATGAGTTTGGTAAATACCTTTCTTCCCCTGGGGGTAAGAATCCCTCACTATACCTACAGCTTTCCTATATATCTTAGACCTGTTGTGATTTGAAATTAGCAAAGAAGAAAATTCTGCATTTGCCTTTTTTCAGAGGGAGACGCCTTTACCCAAGTGAAAGCAGAATTAGAATTCTTCCATGAAATATTCACAGACATATTACACAATAAAAAGTTTTGTGAGCAAAACTTTTGGGAAATGCTGAGATAAGCCAAGTGCCATGATTCCCTTTATTTTAGGAATTCTAAGAGTCTTTGTGCAAATGGCTTTGTATCAGCAGTAGGGGTAATACTAGATGAAGTAGTTTCCATCAAACTTATCTGACTCCAGAAATGTTTTTACATCCAGGATATCTTGTTCGATTGGAAACATAAAGAAAAGCCTTTGGAAAGGATGATCATATGAAATCCATTTAGCTTGACCTTTGCTTGTTCACCTTATATGTGATTGCTCTGTACAAGCTGGGCCTTGGCTTCCTCTGCACTGATGAATATTACATACAGTACTATGTGAATCTTATATGCTGCATGAATCTGTGTAGCAACTTTCCCACAGGTGACCACCTGGCCTCTGGTTAAATACTGTCAATAATGAGGCTCGCTGCCTTTCAAGGTAGCCTCCTCCATTTTGCACATCTCTGATGGTTAGAAAGGCCTTCTTTATCTTAAATGGTCATCTCTCTGCTTGTGACTTTCGTCTATTCATCATAGTTCTGCTTACTGAGGCCATTTAGGACATAGCTAAGATACAGTGTATTGTAAATTTCTAAAGCTTCATACTCCCCCCCCCCTTTCTTTTCTGCTGCCTCAGCATCCCTGCAAACAGGCTATGAGCACTCTATCCAGGTGACCAGGTATATCAGTGTAATAAGGTTGGCCCCTTCCACAAATTCTCCTTCTTGCCCTCCCCAGCTCTGACCTAGTAACATTCAAATGCACCATTGAAACCCCTTTGCACCTTTTCTTGAGTACTCTACCTTGATGCCAATGAAGACACTTTCCCAAGGGACCTCACTCTCTCTTGGCTCCCTACCTGCCTGATTGAGCTGGCTCTCTTAGTACTCCTCTTGTGTGGCCCTTCATGGTTTATGGTAACTCTGTCTCTCTAGGACCTGTAAGTGTAACTTTGTTTTCCTGTGTTTCTCTTGTGTCTCTTGTGGACCACATCTGACTGACCATCAGGTTAAGTTTACAGAACACTCAGCCAGGTTAAGCTTACAGTTTGTTATCACAGAATAGAGCTAAGCTTACTGTCCCATGCCAGGATTGACTCCTTTGTCTCTACTGCCATTCCATTTACTCTGAGTCCTAAGCTGTTAATGCTTAAGATGCTTGAGCCATCTCTCCAAGGAAGAGATTCAATTGCCTGCTTTCCTTACTTAACAAACTGCTTGTGTGAGGCATTTTCCTAGTGTTAAAAAGAAAGAAAACCATCAGACATGGTCTTGCCCTCACAAAGGCTGAAAGTCTAGGGAGCTGACAGGTCTGCAAAGAGATAATAATAATGCAATAAGATATGACACAATGATACTTGGGGTGCTGGGGGAGCACAGAGAAGGGAGCTATGTCCACTTGGGAATATCAGAGTAGACTTCATAAAGGGGAAGTTATTTGATCTGCTTCTTGAAAGATAGGAAGGAGTTTCCCAGGTTGGGAAGGTGGGGAATGGGCATTTTTAGAAAAAGATGACATCATGTAAAACAATATGAGCTGTATTTGGGGAGCCAAGCGTTTTTGTAAGTCTGGAATGTAGGCTGCATTGGGGCACGATGATAAAAGAGGTAGGACAAAAGATACATAAGACAGTTTTTGACCTCTGTGAGCTTCTGAAAGAAATGAGAGAACAATAATTATTGGAAGGAGGGATCAAGGACATGGGAGAAGGATTAATTTTGGACATAAGCAGTGAGGTTTTGAGGAGAGTAGAAAAAGTGTGGGTAAAAAGCTATGAAGAGTAAAGAAGCCAATCTGAAAAGACTACATACTGTATTATTTCAACTATATGATATTTTGGAAAAGACAAAACTATGGAGACATTTAACGAGACGAGTGGTTGCCAGGGGTTGGGGGAGGAGACAGAAGAACAGGTGGAGCACAGAGGATTTTTAGGGCAGTGAAAATACATTACATGGTGTTATCATGAAGGATACATGTTCATCATACATTTGTGCAAACCCATACTACATACAGCACCAAGAGTAAACCCTAAAGTAATGGTGGGATTTCAAGCACCAGAAAAGCTGAAAAGTACATTAATTTTGACGATTTTATTTATTTATTTGAGAGAGAGAGAGAGAAGGTGTGCACACGCATGGGGGTGGTGACAGAGGGAGAGGGGGAGAGAGCAGGCTCCATGCCCAAAGCAGAGCCCAGTGTGAGGCTCGATCTCCCGACTATGAGATCATGACCTGAGCTGAAACCTAGAGTAGGCTGCTTAACTGACTGAGCCACCCAGGTGCCCTGAAAAGTACATTAATTTTGAGCAGAACATTTATGTTTTCACGAATAAGGCCACCTATATGAGATGTCTTCTTGATTTCTAGTGCTATCAACAAACTGGATGGACCAATGAATTCAATTAAGTAGATGGGTTTGCTTAGAACAATCAAAGATATAGCAATTCCCTCTTTTGAACGCCACCATTTCTGGGTCAAGCCTTGCTTCATAAACAGTGATGACTTGTTTTATGGACTGCACTATTCCTGGTTATCAATTAAGAACTGTTGTCTTTTTTGAACCATGTCAGTTTGGACCACAATGTCGTATCTTTCCCTACCTGAATGTCTCTCATAGAAGTTTGAGCAGTTTACATAGTCAATAATGAAGCTGGCAAATTACTGGCAACACTGGAGAAAAAGGGAGCAAATAACAAGATCAATAAGACTTAACTGAGCCACGGTATGGTGCTTTTCATTGGTTGTCAATTAAACTGTCAGACTTAATTGCTGCGGTGTTTAAAAATACATATTTCTGAGAAGTAATGACACAAATACATACACTAATAAATGTGAAGCTAGGAGTTTCCTCTTGTGGCTTCATTTTTGTTCTCCAGTTCTCAACCCCTTAACCTCTTCTATTCCTTGCAGATAAATATTGCCATCTATCATCTAAGGAGCATGTCATGCAGCCTCCAAACAGAATTGCTAGTCAGACTTTCCCGTGGGAAGGGTTTTCAGACCCTTGATCATAGTCTTGGGGTCCTCACATGGATGTCTTGACTTGACTCAAATGCCCATTAGGCATGATCACAACACTTGAGAATCTGGAGGGTTTTTGCCTTCTGTCTTCTACATATTACACCAAGAATAAGGAGAAAATAAAGTTCTGTAGAGCCTATTCAACAAACATTTGCTGAATGTCTGTTATGTGCATCCAAGATAAGGTAGGATGAGAAGTGACGATAAACCGAACCTGTTTCTACACGAGGAGCTTACAGTCCAGCAGGGAGATAAACACAAATACTCCTGACAGAGATTTAGGGTAGTGTGGAAGGATGGGGCAGAGGGGACAGAGTTAGGAGACATTTGAAAAGATAGACAGAACTGGATTATGATCCACGGTTTTAGGCTAAAAATGTATTAAACATCGGCTGTGGGTAGGCACGGCGCTAAGCCCTTTGCATGCAAAATCTCCTCTTATCTTCATGACAAGTCTATGATATGGGTATTATTATCCTCACTTAAAATGGTAAAATTAAAGCTTAGAAAGCATAGGCAGCTTTGCCAAGCTGAAAAAAAGCAAAGAATTTACGTTGAAATCCAGTTATGGCTAATTCTATAGCCCGTCCTCTTCACCGCGATGCTGTGCTACCTCCTGGGATGTGGGGGTGAGAAGAAGGAGAATGAAGATGAGGCTGACATTTCAAGGAAAAGGGATGAAAACAATTTTGGTATACTTCCCAAGATGTGAAGCACAGGTGGAGCAGCCCCCCACACTCAGTTTTTATTGCATTGGGTTAATTGGGGACCAAGCTCAGGTGGTCTAAGCTTAGTGAATGAAAAATGGATCAGTTGCCCTGAAAAACTAATGATTCTATTACTTGTAATGCAGTTGATTTGGGTAAACAGAAGGATTTTAAGAAAGTCTTTTGGTTGAAAATATGTAAGTCTGGAGAGAAATTATCTTGCTTATTCATTCATTCATAACAAAACTATATGGTAGGCCCTATTCTAATTCTTTTATGAATAAGGATTCATTTAATCCACATAACAGCCTCATGACATTAATACTATTTTCCCCCACTCTACAGATGAGAAAACTGAGGCAAAGAGAGGGTAAGTTACTTTCCCAAGGTGTCCCACCTCCTAAGGAGATTATCTGGTATTCCAGCCAGGGCAGATCTAATAGTAGTCTGCAATCACAACCATTAAGAACACTGCCTCTTCTTGGAATGACCCACAGCTACTGAACGCATATTTGGAAGCTAATCCCTTCTCCAGTTTCTAGAACCAGACTTGTTCCTTTTTGAGTTACATAAGGAGGAACTAGGTCAACAGCCCAGGCTTGTCCTGCTTTGCCCACGGATGGCCTGTTTTAGGAATGAGACACTTCCCTTGCTCCTATAACTGAGCACTTTTATTGATTTCCTCCTGGGGAACTTTCTCTTCTCATGTTCTGTTCCTTTCTGCCTGTAAGAGGCTGGACCTGGGTTATTTCCCCAGGAACCAGGCCTGCAATGCTCAGAGGTCTGCTTGCTGTTGTCAATCCCACCATGTATGACAGACCCTAGACAAATGGCTCAGGCTCTGCTAGGCCTCCTTACAAGTGCCTCCCTGAGTCTACTACCCTTCCAGATCTCCTGCTGGAAGGAGATCATTGCCTGCTCCCAGGTTGGTCTCTTGTCATCATGCCCCAGCCAACCTTTGGGGTAACCCACCATCTCATGTTAGATGTCTTTGATGGCAGTTTTTGCCTGGATGCTCACTTGTCACTTGTCACTAGACTTTCTGTACCACACCTTTTGAATGGAACTCCATTATCTAGAGCTCTCCTCCCCACTTTTCTGGTGTCTGTCCCACCCAGTAGATAAATCTACATTCAGGTTTCAGACCAAGGTAGGTAACTCTTTGATGTTCCACATTTTTAAATAAGTGACATGGGAGGGAGAAGGTATAGGAAGAGGAAAGGAAGAGGAGACAGTGGGAAAGGAAGGAAGAGATAAAGAAGAAGGAAATGAACGAGTGGAGAGAAGCAGAAGGGGAGGCAATTGGGGGTGATGGCACAAGAATGAGAGAAAGTGAGGGAGAAGAGGGGAGAAAATTGGGAGAGAAGAGAGAGAGAAAGATAATGCACCCATGCCTTCTTTTTTTAAAGTAAAATTAAAAATATAAAAACACCTGTGTGGCTCAGTCACTTAAGTGTCCAACTCTGGATTTCAGCTCAGGTCATGATCTCAGGGTCGTGAGATCAAGCCCTGCATTGGGTTCCACACTCAGTGGGGAGTCTCCTTGTCCCTCTGCCCCTCCCTCTGCTTGCACACTCTCTCTCTCTCCCAAATAAATAAACAAACCTTTAAAATATATCAGACCACACTAATCATTTCCAGTTAATAGATACAGTCCCACCAGATGCCCAACAGAAGCAAAACCATTGCCATGACCTCAAAAGCCCCACGATTAAACCTTAACAAGCTATGGAATTGTTTGCCATTCAGTTCTCAAGAACGGCTTCACTTTGGGGCACCTGGGTGGCCCAGTCAGTTGAGTGGCCAGCTCTTGGTTTTGGCTCAAGTCATGATCTTGGGGTCCTGAGATCGAGCCCCATGTCCCGCTCCACATTCAGCAGGGAGTCTGCTTGAGGATTCTTTCTCTCTCTCCCTTTGCCCTCCCCCTGTTTGTGTGCTTCCTTTCTCTCTCTCAAAATAAATAAATCCTAAAAAAAAAAAAAAAAGAATGGCTTCACTTTGGGTGTTGTTACCATATATTTGACTTCCTAGATACTCTCTTAAAAGAGCTTTTCTGCTTTTGCTTGGATTTTAATGGCCTATTGGGGAAAACTGTCTTACTTTCACCCTACTCACAAACTTGACTAGCAAATATTTGGGGAAATAAAGGAACTAAAAGCAACCTGGGAGATGCCTATCCAATACCAAAATCAACATGTAATTTGATGAAAAATTTTAATTAGTCAAACTTATTTATTGATTCTTCCTTCCATTCATTTATTTTCTGAGCACCTGTTAGGTGCAAGACAACATACAGAAATGGTGACATATTTCACCTGGACTCAGATATGACACCTGCTCTCAGAGAGGTTTTGAGGCATTTCAGGATAGGAAACACATGAATAACTATGACACAGAAAAAGAAGTGATAAAATGAGAAAGTAATAAGAGTTTTGGAAAATGGAGATTGTTTAGGGCTAAAGGCATCAGGTGGCACTTGATGAGCCTTCAGGTTCATGGAATTTGGACAGAAAGCCATAACCCCACCAGGCGAAGTAGCACATTATAAAGATAAAGTAGTGGGGAAGAGAATATGCTTGGGGACTAGTGGATAGAGCAGACTCCGAAGACTTGCATGTTATACCACTTTATTGATGGAAAATGACAATTTCACTTTCCAGATAAGTTTAGTGGAAAAGAACTCAGAAGAGTCTTATTCTGAAGGCTTGTTTTCTGCTTAAATTAAAATTGTTAGGATTTTTTCTGTGTAGTTGGTTACAGTTCTACATTTTTCTACCTGTTTATATTCACTCTCCAGTCCCTATTCTTGGATGTCTGATAAATTTCCTTGGCTCCACTCTCTTATACGAGACCAAAGATTCCTATTGTTTGCCTATACAGGAGGTTTGGTATATGAGACGGGTACCCACCCCTTTGCTGGGAACCAAGATAAACCTGAAGTGATTGTCTTTCAGAGGTCTGAAACAAATTTCTTATCTTGAGAAATTTGACTCATTCACACAAATGAGGAAGAAACTCAGAGAAAAAGTTCATTCCACAAATGCTTATGTAACTGTAAGTTTCTGTCCTAGGGATACAGAGATGAGTAATCCATGTGAAGGGTTTATGGCTGGGATGAGAAGTCAGGTGTTATAAACCAACCCACACAACCTGGATCTACATGCTGTTGTCAAGACACAGTGGGAGGAATGGTTAGTTTCAGCTGGGGGCTGTGGTGTAGTCAGGAAATCTTCACAGAGGAAGTGACACTTGGATCTTGAAGAAGGTGCTAGGGCATGGCCTGGAGTGCACGGCCCAGAGTGCATGATGCCCAGGTGGTTCAGGAGAGGGTGCTGCACACTGCCTGACATAGCCTGAGGGTCCTTCTGGGAAAGGCCCTGAGCAGCGATGTCAGTGAGATGTCACGTGTCTGCATTAGCTTCTTTTAGTGTTGTAAACACTGACTGCTTTAACAAAATTTTTTATTCAGTTGGCTTATCTTTTAAAACCTTTCATTGTGGAGAATGTTAAACATATACAAAAGAAGACAGAAGAGTACAGTGAACCTTCATGTACCTGTCATCCAGCTTGGACAATTACCACCCCACGGCCAATTGTGTTTGTTACCACTGTTCCACTTCTTCCCCTTGCATGTGATTTTTTTTTTTACAGCCGTCTTTTTTTTTTTTAATTTAAATTCAATTAGCCAACATATAGTACATCATTAGTTTTTGATGTAGTGTTCAATGATTCATTAGTTGTGTATAACACCCAGTGCTCATCACATCACGTGCCCGCCTTAATGCCCATCACCCAGCTACCCATTCTCGCCCACCCCTCTCCCCTTCAGCAACCCTCCGTTTGTTTCCCATAGTTAAGAGTCTCTAATGGATTGTCTCCCTCTCTGATTTCTTCCCATTCAGTTTTCCCTCCCTTCCCTTATGGTCCTCTGCACTATTTCTTATATTCCACATATGAGTGAAACCATATGATAATTGTCTTTCTCTGTTCGACTTATTTCACTTAGCATAATCTCCTCCAGTCCCATCCATGTTGATGTAAAAGTTGGGTATTCATCCTTTCTGATGGCTGAGTAATATTCCATTGTATATATGGACCACATCTTCTTCATCCATTCTTTTGTTGAAGGGCATCTTGGCTCCTTCCACAGTTTGGCTATTGTGGACATTGGTGCTATGAACATTGGGGTGCAGGTGCTCCTTCTTTTCACTATGTCTGTATCTTTGGGGTAAATACCCATTAGTGCAATTATTGGGTTGTAGGGTAGCTCTATACTTAACTTCTTGAGGAACCTCCAGACTCTTTTATACAGTGGCAGTACCAGCTTGCATCCCCCCACCAACAGTGTAAGAGGCCCTTCCATGTGATTTTAAATGAATTCCAGACATCAGAATATTTTGCCCATTAATATTTCAGCATACATCTTTAAGAGATAAGGATTCTTTTCTTAAATCAATATTTTTTATAGTTTAATTTGTATGAAAGCAATTTAAATTCCTTTTTTATTTCTATTTTGAATTTATAAGAAACACATACTTACTGTAGACATATCAGAATAATCAGATGAACAAAAATAATAAGAATCTAACAATCACCCATATCCCCACCACTAAGAGACAATTACTGTTTTCATTTCATTGTATAAATTTTCAGGCATTTTTCTTGTATATAAATTAAAATGAGTTTATATTTATCATTGTTCATTGTAACTTGTTTTTTCTTTTAACAATATAATTATATACACACACATGTAAATACATAGAATGCATTCTCTACCATTGGGTATTTTGTTTGTTTCCTAAATTTCTCAAACTTGATTTTTACTCTGTCATGTTTCTTGGCATTCCATGTTCCTTCCAGGCTCTGAGCTTGAAGTATTTTACTGCTGTACTCATTCTTCTTTTTTTTTTTTTTACGTTATGTTAGTCACCATACATTACATCATTAGTTTTTGATGTAGTGTTCCACAATTCATTGTTTGTGTATAACACCCAGTGTGCTGTACTTATTTTGTGCTTATTTATTTGGAAAGCTTTCCTTATTCATACTATAGACAATTAATTCCATTATTTTTAATTCTTAACACTTTACAAGAAGTATCTGCTATTTAAGTGAAGTAGCTTATGTTATATTTTAACTTTTTTTCAAAGTTCCTGTTAATAATTAAACTATATTCATACAGAGAAAAGAGTTGCAAAATAATTTTTCATAAATTAAATTTGTGGTGAACTGACCACAATGATATATGCTGAAGGGCTTCATTATTTAGCATTTTCAATGCACTTTTAGTTTGGAAAGAACTGGGCTAAAATGGGAATTTTTAAAATGGAAATTATATAAATTAATATAGAGTCAACAAAATTTGTTCTGTCTTCATAATTATGTTCAGAAGAGAATTGTTTTATTGCTCTGGATTTATGTGCACTTTGAAAAACAACTTTACTGAAGTCTAACTAAAGCACAATATAGGGAGCCTGGGTGGCTCAGCTGGTTAAGCATCTGCCTTTGGCTCAGGTCATGGTTCCAGGTTGATCCTGGGATTGAGCCCCACGTTGGGCTCTCTGCTCCGTGGGGAGTCTGCTTCTCCCTCTCTCTCTGACCTTTCCCTCCCCCGTGCTTGTGCTCTACCAAATGAATAAATTTTAAAAAATCCACAATAAATGAAACCCACTTAAAGTATAAATTGTATGAGTTTTGACAGCTGTGCTCTCTAGTGAAACCATCATTACTCTCAAGATATAGGACATTTCCATTACCCCAAACTTTCCTCATACCCTTCTGTTTTGTGTACTTTTTAAAGATTTTATTTTTAAGAGCAATTTTAGGTTCACAAGAACACTGAAAGAAAGTACAGAGATTTTCCATATACTCCCTACCCCTACATGATCACTGCCTCCTTCATCATCAACACCTCCCACCAGAATGGTGCATTTGTTACAATTGATGAACCTACATTGACACATTGTTTTTACCCAAAGTCCATAGTTTACATTAGGGTTTGCTCTTGCTGTTGTACCTTCTATGGGTTTGTACAAATATGCAATGGTATTATTATGGTATCACACAGAGTATTTCCATTGCATTAAAAATCTTTTGTGTTTGGCCTATTCATTCCCCCATTTTCACCCCAAACCCTGAAAACACTGATCTTTTTACTGTCTCCATAGTTATGCCTTTTCCAGAGTGTCATATAGATGGAATCATACAGTATGCATAGCATTTTCATATTAGCTTCTTTCACTTAATAATACACATTTAACTTTCCTCTATGTCTTTTTATAATTTCATAGCTCATTTTTTAGTGCTGAATAATATTCCATCCTCTGGATGTACCGCACTTTATTTGTCCATTCATCTTCTTTTTTTTCTTTTTTTAAAGATTTTATTTATTTATTTGACAGAGAGAGACACAGCGAGAGAGGGAACACAAGCAGGGGGAGTGGGAGAGGGAGAAACAGGCTTCCCTCAGCAGGGAGCCTGATGTGGGGCTCGATCCCAGGACCCTGGGATCACGACCTGAGCCGAAGGCAGACCCTTAATGACTGAGCCACCCAGGCGCCCCTGTTTATTCTTCTATAGGACATCTTGGTTGCTTCCAAGTTTTGGTAATTATGAATAAAGCTGCTATAAACATCCATGTGCAGTTCTTTTTGTGGACTAAGCTTTCAGTTTCTTTTGAGTAAATACAAAGGAACAATCCCACCAACAGTGAATGAGTTCCTGTTGCTCCACATCCTCATCAGTATTTGGTACTGTTAGTGTTCCACATGTTGGCCATCCTAATAGGTATATAGTGGAATTTCCCTATAATTTGCATCTGATAACTTATGAGGTGAAGTATCTTTTCATATGCTTATTTTCCATCTGTATATCATCTTTAGTGAGGTATCTGTTAATGTCCTTGTATATTCTGGATAAAAGTCTTTTATCAGATATGCTTTTTGCAAATATTTGCCCCAGACTGTGACTTGTCTTCTCATTCTCTTGACATTGTCTTTCACAAAATAGAAGTTTTTAGTTTTAATGAAGTACAGCTTATTATTTCTTTTATGGATCATGACTTTGGTGTTGCATCTAAAAAGTCATTATGCTTGAAATCATTTTAGGTTTTCTGCTATATTATCTTCTAGGAGTTTCTTAGTTTTCTATTTTAAAGTCTATGATCCATTTTGAGTTAATTTGGGAGGGGTGTAAGTTCTGAGTCTAAATTCAGTTTTTTGCACCATCTCTGGAAGAGACTTAAGTTGCTCCATTGTAGTCAAAAATAGTTGACTATCTTTATATGGATCTATCTCTGGGCTCTCTATTCTGTTCCATTGATCCATTTGTCTATTCTTTTACCAGTACTGGTAATATTTACTGTCTTCCTCACTGTAGCTTGATAGTCTTGAAGTTGGGTAACAACAGTCTTCCAACTTTATTCTCTTTCAAAGCTGTGTTGGCTATCTTGGGTCTTTTGCCTCTCCACATAAACTTTATAATCAGTTTGTTTATATCCACAGAATAACTTGCTAGGATTTTGATTTGGATTGTATTGAATCTATAGATTAAGTTGGAAAAATGCTATTTTTAGTTAAAAAATACCTGAATTCAAAGAAATTTTAGGCCTACATAAAAGTTGTAAGAATTTTTATAATAGGTTCTCATATAAACTTCAATCAGATTTATATCTTTGGGGTAAATACCCAGTAGTGCAATTGCTGGATCATAGGGTAGCTCTATTTTCAACTTTTTGAGGAACCTCCATACTATTCTCCAGAGTGGCTGCACCAGCTTGCATTCTTACCAACAGTGTAGGAGGGTTCCCTTTTCTCCGCATCCTCGCCAATATCTGTCATTTCCTGACTTGTTAATTTTAGCCATTCTGACTGGTGTGAGGTGGTATCTCATTGAGGTTTTGATTTGTATTTCCCTGATGCCGTTCAGTAGTTATGTCTTTTTAGTTGCCTTTATTTGGAAGTTCCTTTCTTATACTTTATTGTTCATGGCATTAACATTTTGAAACACACAGGCTTGTTGTATAATGTCCTTCAATTTATGCTTGTCTGATTATTACCTCATGATTTGATTTTATTAGATTTTTTTAGAAAGAATAATACATAAATGATGTTTTGCCCTTCTGAGGGCATCATCTTAGAAGACAACTGATGTCAGTTTATCCTAGTATTGGTGATGTTGACTTTGGTCACTTGGTAATGGCAGTATCTGCCAAATTTCCCCACTGTAAAGGCTCACCTATTTCCTTTGTAATTACCAAGTAGTGTGTAAGTAGATGCTTTGAAATGGCATATATATTCTTATCCTGACTAAAATTTTACTTATTGGTGAAATGAGTAAAAGGATGATTCCTGCTTGAGCCAATGATTAGTATCATGATTACAAAACAATGATTTTACAATTCTTCCATTCCTTCTATATTTATTGGCATCCTACTTTGAAAATGTTTTCCTTCTCCCTCTTTTTATTTATTTGTTACTTTCTTTGTTTTGTGATTTGTGTGTTTCTATGGACTTGTAGACTATTTCTATGGACTTCCTTTTCACTGAAAGTGTTACAATCCATTCTTGTCATTATTCGTTTGGATGATCATATTGTCCTGGGTTTGGCCGGCAGAAATTGCATCAAACAGTTTCCTGTGTCATACTGATATATGTGTCTTTCTAATTCCTGGGCACTTTATGATTCTCTGGAATAAGATGTTCCAGGATCAGCTTGTACTTTTCTTGCTCTAATCCTAGTTTCAAATAATTCTCCCAGCATCCCTGGTTCCTTGTAGTGTTGGTAAATAGTGTTTAGAAATCAAGACTTGAGTACTAGGTGAATTTTGTGTCTTAACATTATCACAGTATCATTATCATACCTAACATATTAATAATAATTCCTAATGTCATCATATGCCCAGAGTTCAATTATCCAATTGTCTCATAAATTTCATAAATGTTTTCTCAGCCTACACAGTATGCAGATTTATAGTTCTTTTAAGTCTTTTTTACTTTGTAGATTTATTCTTTATTTCTCTTTTTGTATCTTTGCCATTTATTTGTTGAAAAAATCAAGTTGCTTCTACTACAAAGTTTGCATTGTCTAGATTTTGCTGGTCATATTCCTGTGGTATAGTTAACCATGTTCCTCTGGTCTCTTTGTTTCCTGTAAATTGGTGGCTGGACTCTCAATCCTTTAACAGATTTGAATTCTCCCCTTCTTCCTCTTCCTCCTCCTCTCCTTCTCTTCTTTCTTCTTCCTCTCCTCCTCCTTCTTTCTTAGCAAGACCATTTCATAGGTGGAATTGTGTTCCATCTGGAGACATATAATGCTGATTATCTCTCTGTGATGTTAACAATGCTGACAATCAGTTAACTTGTTAGCAGTTACAAAATGATAATACTCTATTATTCCTTCTTTATTTATTATCTGCAATGCTGCTATAAAGAGAAACTAGTCTTTGGTTACCTAGCGGAAACGGTTATTTAGAAAAGACAAGGCAAATGTTTGCATTTTCCCATTACTAGTTTTCAAAATAATGAATTTGTTCCCTAGCATCCTCCAATGGTAAAAAAACAAAAAACAAAACAAAAAACGAATTTTCCTTTTTGGTAGTACTATGAATGTATGGATTTAAGCATATTTGATATGTTTCAACCCATTTCAGTTATTATTCTCATTGATGTCAAATTGTCCCACTTTTGACCAAGGGAAGCATGATCAGGTACATTGGTACATGAGTCCTTTAAAACAACCTTCGTAGGTTGATATCTTTTTTGCTGTTATGGCATGTTGTTCCAGACTCATCTTTATATTTCTTGTCTCAAACCTGGAGATAGCACCCCAGGACCCAGAGATGTTTGTTGTTACTGGTTTGGTCATGGTTTGTAGGCCTTTTAAGTGGACAGAAATATGTTTTTTCAAAAAAGATAAAACACCTCAAAGATCCAGAATAATAGTTCTAATTCAGATTCTGCCCTACAGGATAGCTTACTTAACTTTTTCAAGCTTACATCTATATCTTCTTTACTCCACAAGGAGAATTTTACTGCTCAAGGATACCAAAGATGATAGTATTAAAATATCAAATAATGACTCATTTGCCTTATCCCACATTACAAAGAAAGCACTATTAGAATCACAATACCAGTAGTACTACCAATAATATGATTATTGAAAGGAGTTTGAAACATTTTATACAGTTACTTTTATCCTTAGATTATATCCTCACTGGGGATGTACAGTCAAATTTATGTTTTACAGTAATTTGAAATAATGTCTGTCTCTACAATTATGTCATCAATAGATACAGAATAGGTTCATTAATTATATTGTTTTCAATTTTTACCATGCTCTTAACTTCAAATCCAAGTTTTAAAATTTTATTTGAAATCCTCAAAATACTATATTAAGCTCTTTAATATAAAAAAAGTTTAAAAGAAAAAAAGACGGGCAGCTGGGTGGCTCAGTCATTAAGCGTCTGCCTTCGGCTCGGATCTTGATCCTGGGGTCCTGGGATCAAACCCCGCATCAGACTCCCTGCTTGGCAGGAACCCTGATTCTCCCTCTCCCACTCCCCCTGCTTGTGTTCCCTCTCTCGCTGTCTCTCTCTGTCAAATAAATAAATGAAATCTTTAAAAAAAAAAAAGAAAGAAAGAAAAGGACAGGAAAGGAAAAGAAAGAAAGAAAAAGAAAAAGTTTGTTCAGATAATCTTTTGGCATCCTTTTCAGCATCTGCCTTCAACTCAGGTCATGCTCCCAGGCTCCTGGGATCGAGCCCCACATCAAGCTCCCTACTCAGTGGGGAGAGTCTGCTTCTCCCTCTGCCTGCTGCTCTGCCTACTTGTGCACTCTCTGTCTCTCTCAAATAAATAAATAAATAAATAAATAAATAAATAAATAAATAAAATAAAGATGATCTTTCCTATTTTCCTTTCCCATTAGGGGAAGTTGATTTCATTGAGAACAATGATACTCACCTGAAATCCTTTAAAATTTCTCTATTTCCTATGGATCAAGTATAAACTTCTCATTCTGCCAAATCAAGACTTTTACAGTACTGCCCCTAACTTTTTCAGGACTTACATTTCCCTATTTTCATTATTATTTTTATTAACATGTAAGGAAAACTCACTTAAAGTTTGAGAAAGAGCTTCCATAAACTATAAAGGTTCACATAGAGCTGGGATTTTTTTTTTTTTTTTTTGCATTGCCATCAACCATTGGAGATACTCTGAAATATATTGAGTATTCATAGGACCTTCAAAAAAGTCATGCCCTAGTAGCAGGGCTAAATTAGCCCCACAGTAAAGGCTGTGCTGGACTAATTATAACAAAGCTTAAAAGTAAGCCTCAAAATAAATCAATCTGCAAGTAACTTAACTATATGCCACAACACTCTTTAAATGAATTCAACTAAATACAACAACGAATCAATACATAACATCGGGTATCCTATGAAAATTTTCCAGGCATGCAAAGAAATATGAAAATAAGATCCATAATAAGGAAAAAAATAAACTACTAGAAACATACTCAGAAATGACAGCTATGAAAGAGATAGATAAGGAACTTGAAATGGGTATTATAAATATTCACAAAGATGTAAAGTGAAACACAAATATGATAAGGAAAAAAATGGAAGGCATTAAAAAATACCTAAATGGAACTTGTGGAGATGAAAAATATATCAAAAATTAAAAATATACTAAATGAGATTTATGAAGATCAGAGAGTGCAGAAGAAAACAAATGGTGAACTTGAAAACATAGCAATAGATGTTATCCAAAATGAATAGCACATAGAAAAAAAGACCGAAACAAGTGAACAGTGCCTTAGTGAGTGTGGGACAATATCAAATCGTCTAACATACATAAATTGGACTTTCAGAGAGAGAAGAGAAAGATGAAGACAAATAAAAAGATTTGAAGAAAGAATAGCAAAAGAATTTTTCCAAATATGATGAAAACTATAAACCCACAGATCCAAGAGATTTGATAAACTCCAAGCAGAATAAATATTGAACATACACATGCATGAACACACACACACATGCACATGCACACACACACAACAGCAAACCATTATCAAATTGGTAAATACTAGAGAAAAAGAAAAAAAATCTTAGTAATTAGAGAATAAAGACACATTATACTGAGAAGAACGAGGATAAGAATGACAGACTTCTTTTTGGGAATGACGCAAGCCAGGAATCAATGGAATGGAGGGAAATGGTCAACCTAGACTTCTATACCCAGAAATGAAAACAAAATAAAAACATTTTCAGAATAATGGAAGCTGAGAAGTTGTGTCACCAGCAGGACCACACCACAAGAAATGTTAAAGAAATCATTAAGGTAAACGAAAAATGACTCCTTCAACCTGGATCACTTCTCCGTTTGTATGATTTTGTAGTTTCCTCTACTGGATCCACTGATCTATGTCTTATTTTAATGGTTCCATTTTATTTCTGCCATGAAATATAGGATATATTGTAGACCTAGCCACTTAACCTAAGGTCAGGTTGGTTAAAAACAAGTAAAGTTTATAAATATAAATAAATATAATAAAGATTAATAACTTGCATCTGGGTAGTTTTGCCTTTAAAGTCCTGCAGATACATGTAACCCTCCAGAGGCCATCCTCAATGTCAACTTGTTTAGCTCTTTCTCATAGACAGGTTACTCCTCTGTCCTCATATGGTTCCCTTTTCCGGGTTCTCTCAATCCATTGTTCACACTGAAGCCAGAGTGAATATCTGAAGCTCAAATCTGATAATGCCACTCCCCTGCTTAATGTCTTTTCATTCTTTTAAAGTCTAAGCCTCTTACGCTTCCTATGATCTTTAATAATCCAGTTTTGCCTATTGCTGTAGCACCATCTTTCATCATTTGCTGCTTGCAACTTTTATTTCACCCATTAAACAACTGACAGTCCTTGAATGCTCCATGTTCTCTTTTGCTTTCAGGACTTTGTTGAGATTGTTCTGTCTTCCTCAAATGCTGTCCCTCTTCTTCCACGTCATCTGTCATCACCTCCTTAATGAAGCCCTTCCAACATCTCAAGCCTGGATTAGGTACTACCCCCCGTTCCTAAGCCGTTGGTAGTACTAATCACACTAAGTTATAATTGCTTGCTTACTTCTGCCTCCTCAAATGAGATTGTGAGCAACTTGAGGGCAGGAACTGTCCGTTGCCTGGTGCAGTACCTGATGCATTGTTGGGTGCTCCAAGAGATTTGTTGGCTAAATGGTAGCTATTAATTATTGATTTAATGTCATTATTAATTCTTCTAACCCCACTACACCTGTCATAGTGCCTGACACATATTAGTTACTCAGCACATTTCACTACATTAAGCAGACATTTATATTTACTATGTATCTGACATATTGCAATGCCCTTTTGTAAATGTGATTTAATTTAATCCTATCAACCTTCCCACCATGAAGTATGTTTCATTATCCTCAACTAAAAGATTAGAAAAGTAAGACTCCATAATGTTAAATGGCTTTCTCAGGGTCAAATTAATGTCAATAATGATTTCCCAGTTCAGCTTCTATTTCCAGTTGAAGAATATACAAAAGTCTAAGAATAGGGAAAGAATAATATGCAACTTCCTTACTCTCTGTTCAGGCTTCCCTTTATCAGATTTATTTAAAGAAAAATAATTTAATGTCTTTGTTATACATTTTCCCAGTAAAAAGTAAAAGAAAAGGAAAGGAGCAAAGGAGCCTAACACTATGGAAACAAAAGAACATTCATTTCCAGTGAATATCTGTGAAGTTTATCAAAGTGAAGTGAATTTTGAGAAGAGGCAAATTACAGTTCTTGTATGATCAAATGTTTATCTGCAGGCATTTGATGGGCCTGAGAGTTGACAAGGAAAATTGATATACTATCACAGGATCTATAATCAGTGCACAGACTGGAAAAAGGATGAAATGGATGATGATCGTGACTTTGTCTCCTGATTAAGATATAGAATGTTTATGTTTTCACAGTCAAGTTAGACAGATTATTTTGTTTAGATGGATTAAGTGGCTGTTTATCTCATATTGTTGGAAAGGGACAGTGAAGGCATCTCCAAATAAATACTTCTCATAAATACCTAAAACATTGTTTGAAATTCACTATGAGGGAATCCAGTCAAACATTCTTTTGAGCAGAGTTTACATGGGAAATCCTAATATAACGGCCCCAGAAGGTTGTGAGGAAAAGCATTCCAGCTTTTGAGGTCTGCTTTCTCCCTCTGCTGATAACTTGTTCTATGACTATTGCAACACAACCAGCAGTGTTCTTTTTTCCTCTAGAAAATGAAGAGTGGGAGCACCTGACCTCTATGTTTCATCAGCATTACTATTGCTGTGGATCTCAGGGTGATCAGTGATCTTATCATTGCATTAGACTGACCTGTCTCTGGTTCCTTCTCTCCTGGATTTCCAAATTTCTCCCACTATCACCACTGCTGTGTAGACCACTGGATGACCAGGAGATGGTAGTAGATTTGTGGAAATTATATAAATCAGGAAAATCCTAATTATTCTTATTTATTTCTCTCCACTCCTTTTGGTATTGTTATGGATATTGAGAGTATGTTGCTAGCTGAAGAGCAATCCTGTTCTTTAGTGAACCACAGTTTCACCACCTTTGAAATGGGATTCATAGTATGTACTTCTCAGTCTTCATTGCAGGCTTCTTTTGCCTCACCTTAAATTATAGGTGAGGTTTCAGAGGTACAGATCTGTGATTCAACAATGCAATATATGTTAAGAAAAAAAAAAGAAGAAGATAGCAGGAGGGGAAGAGTGAAGGGGGGGAAATCGGAGGGGGAGACGAACCATGAGAGACGATGGACTCTGAAAAACAAACTGAGAGATGAACCATGAGAGACTATGGACCTGAGAAACAAACAGGGTTCTAGAGGGGAGGGGGGAGGGGGGATTGGTTAGCCCGGTGATGGGTATTAAGGAGGGCACGTACTGCATGGAGCACTGGGTGTTATACGAAAACAATGGATCGTGGATCACTACATCAAAAACTAATGATGTATTGTATGGTGACTAACATAATATAATAAAATTAAAAACTACAAAAAAGAAAAAAAGAAAAACAAACTGAGAGTTCTAGAGGGGAGGGGGGTGGGAGGATGGGTTAGCCCGGTGATGGGTATTAAGGAGGGCACGTTCTGCATGGAGCACTGGGTGTTATGCACAAACAATGAATCATGGAACACTACATCAAAAACTAATGATGTAATGTACGGTGATTAACATAACAATAAAAAACCAAAAAAAAAAATTATAGGTGAGGTTTCAATGGGCAGTGCATTTGCAACAGTGTTGAACTGAATGCCTGGCACAATATAGAGAGTGTAGGAAGTTACTTTCCCAACCTTACTTTTGCTCTTCTGGAGTGAGTTGCAGATCAAGTAAAAACCAACATACCCATCCTTTATTTTTTTTTTTCTTTTTTATTATGTTATGTTAATCACCATACATTACATCATTAGTTTTTGATGTAGTGTTCCATGATTCATTGTTTGTGTATAACACCCAGTGCTCCCTTCAGTACATGCCCTCTTTAATCCCATCACCAGGCTAACCCATCCCCCCACCCCCCTCCCCTCTAGAACCCTGTTTGTTTCTCAGAGTCCATAGTCTCTCATGGTTCGTCTCCCCCTCCGATTTCCTCCCCCTTCATTTTTCCCTTCCTGCTATCTTCTTCTTTTTTTTTTAACATATAATGTATTATTTGTTTCAGAGGTACCATATGATTTCACTGATATGAGGAATTCTTAATCTCAGGAAACAAACTGAGAGTTGCTGGAGTGGTGGGGGGTGGGAGGGATGGGGTGGCTGGGTGATAGATATCGGGGGGAGGTATGCGCTATGGTGAGTGCTGTGAATTGTGCAAGACTGTTGAATCACAGACCTGTACCTCTGAAACAACATACCCATCCTTATACCAAACTTGTCGTATATAAATGTGTAGTGCCTGACTTTTGATGGTTCCTCATGCCTAGAGAAATAAACCAACTATATTTTCCTGAGTCAGCCACCTCTCAGTAAGCAGAGCCTGATTTCTCTTACATGTGTGGAAGTGAGGCAGCATCTAATTAGAAACAGGTTGCCTTAATGAGAAGTTGCTTCTCATTAAAACTCTCATCCTTGAGTTGCCTGCCCTGATTTGAAGAAACCCGCTTTGCCAAAGCTCCCATTGGAGCTTCCTGCCACCAAGAAATCTTAAATGGCTGGGGTTAGAGTGTCTGACAAAGATGTCAGTTGCTGTGTCTGATTTCATGTGACAGTTAATTATAACATTCATTCAGAAAAAAAAGAAGCTTGTTGTCATAGTAATAGCTGACTTCCCAAGTAGGATGCATACCCCCAGTTGAAGCATCTGTCTGCACAGAGCCAAATATCAATTTGTTGTGTACACTATAGAAATAATTGAGAGTGTACTTCAGGGAGAAAAAATTCGATATGGACAGAGTTTCCTGTGCTTATGCCATATTGCATCTTCTCTGTACAACCATGATTTTTCCTGATTTCCATTTCCTTTTCCAAGAATATTACTTTTAAGGACTTGACCATATTCCAGGGACTAGTGGTGATGCTGCCTCCTCATATCCAGGAGGCCTTGAAGGCACGGAGGCCACTAAGGGGAATGTTGTCTAGGTAACCAAGCCTGGGGGCCACCGGGGCTTTTATTTCTTGTACAAGTAAGAAAGACCCAGCTAGAGCCCCTGACCCAAATGTTGGAATTGAAAACTGGGGAAAAGGGGATATTGGGTTTCCTCACCCTTCTGATTGTCCTGACATCTCCAGTTTGCCAATCTCAAAATTCCAGCAGATACGCCATGAGGTAAATTCAAGCTTTTTGTCCAATCTTTATTATGGAGTAGAGCAGCTTTGCAAACACCCTGTCTTGTGTTCACACTGGAGGAGCTGGGGAAATCAAAAAGAAGAGGAGGTAATGGTCATCGGACAATACCTATGAGCCAAGCACTATCCTAGGCACTTTCATATCCATCTTCCTTGCCAAGTACTAGAAGGAATCATTCTTCCAACAGTTAAGTGGCCAGTAGGGGGAAAAGACCAGAATATTCCCATAAGCTCTTAAAGTCATCTCTTTTCCATGATCCCCAAGTGCAGAACTGGCCCTAGTTAGTCATCTCTCTGCCTGCCTCTCCCTCATCTCCATTAGCAACCTTGAAACTCTTAGAAACAAATATTTCCCAAATGAGAGGCAGTACCAAGCCAGGGAGAGAATGGAGAGGGTGCAGTTATCAGAACAGAGAACTAAATATTGGGCCATATTCAGAGATAGGCTGTCTGATGATTTTGCCCACAAAAACTTCTACTTGTAGGATATAAGAAAAAAATACTAGACTGAAAAGCTGTAATATGTGTTTTGGCTTTGGCTTTAATATTTGCTGGCTCTGTGACCTGAGGCAAGCCACATTTCCTCTCTAAGCTACAATTTCTCCCTCTTATCAATTAAGAGGGTGGGACTAGGTCAGTGACTCAGCTGGAGAGGTAGATAAAATATATCACATATAAGAATCATAAAAGGGAATTTGAGGAAGATGGTACAGTTTTACAGTTTTGTTAAAACCCCTCATAAGGGAGATAAAGCAAATGACTAATACTACAAAACTGAAATCTCACAGAAATCACATACAATCCCCACAAGCCCCATATACAGGCAGAATATATTAAAAACTGTGGGACAACAGGAAGGGAAAAGAAAGGAACTTGTAAACACCTGGAGAGCCAGAGGAGTTCCAGATAGCCAATAACCACTCACTGAAAGCTTGACTTGTTGTTTGAGAACAGTGGTTGAAACTGGGAGGGTGTTTTGTGGGCTCAGATTTACGAGTAAAAACAGGGAGCTCACGGGAAGCTCAAATATACCAGAGTAGTGTGGGACCTATAAGCTACTGAAACTAACCAACCAAATACTCCTTCTAGGAAAAAGCCCAGAATAGAGAAGAAACTGCTGAGGGTAGAATCCACATCCAGCAGGACAGGAACAATGAGGACAAAGAAATGAGAACCTTGGATAGAATGGAAAGGGGGCGGGAAGTCAGCAGATCTTAGAAAATATGAAGCAATTTTCTACCCAAACTTCCCATTTCTTAAAAACAAAAGAAAAAGGTGCTCTGGAGCTAGGAAGCTAAGAAGACCCTCCTGACCTCTTTTTCTTTCTAACAGTATGGTACTATGATTTCCAATTCAGTAGCCATTAACTGCATCTGGCTATTTTATTTTTAACTAATGAAAATTAAATAAAATTAAAATTTAACTCTCTGTCATGCTGGCCATATTCCAAGTTCTTACTAGTCACTTGTGGTTACTATATTACACAGTGCAGGACATTTCCATCACTGCAAAATTATCTTGGACAGTGCTGGCCATCTAAGATGTAGCATAAGTCACCAGAATGAATGTAGTCAAATCCCACTCAAAGTTACTATAAGAAAAAAGAGAATAAGCAAAATAATATACTTACAGAAAAAAAAGGATTGAGAAACTTATTGCCTAAAGATAGCCACCTAAAACAGATAATAAATATTTTACATAGATCTTAAAAATTTTGGTTTCATGTGCCATCTAATCTCTGATACAAGTATTCAATGCTGCCAGTATAGAACAAAATCAGCCACAGACAGTAAGTCAAAAGAGAGGCGTGGCTGTTTTACTAAAACTTTTACAAAAACAGGTGGGGGCTGGATTTGGCCTACTGGCCATACTTTACCAACCCCTGCTTTAGGCAATGAAGTTATGTCAAAAAGACACATTCACAAAACAAAGGAAAATGGTAACCTAATAATCAAAATCAGCTACAAGAAAAGAAGAAAACGTACCAAGTCTTTAGTCTGTAAATATAGTAAATAAAGGGCATGGAGGAAAATCAGGAGCGTTGATTCTATCTTAGGTTACAAAGAAATCCTCAGTAAATTTCAAAGGCGAGAAAAAAATATAAACAATATTCTCTAGCCACAGTACATTAAAAATAAAAATTAAATAAAAAAAAAGACTCTTCTACCTAGAATTTTAAAAATATGCTATTAAATAATTACTGGTTCAAAGAAAAGATACAAAACAAAATTGCAGAATTCCTTGAGAAAGAACTGAAATGACCACATCACAAATCAGAATCTATGAAAAACAGGTGAAGCAGCTAGCAAGGGAAATTTTATAATGTTAAGTGCCCATTTAAATAAAAACTAATGAAAGAAACAGGGGCGCCTGGGTGGCTCAGTGGTTAAGCGTCTGCCTTAGGCTCATGGTCCAGGGTCCTGGGATCGAGCCCCACATCCGGCTCCCTGCTCAGCGGGAAGCCTGCTTCTCCCTCTCCCACTCCCCGGGCTTGTGTTCCCTGTCTCGCTGCGTCTCTCTCTCTGTTAAATAAATAAATAAAATCTTTAAAAAAAAGAAACTAATGAAAGAAATGAATTAAATAAGAGTTTAGAAAAAGAATAAGAAAGTAAGCCAAAAGAAAAAGTAATACGGGTCAAAGCGGAAATCACTGACAGTAAATGGAAAACCAGTAAAAGTAATAAATAAAGGTAAAATCTGGCTCTGTGAAAAAAAAATCAACAAGATGTTTAAACCACTAGCTAAGCCAATGTTTCATAAAAGAGTAAATTATAAATATATAAAATTAGAATTGATTTAAAAATAATTTTTTTAAAGAAGATTTTATTTATTTGACAGAGAGAGAGAGAGAGCGAGAACAGGAACACAAGTAAGGGGTGGGGGAGAGGGAGAAGCAGGCTTCCCGCGGAGCAGGGAGCCCGATGCGGGGCTCGATCCCAAGACCCTGGGATCATGACCTGAGCCAAAGGCAGACACTTAACGACTGAGCTACCCAGGTGCCCCTTAAAAATAATTTTAAAAAACAAGATATTTTTAAGCTGTTAATTCATAAATCTATGCAGAAACATTTGAAAACTCTGATGAAATAGTTTTCTAGAAATTATGATTTATGAAATTCTACTCCAGTAGAGATAGAAAAATAGACTATGTTCCCCACGAAGGTATCTCCCCTGCCATTGTATACCTCTTAAAATTTTAGAAAGCTGTCTTAAACGTAATGATCTCCATGCATCAACATTCTGAAATTTATATACTCATACACTTATTAAATGCTTTCTGTGAAATTGATGTTGTGGGGGGCATGCAGCAACAACGCTAGGGCGGGGGGTGGGGGGAGTGTCACGTGGTAGCAGGAGGCTGTATCAACCAGGGCAGCAGAAGCCTGTGACCAGCAGAAGCAGCGTAATACAACAACTATACACTGGCCAGACCTGTGTTTGAATTCTGTTGCCTTCAATTTATGTCTTTATGACTTTGGGCAAGTTATTTAATTTCTCCAAACATTATTTTCCACACCTTTAAAATGCAAATAATAAAACTTACCTTCCGTATGCAGTTGGTATGAGGATTAAATGAGATTTATAAAGTGCTTGGCTCGGCAGTAGCATGGAGTGATCACTCAGTGAATAGTAGTTATTGTCATCTTGACAGGGGCAGCGGTGATAATAATGTGGTGTCCTTGATATTTTTGCAAGGTTTACAAACTGGGAAAGCAAACTGAAATGTGGATTTGATCTCAAAATACTATGATCTGAATCTTTCTGTTCTTGCCCCTGATCTTCCCGATTCAAGATACCTTCCTCAAAGGACCTTGGGTAAAAATGGTGGGTTGGAAATGTATGTGTTGTTTTGCTCTATTCTCAAAACCCATTTAAACAACAGTAAAGTGGTATGTTTTAAAAGGCAAACATTCAAAGAGTGGAAAAAGTGAAAAGAGACAAAGTTGCAAGCAGCAAAATTTTAGAAAGTGAAATGCAAATGAATGGGTACTAATTTAGTAGCCCAGGAAAAGCTAAGCCTTAAACCAACACTAGTAAAAGTTGAAAAATAATCTGTTTATATGAAGAACCTCTCAAAAATGTATGAATTCACATCAAGTACCTCAGGACTCGGGAGTGAACAGTCTTGCTTAAAAAGTCTGTTTATGACTCAGATAGATCTCTTATAGACCTTATAGCCAGGCAAATACCCACCCCCATTTTGGTAGAAACCTGGAAATGTATTCTCTGGATAGGATACAACAGATGCACCCTAGACTAGAGAATACTATGCACAGTTGAGAATAGGTACCATTCTGAAATCAGGGATAGTAAGAAAATATATATATCCTAGATGGTGACATCTCCAGCCCGCTCTGCCAGCAGAGCTCTAAGAATGCCAGCTCCAAGAAAACACTGTGTCCTTCTGTGTAAAACTGAAGATTCTTCCCCCAAAACATGATCAGCCTAAGAGGAAAAACTTACAGATACTGATACAAAATGGCTCAAACTTACTATTAAAGCCTTCAGGCAACAAGTCACACCCATGAGTCCAAGGCGTCTAAAAAAATTTTCTTGTGACCTAGACTAGTTCATTTGTATGGTGCCCAAAGAATGACCATCCATCTCTAACTTGAAATACAAAGAATAAAACACACACAATAGGGACGCCTGAGTGACTCAGTCAGTTAAGCATCTGCCTTTGGCTCAGGTCATAATCCTGGGGTCCTGGGATTGAGTCCTGCATCAGGCTCCTTGCTCAGCAGGGAGTCTGCTTCTCCCTCTCCCTCTGCCCCTCCCCCTGCTAGTCCTCTTTTGGTCTCTCTCGAATAAATAAATAAAATCTTAAAAAAGAAAGCATACTAAGAGACAAAGGAGAACTTGGAAATTAAAAATATGACAACAGATATATAAAAATTTAATAGAAGAAACAAAAGTTAAGGATGAAGATGTGTACTATAAAATAGAAGAAAATGACAAATAGAAAAATAGGAAGGAAAGGTGAAAAATAAAAGGATCAGTCCTTGAGGTCCAATGTCTAAACAATAGGGTTTCCAAAGGAAGAGAAGAGAGGAAATGGGAGGAAAAAAATACCAACTAAATAGGTCAAGAAAAATTCCCAGAACTGAATGACATCAGCTTCTAGATTGTGAGGACCTGCCAAATACCCAGTGCAACGGATAAAAATATTATAAGAGAGGGAGAGGGAGGAAAGGAGGGAAGGAGATAGAGAGAAAGGAAGAAGAGGAAGGAAGAAAAGGAAGAGAAGGGAGGGGAGGAGAGGAGAGGGAGGAAAAATTGCAATAATGTACAAAGTATAATGGAATGCTCCATTCAATACGTGCCCTCCTTAATACCCACCACCGGGCTAACACATCCCCCCACCCCCTCCCCTCTAAAACCCTCAGTTTGTTTCTCAGAGTCCATAATCTTTCATGGTTCGTCTCCCCCTCCGATTCCCCCCGTTCATTTTTCCCTTCCTACTATCTTCTTCTTCTTTTTTTTTTTTTTCTAACATATAATGTATTATTTGTTTCAGAGGTACAGGTCTGTGATTCATCAGTCTTACACAATTCACAGTGCTCACCATAAGGATGCACTTCCTTTAAATAAGGAAGAAAACAAACAAAATAGAAGATCCGGATACAGAAACAGAAGATCCAACATGCAAAAGGTGGGAAAGGAGTCTTAATGATGACTGAAAAGGCAGATCCTAAGGTGCTACTATGCCTTCAGTCAAAAGGTCAAAATTAGCAGATTGGAGCACAACAGAAGGCCTAAGAAGGAATTCTTCAAAAAGATATAATTGATGGAATAACTGATGTTTCTAAACATTTTGAGATGAGAGTGGAATGCTTGGCAGAGATTTGGATGAATTGGTGTTACCTACATAGAAGAATAAGCAAATTTAAAAAAAATACAAGACCATTATTAGCTCTAAAGAAAATAAAAAGTGGGGGCATCTGGGAGGCTCAGTTGGTTGAGTGTCCAACTCTTGGTTTCTGCTCAGGTCATAACCTCAAGGTCATGAGTTTGAGCTCTGCATTGGGCTCCTTGCTCAGTGTGGAGTCTGCTTGAAATTCTCTCTCCCTCTTCCTCTGCCTCTCTCTCTTTCTCTCTCAGATAAATAACTAAATCTTAAAAAGGAAAAATGCAAAAAAGGAAAACCGTTATTTAGAAAGGAAAAGTGATCGGTGAATACTGCAGGATTCAGCTGGGAACCGTGTGTAGTTGTAATAACAAACCCAGAACACTGGCCTGGCCCAAATCAGATGTAACTGCCATGAGAAGACTTGAGTGGGCTGGGTGGATGTGTATATGTAATTATGGAAGATTGGGGGGAACTGAAAAATCAAGAAGTAGAAATATCTGGAATAAAATAAAACAAAACAAAAAACAAACCTAGCTGAAATAGTTGAAAGTGGTTGCCTCTGGGGAGGAGACTCTAGAGGGCAGGCAACAAGGGGACTATTCCTCTCTGAAACAAATCTTGTGAGATCATCGCCTCTAAATGTAAATGTGTAATTTTGATTAAAACAAGTGCACAAGCATACTAAAAAGCAGAAGCAAAGCTTCTCAAATAAGCCATGAGCTCTCTGCCTGTGGATTTCTCTGATTCTAAAAGATTTCTGGGCACGCTAAGACACAGTGTATTTTCCTCACCCACCATGGGGACAATGTGAGAGACAATGTGTTTGGGAATGAAATTGCCTCACCAACCTGTTACAGCGACCAGTGTTCAAGAATAATCACAGTTTTTACAAATGCAAACCCCACACAATTTTTCTGAGTATTTTTTCCTTACTGTTTATGCTGGGATTCCTAGATAGCTGCATCTCTGGTGAATGGATGGGAACCAAAGATTACCCATAGACAGGGACTACTCAGGAGAAGCATCCAGACATGCAACCAGATGGCAGTTAGCAAGGCTGGGACAACCAGTAGTCAGCAGAATGTAAATAACAGCAATGACAACTATTCACATGAGTGTAGAACTTCTAGTTTATGAAAAACTCACATCCTTAGAAAAAAAATGTCTGCCATAATTGAGAGGAACATCATTGCTTCTATTTAACAAGACAGCTAAAATATAGGCTTTTGGGGTCAACAGCCCCCTCTGGGTTCCTAGCCAACAGCCAAGATCAACAGCAAGCCATGTGAGTGAACCACCTGGGATACCAGCCCATTCAAGCCAGGTAATGCCAAACCTAACTTCTATCTGTAACCCTGTGAAAGTCCCCCCATTGAGAATCACCCAAATGAGCCTAGTCAGTCCAAAGAACCATGAAATGTAATAATAAATTTTTGTTTTAAGCCACTAAGATTTGGCGTGGTTTGTTACATAGCAATGAATAAGCAGAACAGGGAAAGTCTACTCCAACCCCCTCATTATCTCAATAGGAAAATAAAATCCTAGGACAGAGGGTGGCTTGGCCAAGGTCTCAGAGCAGAAAAGATAGCCCTTCAGACCTCCAGGCCATGGTTCTTCAAGGCCATTGAATCTATACTAAATGCTCTCAGTGTCTTCCTCTCCTTTCTCCCCCCTCCTTCCTCCTCCTCCTCTTCTCATCTTCTAGTAACTTTTTATCTTGATATTTTCAACTTATGGGAAAGTTTCAAGAATAGTACAAGAAATTCTCATATACTGTTCACCCCAATGCATCGACTGTTTGCATTTTACCTCATTTGCCAATGTTCTTTTAAAGAGAACATTTTCCTGCAGGGAGACTGCCCCCAAGCCTTATTCCTGCTGAGTGGTTAGTCACTGCTCAGGGCATCCCAGCAGGCTAGAGAGGAGGAATGGGCACCTGCGGATGAGAGGGGCGGAGGAGGAAATGCTTGGGAGAAAAAAAGAAATGTTAATCAAGAAGGGGTGTCAAAGGGAGAGAAGAATCACTCAAGCCCTATTTGTCTCCCTCAAGACATTCCCCAGAAGCTGCTCCCTAAACCAGCCTGACCTACCGTGTGCATATTGAACTTGAAGTCTGAAGGCCCTTGCCACTAGTTGTATGACCTGGGGCAAGTTCCCTTCTGTCTCTGAGCTTTGGTTTTACTTCTCTGTATAAACCAGATTCAATAAGCCAAGGCATTGAAAGAGCTTTGCAAATGATGCAGGGGAAAGGAATTTTAACCATCTGTGTCCGACGGAATTGCTTGGAGAGCTTTCTAAAAGTCCTGATGCTATGGCCCCATCTGCAGAAATCCCTATTCAAATGGTCTGGGGTCCAGGCGTTGTAGTTTTTATAAGATCCCATATAATTGTTAATGGGCTGCCAAGGTTGAGAATCGCTGTGATAGACAACAATGCCATCGCTCAGGGGCTGTTTGAACTCGTGGAACCCTCTGGACCAGATGTCCCCTGTCTTGGCCCCTTTCCCACTTCTGCTACCTCTCTCAGCACCAAAGAAACCTCAGAGTTAGGAGTATCCTCCATTCTAAGCCTGGGGTGCTTCACCTTTATTTAATCATCTCATTTCTGCATTGTCCTTTTCTTTGTCCCTAATGATCCACACTGGAAAGATTGCTTCCGGAAAGAGCTTAGTAGGTTCCCAATCCCTTCATTACTAACCAGAGGTTTTCTGTTTCCACTGCAGTTTAGCAGCTGCTGTTCTTCCCCTCTAGCTCTTCAAACACCTAATTGCTTGCATGCAGATCTATGTAATTTGGGATTGGCAGGAATTATGACTCATACGCAAATACCTTTGAAAAGAAGTGTGGGAGGGATTTTATATTCCTTGGTGGTCTTAGCAGGGCAGAAGAAGAATTTCCCAGATAAAGTATAACTTTTATTTTATTACAAAAATATCTTTGGGGCGCCTGGGTGGCTCAGTCGTTAAGCGTCTGCCTTCGGCTCAGGTCATGATCCCAGGGTCCTGGGATCGAGCCCCACATCGGGCTCCCTGCTCCGCGGGAAGCCTGCTTCTCCCTCTCCCATTCCCCCTGCTTGTATTCCCTCTCTCGCTGTGTCTCTCTCTGTCAAATAAATAAATAAAATCTTAAAAATATATATATATCTTTTGTGGTGCATTTAGATTCCTTTTTTTTTTTTTGCTACATATATTCCAGAAATGAACTACTTACTTTATTTTGAAGTTTAAATTCTTCCATCCTTCCTTCCATCTCTTGTACTTGAGCTCCCTCCTTTCCCTGTTTCTCCCTTCCTCTCCCCTTCCTCCTTCCTTCCTCTGTTAAAGAAAAAATTATTCATGACACTTTTTTTAAAAGATTTTATTTATTTATTTATTTATTTATTTATTTATTTATTTATTTGACAGAGAGAGACAGCAAGAGAAGGAACACAAGTAGAGGGAGTGGGAGAGGGAGAAGCAGGTTTCCCGCCAAGCAGGGAGCCCTCCTCGATCGAGCGGGGCTCGACCCCAGGACCCTGGGATCATGACCTGAGCCGAAGGCAGGCGCTTAACGACTGAGCCACCCACGTGTCCCTTCATGACACTTGTTAAAGACAATAAGGCAGACTTTATTCAAGAGGGGAAACTATCACAATAGTTGTAGGGACCACTGCAATGGGGCTCAACTCTGAATACAAGGAAAAGTGGGAATTTATAGCCAAGAAGCAAGGTTGGGGTGAGTAATGGAAAATTACTTAGAGAAAACATCAGGGGTAGGAGGGACTCTGATGGCAGGCCAGGGGATCACCCTGTGGATGCGGAAGGGGGAAGTAGCTAATCAAATATGAAGGGCAGTCAGATATGGGGGATAGGGGATTCTGGCTAAACCAACTTAATGGGATTCTTGATAAAATTGGACCATGTAAATATGAGCACAGAAGCCTAGTAGAAAGGAGAATTCAGGGAAGTCTGATCAGAGTTTGGTCAAGGAAAGAATGTTTGTCACCTTCTTCTCCCTTCCCTAATTGCCCAGTAATAGGGAGACAACAAAACACAATTGGAAATATGTTATAATAGAGTTATACAAACTTCTGTGGAAGTATTCACCTTTGTTTGGGATAGGTACAGGAGAGAGGATATTTTAGTTGAATTTGGAAGGATGGGCTTGAGATTTCTTTAGGCAGAGACTGGAGGAAAGATACTCTAGGCATAAACTAACAGGATGTGTTAGGAGAATTGCCTTGGAAGTTCAGAGAACTGGAGTGTTCTCACATCTTTAAAAGAAAGATAATGAATGAGGAATTGTTGTCTAGGACTGGCTGGTGCAAAAAATTCTTAGAGGAAACATCTTTGGTCAGAGGTCTGGTTGGTTCCTCATTTCTAGATTCCCAAACTCTGTTTTCTTAGTGTCTGTAGAGGCAATCAGGTTTGAACTTGTCCTACCCCACCTTTTACTGTTTACTCCTATATTCACTGTGTTTCCACCCTGTAAACTTTTCTCTATAACAATCATTATTATATATATTGATCTGGTTTATTTTGCTTGTTCATATGTTTATTGCCCATCTTCCTCTTCTAGAATATAAACTCCATGAGGGCATGGCCTTTCTTAGTCTCTCACTCAATCCCCAGAACTCAGCCAGTACAGGGCACTTGGTAAATGTTCCACAAATTTGCTGAATAAAGCACACCAGTAAGTGCATGTTTTTGACTGGAGCCATCTTTTCCCAGGGACCAGAATACTCATGTCCTCCACCCATTCTCAGTGTCAAGGTCTCTCAGAAGTAAGATCAGAATTGTTATTGATGAGCATGGAAAGAAAACAAAAAGAAATGGAGAGCCCTAAGGTAAACCCTAGCTGGGTGAGGCCTGATGAGATGCCCCTGCTCTACAACAAAGAGCACTTGTCCGCTCCCAGATCCTGGGCTTCTCTCCCCGCCCCTCACACCCCCGCTACTGCCCCCCTCTCCCCCAGCAACAGCTACACAGGAGGCTCATCAGCCTCTCCACCCAAAGTCTTCAGAATGCCACATCCCTTCTCCTGGGGGATTTTCTCCTTGGCGCTGTCAACTCTACAGTCACAGCTGGGACTGGGACTGTGGGGGGCTCTGCATCTTCATACTCTCAGGAGAGGATCAAAAGAAGAACAAGCACTTTTGTGCCATGTGGATAGGAGAGTGACACAGGGTTAGAGGAGGCAGAGGCCCAGGTGAGGAGGGGAAACCAAGAGTAGCTATAACCCTGAGTGATTCAGTGCTTCGTTAGTTGTTTTTTCTGACAAACCTGGAGGGCTTTAGGAATGTCTTTTTTTTTTTTTTTTTTTGTATATTTCAAAGTCAAGTAAATTCTACTAATGAAAGCATCTTCCAAACCCCATTTTGTTTGGTTAAAAAGAAAGTCAATTCAAAAAAGACATCTTTAAAAAAGAAAAATAAAGCCCATAATCTAAGGAATGTTTTTATTTTATCTTGCTTCCAAGGAAGGAAAGAAGACTTTGCATCAGCTAAAGACAAGAGTCATCTGTTTCTAGGCCTTGAGTGCTCATGAGTGAATCGTGTAGCTAAAGGCAAATTTCCATTTCAGCCGCCTAGACTGCCCTAATTACCTGGCGGAAGTCACGGAAGGTGATGCCAAGTGGCATTTGAGCCTGTCATTTTCTTTTACTGTTTGGGGGATTCAGATATTTTCCACTCTAATGTGGCAAAATATTCAATCAGCTTAAATTATGCATGCACTCCAGATCAAGCCAGCTAGATGTCAGGAGCAATTCAATATTTTTTTGAATTTGGGAGACTGAAAGTCAGCAAGATAAAAGTTTAGAAGAGCTATATACAAATTAACTTTGTAATATGTGGAAAACAAGCATAGAAGTGAGAAAACTTCTCCTTGGCTGTGTCAATTTCTGAGATCACTAGACAATCTGCATTAGTAACATTCTGGCAATACTGAACAGACAGTCTTAATTTCCAGTGCCCATCTTGAGTTTCTAAGTATTCTTCATTTTTTAAAAATAGATGTCAGATAACATGTTATATTTGTCACTTTCTTTACGAGTGTGACCATGTTGCCCCTCCTCTGTGTGACTGGGTTCATTTTTGAGAGGAGGAAACTGTCAGGGTCAAGTTGACTCTATAGAGGTGAGTTTGGCATTTCTGGTTGCCTTATGTGGTATAATTGACTAATTTTGGGAATTCAGGAAACATTTCTAAAACATCAAATATGTGACAGAACCTGAGCCAGAGTCAGCGTGAATGAAACATTGGTGCTACACACAAACCTAACTCCTAAACTCCTGCCATGTAGCTCAGTAACTGATGCAAGGTAGAATGGGATAAGGGTCATGGAGGCAAAGAAACTCAGGGCTCATGGTGGGAGCATGGGGAAAGGCGATTCCTTACGAGTCAAGGATCCAAGGAGAAGGAGAGATTGTTAAGGATGTGTTAGACTTTCATATATACGTGTGTGTGCAGAGAATGCTCTAGACAGAAGAAACAGCTTGAGCCAAGACACAGACTTGTACAAAATCAGATGTTCTGTGGCAACAGTGAGTACATCCATGTGGCTGGAGACCAGGATGTCAATGGTGCAAGGAGAGGAGGTGTTGAATGAGTGGAACACAATAAACCTCAAAAAGACTACGGAGAACTTTGGATGACAAACTGACATATTTAGCAGGCAAGAGAGAGCCACCTAAGGCTTCTGAGCAAAGGTGCAACAGAGCTATTTGGGAAGATAATTTGAGCTGCAGTGTCACAAGGGCCTGGGTCTGGCAGTGGCCACCAGAATGGCATGGAGGAGTGACATGCTTCACTGCTGACCCATCTTCATTTGGCCAGCCATACAAATAGGGTACACTGGGAACACAGAGATGCATGATCCAGTTGTCTCATCTCAAGAAATTCACAGTAGACTAATGCCTGATCCAACCAACCTTGCTTCCAGGGACTCCTGCTCATATAACCGAGGACTTTCTTTTTTTTTTTTTTTTTTTAAAGATTTTATTTATTTATTTGAGAGAGAGAATGAGATAGAGAGAGAACATGAGAGGGGGGAGGGTCAGAGGGAGAAGCAGACTCCCTGCCGAGCAGGGAGCCCGATGCGGGACTCGATCCCGGGACTCCAGGATCATGACCTGAGCCGAAGGCAGTCGCTTAACCAACTGAGCCACCCAGGCGCCCTAACCGAGGACTTTCTGACTGTGTCTCTATAGCTAATAACTCATCCTCAGACAGAAAGTGAAAAGTTCTGGCAATCATCCAGAAACGAAATTTGCCAAAGCCAAATAGCTTGATATTTTGAAAAGTGCAAAAAGGAGACTATGTTTTTTATTCAAATATTTGCTAAAAGCAAACAAACACCAAAACCAAAACCCAATCTTTAAAATGTGGCATTGCCTTTATCTCCAATAATTTGGATCCTGGAAATCTGGATTCCAACCTTGAGATTTACCTGCATTTCCACTTTATTTTCCTCATCTGTAAATTAGTCATAATACTCTTTCTGCTTCAAATGAGATAATGAATATTAAAGTATTGTGTCAACTGTGAATATTAAAGAATTATCATAAATGGCCAAATTCTGGGTAAAATAAAAATTCCATTGTAAGATGCGCATAGCAGGTGATGAATTGAGTTCTCCCACTCTTTAACCACACTGTTCAAAAGCTCAGAACTTGATTCTTGTGACCACCCTATATATTTCCAAAAATTGTATCTCCCCAGACTGTAAGTTCTACCCTGGCTAAGGAACCATGCCTATCATTCATCAACACATCACATAACAACACCTAGAGTGGATCCTGGTACAGAGAAGCCACTCAGTAGAGATTGGCTGAAAGAAATAAAATAATTAATGACTATAATTGCTTTTCCCTTCATATTAGATGTGGTCCTTTTATTTCTGGCCTTCAACCACTTACCACCCTACATTTACAATATCTTTTTTTCTATTAAAAAAATTGTGAATATCTACTATGTGTTGGATATGATGTTAAGCACTAAAGATAAAATGGTGAGGAAAAATGACTTGGTTCTTGCTTTTATGGAGTTTATAATTGAATACATTTTTATCATAATCAGCTTCATGGATACTATCTTTACCAAACTAATTCTATATATTGTTATTTGTATTAACATTCTTTAAAATTAAATGAAATTTGGGGCGCCTGGGTGGCTCAGTCTTTAAGTGTCTGCCTTCGGCTCAAGTCATGATCCCAGGGTCCTGGGATCGAGCCCCGCATTGGGCTCCCTGCTCGGCGGGAAGCCTGCTTCTCCCTTTCCCACTCCCCCTGCTTGTGTTCCTGCTCTCGCTATCTTTCTCTCTATATCAAATAAATTAATAAAATCTTAAAAAAAATAAAAAAATAAAATTAAATAAAAAATAAAATTAAATGAAATTTATGCACTTGGAACCATTTGAAACCTCTTGGGGTATCTCAAGCCCAGATGAAAAAGAACTCTGTCATAAAGATTGACAACTGAATTTTTTTTAATTTATAGTGCAACTATAATCAATATTTGCACCACTGATCTTTAAAACTTAATTATACCAAAGAGGTTTTTTTAAAAAAATAAATAAATAAATTTCAATTACTGATAGAGTATTGAATGGCTGCGCTAACATGGAAAACTGAATTTTTGAAATTCAGCTTGTTTTTAAAATTAAATTAGGTCAACCAACCAAAGAGTGAGCATGTACATTTACATGCTTGTGTGTGTGCTGCGTGACCAGAGAACCAACTTACAAACTGGTCATACTTCAACCCAATATTTTGTACATTAAAGAAAAAGTAAAACAGTGGTTTCTAGAAAATGACAAGGTATGGATTTATCAAAATTGTCAATCAGCAAAGCCTAAGTGAAAGATCTGAGATAAAATTGTCATTGAAAGTATTCCTGCTTCCAGTGATCTATTTTCATCTTTTTTTAAAAAAAAAATTGATTTCTAACTTATTGGTGCTGTGATCAGACAATGTAGTCTCAAACTCCTTAAATTATATTGGGACTTCTCTGGTCTAACATGAAGCTGTATTTCTGCAAAGATTCTGTGTGGGCTTAAAAATGATGCACACTCTCCCATTGCTGGATACTGTATATATGTTTCAGGTGATTACAAGTTTAGAATTATCTTCATAGAGAATTGAAGATTTTATTAATATTTAATAAACCTCTTTACAGCTAGTAATATTTTTAACATAGAGTCTACCATGTTTGACTTTTGCCTAGAATTTCTTTTTCCATCTGCTTATTTAAAAATCCCTATGCCTTTATGGTTTCATTGTTTCTTTTGTATGTACCACATAGCTGATTTTGTTTTAAATTCCATCTAAAAATCCCTGTCTTCCAACTGGAGTTCAGCTCACCCATGTTGACTGAGATAAATGGCATATTTGAATTCTTTTCTTTCATCTTATTTCATACTTTCCATTGTTCTGCTTTTTAAATGTTTCTTTTTAATTCCATTTTTTCCATCCATTGGATTGACTCTGCCCCCTACTCCTACCTCATTCATCTTCTTTTCCTCCACCAGTTTAGAAGTTTTACATCCCACTTTTCTGGCTACCCTAATAATGTTAACATGCTCATTTAACTCAAAGTCCAAAGTAAATCTAAAGTCCAAAGTATTTATCTCCCTCCTGAACAACAGAAGGAAATTCAAATGACTTGAGGTAATCAGTTTCTTCATCCTACGTGCCATTGTTATCCAGGATATGAAATTTTTTTTTAAAGATTTTATTTATTTATTTATTTGAGAGAGAGAGAGAGACAGAGAGCATGAGCAGGGGGAGGGGCAGAGGGAGAAGCAGGCTCCCTGATGAGCAAGGAGCCAGATCCAGGGTTTGACCCTGGGACTCTGAGATCAGGACCTGAGCTGAAGACAGACGCTTAACCGACAGAGCCACCCAGGTGTCCCAATTTTTCTGTGTGGTTAAAGGAGGGATATATGATCCCACAGGGTCTCAAGTACCTTTAGCTCAAAATAATCCACATGCCAAAGTGGCACATTCTGAGGGGTCCTGTCCTGAACCCCTTCTTATATAACTGTATAAAATATTTTAACAAAAGCCTTCTTTCTGGTTACACAGTTCAACCTTGGCTTCTATTAGGCTCCGAACATTGGCCTTCCACTGATAATTTGTAAGAGGGCCTGAGAGAAATTTTGGTCGTCTGCTTCCTCTGTGAAGGGGAGATTGTGAATAGTCAAATAATCTTTCTAATTCAGGATATGAATTTTGTCTCGAATTTTACAACACCACAAGTTGAACTATATTGTTAATTTCTTTTACAATCACTATCAGTTTGGTTTTACCCCCAAGTCTACACTGTTCTTTGTTTGGTAGCCTTTCATTTCTTGGATCGTTCTTCTGGAATCCTTTCCCTTTTCTGAAGAACCTCACCCTGACACTTTTTTTTAGTGAGAGTTTTCAGAAGTAAACTCAGTTTTGGTTGGTCTGAAAATGTCTCTATTTCTCTATTGTTTTGACAGATGACCGCACAGCATATACAGTGCTACTTTGACAATTATTTTCTTTTAGCACTTTAAGAATGTCTTCTAGTTTCGAGTATTGCAGTTGAGAAGTAAATTATCAGTTGTGTAGGTAATCTTTTTTCTTGATACTTCTAGGCTTTTTTTCGGTGTTCAGACTGCTGTAATGTTTCCACAATGTGTCTCAGTGTGAATTTCTTTTCATTTATTCTGCTTGGGGTTCACCAGCCATTCTGAATCTGAGAGCTGGTGTCTTCCATAAATTCTAGAAAATCTCAGCCATTACCTCCTCAAGTATTTTCTCTCGTTCCTTCGGAAATTCTGATGAGTACATTAGAGACTTATACTCTATTATCTCTGTATCTAAACTTCTATTATGTCCATTTTTTGTCTCTCTATTCTATTTTCTATATAATTTCTTCACATTTATCTTAGAGCTCAATAACTCTTCTGCTGTGCCTAATATACTGTTTAAGCCATCCAACAATCTTCTAATGCCAACTTATACTTTTAATATATAAAAATTCTATAGTTGGGTTCTCCTTGAACTCTGCCCGGTCAAATTTTAAAATCTTCATTTGTCTTATTTCCATGCTCCCTTTTATTACTTCAGGTATTTTACTTATATTTATTTTCTATTCCATTTCTAGCAATTCCAATATCAGCCATCCTCATGGGTGAGACTCAGTAGTTCGAGGTTTTTGCTGACTCTCATACACAGGTTAACTCTGGTGAATAGAGGTTTTTGTATATGAGTTACTATTCCTTGAATGTTCTGTGCAGAAATCCTTTGAGGTCTGAGTTTTACAGTGTCTTTCTCCCGAGAAGAATGGTATTTGCTCCTTCCAGTCATCAAGAGACATTGCACCCCAAGACCACTTTGAACTTAATTTTTAGCTTGGGTTTTTTTGATGACATAGAAGTAGGGCAAATTTTGGATTAAAATTCATAAACACTATACAGGTTTAGGAATTCTCAGAGGAAACTTTCATTTTTTTCCCTTCCTTCCTCCCTCCTTCCCTCTTTCTTCTGTTCTTTCAATCTCCCTTCTCCCTTCCTTCCTTCCTCCTTTCCTTTCCTTTCCTTTTTCTCCTCCACCCAGAGTCAAAGTAAAATAAAATATTTGTCCATTTTCTTCCTCTGTGAGTTGTGGGACTTTCTTCTTAGGGGAATCCAGTTCTGTGTGGTAGTCTGTAATGCATCCCCACTCTACCCAAGCTCAGACTTTGTCTCCAGTTAGAAGCCAGACATTAGGCCACCCCAGATCAGAGCTCCTGCAAGAGCAAACTATCCCCAGGGAGCCATACTTTCTTTTCTGCCTGGTTTCTTAACTTTCCCCACAGCTCATCTATGCATTGACAAAATATATGATTTTTATATTTTAGATTGGTTATATAATGAGAGGTTTATCTAAGCCTCTCTTTTATCATCTTTCTGCTCAAACTTTTCCTTAAAGCCTTCTCCTTTTGTCTCTCTGCAAACAAAGCCACTGTAAAGGAAAAACAAAATATTAAATAAATTGTGTTTATTAGAACACTATTATTTTGTTTGCCATTTGTTGGACAGAAATTATCTACTTTATAGATGTTTTTAAGTTGATGTCCCATCCTAGGCTAACACTATTTTTTGAGGGTCCACATGTGTTTACCCTGCAAACTATTTTCTTTGCTTAACCTCAGTAAGTGAGTTCATAGTGTAATGCCATTTACCTAAAAGGCATTGGCTATTGTCAGGAAGGGGAAATTTTCCACTTATCCCTCGTGGTTCTTTCGGCTGGTCCAATAGTTAAATTGACACAAGACAGATTAACAAGAGAAAAAAACGCCACAAATTTAATTTCATATGTATAGAGGTGTCATATATATGGGACCTAACAATTGACCAAAGTAGGCTGTTTATGTACCTTTTAGACAAAGAAACAATAAATTTATGAAGAGCTGACAAAGAAATTTAGGCTTGGGTACTAATTAGTGAAGTAACTAATCAGAGTTTGCTTACATAGCTTTCTTGGCCCTAATTTCTCGATCTCTGGCAGTAAGAATGTCTCTCTACATCCTGGTATAGGGAGAATAGCTTTCACATGGGACATTTATTTCCACTTTCAAGGAAATAGGGAGGAGAATCAGAGTGTCTTCTTATACCTGCTATCTCTTAACTTTAATTCAAAATAATGTATATGCCACTTTGGCCTATTTTGGGGTGGCCTTCCCTGAGCCCCATCACTGTTAAAGAAAAACAAGAGCATTTTATGGTAAATGTGAAGCCTGGAGATATACACAGCCATTCTTTTTTTTTTTTTTAAAGATTTTATTTTTTTATTTATTTGACAGAGAGAGAGAGAGACAGCTAGAGAGGGAACACAAGCAGGTGGAGTGGGAGAGGGAGAAGCAGGCTCCTGGCCGAGCAGGGAGCCCGATGCGGGGCTCGATCCCAGGACCCTGGGATCACGACCTGAGCCAAAGGCAGACGCCCAACGACTGAGCCACCCAGGCGCCCCCACAGCCATTCTTTTTTTTTTTTTTAAAGATTTTATTTTATTAATTGACAGAGAGAGAGACAGCGAGAGAGGGAACACAAGTAGGGGGAGTGGGAGAGGGAGAAGCAGGCTTCCAGCCAAGCAGGGAGCCCGATGTGGGGCTCGATCCCAGGACCCTGGGATCATGACCTGAGCCGAAGGCAGTCGCTTAACCAACTGAGCCACCCAGGTGCCCCCCCACAGCCATTCTTAAATCCAGTTCTAAATTCTATGTCCTTACAACTCAAGATGCCTCTGCTACTACCATTTTTCTATTTGCTAGAAGATTCTGAATGTTGATTAGGTCCTGGAGAATGAGATACAGGCCTAGAGAGGGAACCAACAAGCATTTATGGAAAGCTACTCTTAGCAAGGAATCAAGCTTTGTGTTTAAAGGACCAGGAATGAGTAATCAATAGTCTCTGCTTTTAAGTAATTTACAGGCATAAGAGCTAGAAAACATGATTGCTAAATCCTGTTAGATCCATTTTTACTCATTTCTCAGTTCCTATAGGAAGGAAAATATGAGGGATGGTTGTTGAGTAGGAGATCAATAATGTTTACTACCAGGATTGCAACTAGCCTATCAGGTAGATCAGAGGAGCCTCCGGCAAAAGCCAGATTGCAATGAGAACAATGGGATCATGGAGCACAGAAAAATCACTGCTAAATAGAGGCTAATATGGGTGCTCACCTTCAGTAGCAAGCTTGAAGGGGAAGGAATTAGATATCTCAAAAAAACAAAAAACAGAAAACAAACAAACGAAAAACCACTTTAAACCCTTGCTACTCAAAATATGGCCACACCCCAGACCTACTGTATAAGGGTCTTCATGTATACAAAATCCCCAGGGACTCTGCATGTTCATTAAAGTTCGAGATGCTGTCATAGGGTAACCAACTGTCCTAATTTGCTCTGGACTGATTTGGGGGAATTTCAGTGCTAAAATCAGACTGTCTTGGGAAGCAGAGAGTCTGATTGACCTAGAGGCACTATGTTCAACTGTCCCAACTAGTTTCTTCAGGGCACCTATGCACTAGATGAGAGAAGACTACATGTGAAAACATCAAGAATTCTATTGCTGGGGGTCCAAGTGGGACACAGGAAGGAGAAAGTGTACCCCTATTTGTAGAAGAGAGTTTGGGATGTGGAAGGTAAGCAGGGAAGGTAAGAAGATAAGCAGGTGGTGGTGATGAAGGGAGCGGCTTCCTCAAGCATTATTTGTCACTAAGGGATGATCTGTGGCAATATTTTGGGAAGCCTGAGCAGCATCAGGACTTGATACAGTCCTGAGATTTTGTTTTTAATTATATTTTCTCAACACTTTTAAGCAGAATGATACACAACTAAACTTCTTAAACATGTCTGGACCTGTTGAGCTCCACAACAGGCGACCGACAGGGGTACGGCTCTCCAGCCCCTGGTCTGCAGACCAGCAGGAACGCTTCGTGACCCAGAGAGGTCAGAGTTGCAGAGGTGCTGAGCAAGGAGGCCGGCCCACCAGACAGATGATAGCCGAGATCATGTAGAGGGCAGCATTCAGAGCAGGAATATCCAGAGGAACAGCAGGCAGGCCCCTAGCAGAGGACTAATATGTGAGAGTTGACATCCCCCCTTAAGTTACTAAAATATCCTATGATCAGAGAAGGTCTGAGACCTGCCACAGGAAAAGTAGGAATTTGGGGCTTCTTTTGGGCTCCAAAACCAACCATGAAAGATAGTTATCCAGATTTTCTATCACCAGAAAATTCACCATTCATACCTTCCCTCTGTTCTCTCACATGTAATTTCTCTCCTTAAAAAGCTATGGGCTGTTGTAAGGGCAAATACAAATTAAAAATAAGAGGCTATTTTCCCTGTTGAAAATAAAAGATTTCCCTCCCTTCCTTTTGCTTAGAGCATTTACCTTAGAAAACTTGTAGTTGTAAGTACTTTTTCATCTCTTTGACATGCACCCCATTGAAGACTAGATAGATCTATTGTCAGTTTTATGACCCAGGAGTGTCTTTCTCTTGAGCCTGGGAACTATCTTTTTGAAATGCAAACATCAAGGGAGATAGCTCTCTATTTCCCGGTTCCCATAGGAGGGTAAGAGGCTAATTTGAATGAGTACCTTGCTCCAATTTGCAAAGCTACCTCTTGTCATAAAGATATGAAAAATTTGTTTCTCTTCCAGATAAAGCCAACTGGCTTAACCCAGGTGGTCTCCCCAGTTCCCAAGGTAAAGTTAAGATGAACTATGTGTGACAAAAGGTGCTCTCAAGCCCTCTTACTTAAGGACCAGTCATTGTTTATCTTGAGAACACGTGTCTAATGTACCTACTTGGCTATATAAGGGGCTGAGAGAGTCTTTTCTGTCTTTGCAATCACTTAGCCAGAGTCCCTGTGATGCTCATCACGTGGCTTAATGGTTATTCAATGGTTAAAGTGTCTTCTTTCTCTACCTCCTTTGTGGAGAGGTTTTCTGGGCTGGGAAGAGATTTTGTTTTTAATTATATTTTCTCAACACTTTTAAGCAGAATGATACACAACTAAACTTCTTAAACATGTCTGGACCTGTTGAGCTCCATGTCCTGGCACAAGCCTCCTTAATAGTAATGCCCAGGGTTAGCAACAGCCCCCAGGAGCATGGAGGTGCCTGAGACAGATGCCTGCTACAGGCTAAAGCACAGATGGAGTTTGAGCTGATAGCTGGATTGCATCCCATCACTCATGCACACAGGTTTTATTCAATGCAAATTTATTTTACCATGTACCTAACGGCGTGCTAAAACTCAAATATGGTCCAGGCTGCAGGTATGTTAATTCTTAACCCTAACATAATTTTTTTCTTTCGTTATTTAACAAAGACCATATCTCTAACTATTTATGTCCATGTGGTCTATATAAACAAATACAAGTTAAACAGATTAACCATGGGGCGCCTGGGTGGCTCAATCGGTGGGGTGTCTGCCTTCAGCTCAGGTTGTAATCCCTGGGTCCTGGGATGTAGCCCCTTGTTGAGCTCTCTGCTCAGTGGGAGTCTGCTTCTCTCTCTCCCTCTGCCCCCCACCTCCCACAGCTTGTATTCTCTCTCTCTCTCTCTCTCTGACTTCTGCTCTCTCTCTCAAATAAATAAATAAAATCTTTAGAAAAAAACAGATTACCATCAACTCTATCATTTCTTTAGACTTATACAGTGATTTTTTTTTCCTTTTATCAAATGTATTTGTCAATTAAAATTCCTGGAATGCAAAGATTTGGTCAGAGGCAAGGAAAAGCTTTATTGCCAAGCAGTTTGCAAATAATAGAGACAAAGCTTCCCATAGCAAACCAGAAGTATGCTCTGAAGGGGAAGGATTAAGCTCAGAGTTAAATAAGCCAAAAACACAAATTCTATGCCCTTTACGGAGACTCGTCAGCACAAGTCCCAAACTGCAAGTTTCAGGAGCAGAGTGGCAAGCAGGATACAGCTCACTATTTCCAGTAGCAGTTTCAGGATGTAACAACCGCTGGAGAGCATAACAGAATGTGTTGCAGGGTTCTTTTTGCAAATTTTGCTGAATTTTGTGCAAGCTCATCATCTCAGGCTTTGCTGACCTTTTTTGTTCCTCTTGGTCATTTGGCCTGATTAAAAATTTCAGTTACTCTCCCTTGACATAGGGCGCCCATCTTGTCTGTCAGTGGTTACTGTCTAATCATTGGGGTCTTCTGCTCTCATATTCATATACATTACCTCATTTGAGCATTACAGACATCCTCTAGGCAAGATGGGTGCTATTTCCCTGGACTTCGGGTAAGTATACGCAGTTTCAAAAAGAATAGCTTTCTCAAGGATACAGGGAGGTAAAAGTCCACCATGCTGGCCCAGAGCTCATTCCACACAGCCAGGCTTCCAAGTTTTGAAGCATGTCTCAGGAGCAACTCTTTAACAGGCGCAGCGCACTGACAGATGTCTGCATGTCTTTATAATGACAGATGTGAAGAACAGAAAATCCCAGGGCAGCCAAGCTGTTGACAAGATGAAGCCCGATCTCTGCTGGCAAGCATGATAGGTTTCTCAGGTGGTTCAGCAGTGGTGAGATAGGATCCAAGGTGACACTTTTATGTTTCTTTTATCTTGGCTGAGACCTTGGGAAGAGTTTAAAAAGCTGGAGGAAGATGTTATTCCAAGAGGAGACTTTTCTTGAGAATCTGGCATCCAACTTTGTTTTGCTGGGCTTTCAGGAAATTAATAGGCTGCATTCCATCCTCAGGACCTGGGCTAGTAGCAGCTGTTGGATATTTGGTCTGTCGAGTAAAAATGCTACTGTTAGAGGGATGCCTGGGTGGCTCAGTCATTAAGCATCTGCCTTCAGCTCAGGTCATGATCCCAGTGTCCTGGGATCAAGCCCCACATCAGGCTCCCTGCTCCACGGGAAGCCTGCTTGTCTGTCTCCCACTCCCCCTGCTTGTGTTCCCTCTCTTGCTGTGTCTCTCTCTGTCAAATAAATTTTAAAAAAAAGAAAAACACCACTTAAAAAAAACACTACTGTTAGAAACCTTTTGCAAATTAAGACAAACACCAGGTTTGTTCCTGCTCTGCTGGGGGAAATACTCTTGCCTTTTAAGCTAGAGCTAATTATCCACACCTGAGAAAATTGCCCTCCAAGAGTATGATCTACCCGAGGTCTCTGTGAAGTGCCTTCCAGAACTTTTTATTCTTAGCTGTCTTTATTACCTCAAAAACTCAAAAAACATCTACACTGCATGGAAGACTAAGATGTAAGAGAACAGCTTTCCTCTTTTTGTGTGTGTGTTAACTCACACATCAGGATTATTGTACTGTAGTATGCTGATGACCTACCCCAGAGCTTTTATAAAATTACTTCTTTGGGTAATGGTTTGGAGCCTCACTGCACTAGATAGATGTGGTTGGCTGAGTTGATCGCCTGAATCAAGGAGGTTATTTTTGCTCTGTTAAAAACTATTCTAGAACTGAACCTTAAAATGAGAATTGACAGAGTAGGAACATCCAAGGAGGTCATAAAAATCTGAACCAGAAAAAAAATACATTTCATAAGATCAGTGGTTGTTCTAGCTCACTGAGTGTTTCTGGCCTGCAAGATCTGGGTCCTGTTTATCTGTGTATGCCCAAACCTGTTACTGACGCACAATAGGCCTCGACATATGTTGCCTGTTGAATGTTTACTGAGCTGGAAACATGTTCATGGAAGCTGGTTTTGGATAAAATAGCAGAGAGAGAGAACCCCTTGGCAAGACCAGGAGCACTGCAAGGCTCTTAGAAAAATGCATTGGAACTCCACCTATGTTTTGACTGTGACTTTATAGAGTAAGTAGTAGATACCTGGAGGTCAGGCCTGATGGTGACTGGAGAATAGAATGAGAAAACACAGAATGAAGTGGGTCTCAGGGATGGGATGGACATTACTATTATTGATGTCCCCATCCCCCCCTACCCCGCAACCTGCAACAACTCCTGAAACCCTTTCCTCAGACCCTGGGGGTAAGGTGATCTGTTTTAACAGTGATGGTCATTCATATCATGTGAAGCTTGGAGACCTTCTGCTTTTTTACGCTCTTAGCCAGTTTGACCAGAGAAATGTGCTAATGATGCAGGACTCATACTTGCACAATAGGCCTTGCCCAGGAAAACACTTGATTTCCTGGCAAATCTGCCTAACCCTCTCTAGCAGCCCTGCTAGGTGTTGACCTTGGGTCTCAAAGAGGCACTTTCCGGAAATGTACAAGGGAAGCCATCACCACTTTTGAAAACAATGCACCCATTTAGAGCCAAGGGACTGAGCAGCCCCTTAGGTGTCAGGTGCTGAGGAAGTATGGGCATCAGAGAGATGGGCAAGGAGCTTATATCCTAGTAGGGGGCCTAAGACATGTGCCTGATAAACACAAGACAAGATGGAAAGCAATGAATGTTATGAGAAATATACAAAAAAATTACTGTGGAATTGTAGCAGCGGGAGAGGGTAACTCAGGATTCTTAGGGGATATCATGTTTCAGATAGACTTTAAATGATGGCTGGAATTTGGACAGGCAGCTTTGGGAGTGAGAGGCGAGGAGATTGCAGACAGAGGAGAGAGAATGAGTGAGGTTAGTGAAGCAAGAGAGTGCCTACTGCGCTTGGGGATAAGCGAGTGGCTCCATTTGGCTGGAACATACGTAGGAGGAGAAAGGTACTGAAAGACAAGATTAAAGAATTATAAGCCCCAGACAAAGGCAGCCAGGCCTTATTTGGAGCCAAAATGAAAGGCATATATGGGAATAGTGGCAGGTCAGCACTTTCATCCATAGATAGAAGATTATCAGAGCTTCTAAGGAGTTCACAGCACTTTACCAACAAGATTTTCACCAGCCTCGGGGCGCCTAGGTAGCTCAGATGGTTAAGCATCTGCCTTCGGCTCAGGTCATGATCCCAGAGTCCTGGGATCGAGCGCCACATCGGGCTCCTGGCTCAGCGGGGAGCCTGCTTCTCCTTCTGCCTCTGCCTCTCTCCCTGCTCATGCTCTCTCTCTGTATCTCTGTGTCTCAAATGAATAAATAAAATCTTAAAAAAAAAAAAAAAAAAAGATTTTCACCAGCCTCCCTGCTTCTTTGCAAAGAAAAGCAGAGACTGTGGTTACACTGTTCTTGTTTTAGATGGAAAAGAAGTAAGGTAACTTTGGAACATGGAACATTAGATGCCAATTAATTATCAGAGCAGGGCTTTGCAGTCAGGCTTCATAGCCCCATTCTAAATCATATCTTGTTCTCAGGGAAGGGTAGGCTTCTTCTTCAGATATTCAGACCATGCCAGCAACCACTCTGTTCCCAGAATAACATCAGCATTGGAATTCAAGTCCAATGGCTGACCATTTCAGGATAAGTTCCTGGGCAGGAGAACCAAGGCAGCCTGACCAAAGGCAATGACAGTAAAGTTGGTGAACTTGGGGACTTAGCTGATGGAAAGGAGTGACAGGTTGTGTGTGTCAGTTCAGGTCCTCCAGGAAGCAGATGTCAAGACAGAGTTAGAAGTGCGAGAGATACAATGACGGTAATTTCTGTGAAACACAAGGAAGAGAGGGAGAAAAAGCGGGTAGGGAAAGCCTCTGACCAGACTGCAGGACTGACATCTGTGAAAGGAGAGGAGGAAGGAAGGATGATTACATAGGAAGAACCTCAGATTTTGGTGAGGCTCTAAGAACATTTTGACCAACCCATCGGATAGCTCTGATCCCAGGATTGTCCTCTGAGGAATCCCACTTGGGCAGAAATGGTGACGCTCATTCATTGACCACAGACTGCCAGAAAAGGGGCTCAGTTCAAATGCTCAGACGGATCTAAAGGCACTGCAGATGGATGCTGTCAGGAACCATACTCTTTGTAGTAGGCTGTCTCTTAGGGGAGATTTAGAAGGGTCTCTTCCATGGCTACCACAAGAGGTGAAAGGAGAGGGGAGTCAATGAATCCAAACCTCCTTGATGGGTGGCTAAACATTCCCTAATATTATGATCACAGTTTAGAGAAATGGTTGGGGTACAGCTTTCTTCTCCAGATATCTCTGGCATAAACTCTGCTTGGAGGTGGAGTGTGTGATAGTGACACTTTTAAGCCTATGATTTCATATTCTTTCTTATACTCTGCTCAAGTGTCATGCATCATATTGCAGCCTGCACTCTAAAACCACTGCTTCAGCTTCTTCTCAAATGATCTCTTCCATCAAACCAATCTGAACCAACCTGAGACTGAAAATATGGTTGATAGAATGCTGTGGATTCAAAGCTCTGTGCTTAATATATCATGACTTTGTCTTGAATTTTCTTCCCACCAATTTCTCAATGTCTTTCCCTCTTATATGCTTTTCTCATTGAGGATTCTGTCAAGGTCACGGTTACAAAATTTTAAGTCTTCCTTCCTTGCCTCTCTTCTTTAAAAAATTGTCACTTTATTGAGGTATAATAGATGTACAATAAATTGTACACATTTAATGTGTATTGTACACATTTAGTGTGTACAATTGGACAGGTTTGACATATGTATATATCCTATAACCATACCAAAATTAAGATTACAAATATTTCCATTATTCCAACAATTTTCCTCATGCCATATCCTTCTCTCTATTCTTATTTGCAGGAAGGCTCTAATTTGTTTTCTGTAGATTAGTTTGCATTTTTTAAGAATTTTTTACAAATGGTGGTGCCTGGGTGGCTCAATTGGTTAAGTGGTCAACTCTTAATTTCAGCTCCGGTCATGATCTCGGGGTTGTGGGATCAAGCCCTGTGTCAGGCTCCACGCTGCATGTGGTGCCTGCTTAAGATTCTCTCTCTCCCTCACCCCCTCCCCCTCTCCCCCTCCCTCTCAAAATTTTTTTTTTATACAAATGGAATCATGCACTATGTACTCCTCTTTTGTCTGGCTTCTTGTACTCAGTATAATTATTTTGAAACTTATCCATGGTGTGACATGTATCAATAGTCTGTTCCCTTTTATTGCTGAATACTGTCCCATTGTTTGGATTTGCCACAAATTGTTTGCATTACCTTGACAATAGACATTCAGGTGGAGCCCAATTTTTGGCTAATACGAATAGCACTGTTATGAATATTCATGTACAACTCTTATTTTGAACATATACTTTCATTTCTCTTGAGTAAATACTTAAGAGTGGAATGATTGGGTTTATGGTAGGTGTACATTTAACTTTTTAAGAAATTGTAACTGTTTTGCATAGTGGTTACCATTTTATATTCCCACCAGCAGTATATGAGAGTTCTAGTTGCCCCACATCTATATCAATATTTGGAATTATCTTCTTTTGTATTATTTTCTAAATTTTTAGCCATTCTAGTCAACCTGTAATTGTAACTCATTGTGTTATTTTGCATTTAATAAATCACTAGTGGGGCACTTTGGTGTCTCAGTCAGTTAAGTGTCTGCCTTCAACTTAGGTGAGGACTGAGCCTCGTGTTGGGCTCCCTGCTCAGTGGGGAGCCTGCTTCTCCCTCTGCCTCTGAGCCTCCCCCTCCCCGCTTATGCATACGTGCACTCTCTATTTCTCTCTCACAAATAAATAAGTAAAATCTTTTTTAAAAATTTAAAAACATAAATCACTAATGAAGTTAGGCATTTTTTCCATAGGCTTATATGCCATCTATATATCTTCTTTTGTGAAGTGCCAGTTGAAATTACTTGCCCATTTTTTAAAAAATTAGGTTGTCTTCTCATTCTTGAATTGTAACAGTGCTTTCTATTTCCTGGATAAAAGCCTTTTGTTGGTTATATATTATGCAAATGTTATCTCTTGATCTGTGACTTCACTTTTATTTTCTTAACAATATCCTTTGAAGAGCAATTTTGATGAAATTCAATATACCTATGTTTCTCTTTCATACCTTAGGCTTTCAGGGTCTTACTTAAGAAGTCATTGCCAACTTAAGGTCACTAAGACTTTTCCCTTCCAACTGTTGTATAGTTTTATCTCACAATTAAGTCTGTGTTTCATGTGAGTTACTTCTTTTTAATATTGTGAGAAGAGTTGAGGTTGATTCGTTTTACAAATGGCTATCAAATTGTACCAGCACAGTGTGTTGAAAATGTATCCTTTCCCTTATTTAATTCCCTTTACATCTTTGTGAAAAATAAATTGACCAAATATGTACATGTGGGTCTAATTCTATACTCTATTCTGTTGAATTAAAGGGTTTCTCTAACTTTATGCCAAATCTGTACTGTCTTGATTATTATAGATTTATAAGTTTTGAAATCAGGTAGTATGAGGACTGCAATTTTGTTCTTGTTTTTCAAAGTTGTTTTGGCCATAGTAAGTCCTTTGAATTGTCATATAAATTTTGAAATATCTTGAAAATTTGTATTTGTGTTAAAAAATGCCTGTTGGATTTTTAGCTGGAATTTCATTGAATCTACAGATTAGTTTAGAAAGAATTAACTTCTTAAAAACATTGAGCCTACCAGTCCATGTGTGTGGCATATCTCATTTCTTTAGGTATTCTTTCATATGTCTCATTAATGTTTTGTAGTTTTCAGTGTATAAGCTTTGCACATCTTTTGTCAAATTTATCACTAATTACTTCATATATTTTTTAAAGATTTTATTTATTTATTTGAGAGAGAGAGCATGAGTGGAGTGAGGGGCAGAGGGAGAAACAGACTCCCCACTGAGCAGGAAGCCTGATGCGGGGCTCCATCCTGGGACTCTGGGATCATGACCGGAGCTAAAGGCAGATGCTTAACCGACTAAGCCACCCAGGCACCCCTAATTACTTCATATTTTGATGATATTATAAGTTGTTGTTTTTAATTCTATTTTATGATTGTTTATTGTTTATATACAATTAATTTTTATTGCTTCTAAGCAATTAATTTTCATTTATTCAACATGTATTCTGCAAACTTGATAAATTCACTTCCTAGTTCTTATAGCTGTTTTAGAGATTCCTTAAGATCTTCTACAAATACAGTATACCATCTTCTAATAATGATAATTTTATTCTTCTTTTCCATTTTGTATGGAAATTTTTCTTGCTTTATTGCACTGGCTGGGACTTCTAGTACAATACTGAAGAAAAGCATTGAGAACAGGTGTTCTTGCCTTTTTTTCTCCAATCTTAAGATTCAATCTTCACTGTTAAATATGATATTAGTCAGGGCTCCTGGGTGGCTCAGCTGTTAAGCATCTGCCTTCAGCTCAGGTCATGATCCCAGGGTCTGGGATCGAGCCCTGCATTGGGCTCCCCGCTCAGCAGGAAGCCTGCTTCTCCCTCTCCCATTCTCCCTGCTTGTGTTCCCCCTCTCTCTGTGTGTGTCTCTCTCTGTCAAATAAATAAATAAAATATTTTTTAAAAAATTATAGATAAATAAATAAATATGATATTAGTCAAAAGCTTTTTATAAAGGCTCTTTATCAGTTTGAACAAGTTTCTTCTATTTCTAGGTTGCTAGGAGTTTTTAGTCATGAAAAGACATTGAATTCCATTGAATGCTTTTTCTGTGTCTATTGAGATAATCATGTGGGTTTTCTTTTTCAGTCTCTTAATATGGTAAATTCCACTGATTGATTTTCAAATGTTAAAGGAAACCTGTATTTCTGTGATAAACCTCACTTAATCATGATGTGTTAATCTCTTTCTATACTGCTAAATTGAATTTGCTAAGATTTTGTTAAGAATTTCTGTGTCAGGAAGGATGTTGGTTTGTAGTTTTTTTTTTTTTTTTTTTAATGTAATATCTTTGTCTAGTTTGGGTATCAAGGACAATGCCAACTTCATGGAATGAGTTAGGAAGTGTTCTCTCCACTTTTATTTTCTGGAAGATACTATGGAGAATTATCATCATTTTTTCTTTTAATGCTTGGTAGAGTCCACCAGTGAAACCATCTGGGCATGGTGATTTTTTTTGTATGGTTATTAATTATTTACTAAATTTCTTTAATGAACATGAGCATATTTGGGTTATCTTTTTTTTTTAGTGAACTTTGGTAGTTTGTGTTTTTTAAGGCATTTGTCCATTTCAAATAATGTGTAGAATTTACTGGCATATGGTTGTTTATAATATTTACTTTGTATCCTTTTAATATCAATAAAATCTATACTATGGTCTTCCTTCCTTCCTTCCTTCCTTCCTTCCCTCTTTCCTTCCTTCCTTCTTTCATCCAATCCTTCCTTCTTTTTCCAGATCAGTATGGCTAGAGGTTTACCAATTTTAGCACTTTCTCAAATCATTGATTATCTCTATTATTATTCTGTCTTCTATTTCATATGCTTTCACTTTGATCTTTATTATTTCTTTTCTTTGGCTCATTTTGCCCTTTAAAAAAAAATGTTGTTTAAGATGGGAGGGTGACTAAGTCCTGTGACTCCGTCATGGCTCCAAAGATCCTCTATTCAAATTTGCTCTGAACTCATCATGTCTGCTACCACCCTTTTTGCAAACACTAGGGATTTAATCAGTAATAATACTCTAAGTTGAAAGTGTGAGATATGTTGAGTGTGGACAGAGGCATTCTGCTGGGGTAGTAAGGGAGCTGAAAGTAGGTCCAAACAAAAAACCAGTGAAGTGATTAGAAATCTTAATTTACAAAAGAGAAGATGCTCAAAATAAGGGTCATAAATACAATTCTCTCTTATCTAAAGAACTGTTTTATAAAATAAGTGTTAGACTTCTTGGTGGTCTTGAAGAAGCATCATTGGATCAATGGGTACAATTTACAGAGATAGTTTTTGTCAGACACCCCCAGTGTCCCAAGCGGGGGTGATTTCTGTGCAGATGGGTGTGAGGTCTCAGTCCCTGGACTGAACAGAACTAATATTTGAATATTCTCTGAACTTGTCATTTCCATCCCTGTAGTCAGATAGGTAGATGTTCAAATGCTACTGTCACCACACACCAATTGTGTGACTCTGAGTCAGGTACTTAACCTGACTCCCAGCTTTCTCCTATGTAGATGGCAGTAATAAACATGCCTATTTTACAGGGTTATAAAGACTAAATGAGATATTGTGTGGAAAAAAAATATTTAGCACAGTGTCTGGCATAAAGTATATACTCCATATATTTTTATTTGTTTGTTTATTTATTATTAGCATGTGCTGAAATCATAGTATACAACTTTGGAACTGGGAGGCACCTTATAGGTCATTCAGGCCAAACCCTGTTACTTAATGGATAGGCAAGGTGAAGCAAGGAGAAGTGGCTTGCCCTAAATCACACAGTTTGTCGTTTGATAAAATCTAGAGCCCAGATATTTAGGCTCTCTGGTCCACTGATTTTCCCCACCCCATCCCCTGCCCCAAATCACACATACACAATGGGAACTGGGGACAGGAAGCTCAGTTGAAGATTCTGGTTTCCATTGGTGTGCTGTGTGATTTCAGGCTAGTCCTTTCTGCTCTCTAGATCTCAGTTTCCTCATCTATGAAATAGGAACATGGCCATATTTCATTTTTTGTTTAAAGATTTTATTTATTTATTTATTTGTCAGAGAGAGAGAGAGAGAGAGAGAGGCAGTCTTCCCACTGAGCAATGAGCCTGATGCAGGACTCAATCCCAGGACCCTGGGATCATGACCTGAGCCAAAAGCAGTTGCTTAACTGACTGCCACTCAGGTGTCCCATGAACATGGCCATATTTCTAAAGGCCTTTCTAGGGTTCAGTTTTGTGTTTTAAACAGGTAATTTAAGCTAATGTGGAATTGTTTTCCTCAAACAGGCACTTCCTTTGCTTTGCCCATGGTGACCAAAAAAAAAAAAAAATGCTTTTGTTTCATGTTCTATTTTAAAAGGAAATCTAACATTCATTTCCTTTTTTTTTTTTTAAGATTTTATATTTATTTGACAGAGAGAGACACAGCGAGAGAGGGAACACAAGCAGGGGGAGTGGGAGAGGGAGAAGCAGGCTTCCCGCTGAGCGGGGAGCCCGATGCGGGGCTCGATCCCAGGGCCCTGGGATCACGACCTGAGCCGAAGGCAGACGCTTAACGACTGAGCCACCCAGGCGCCCCTAACATTCATTTCTAATCTTGTTTGTTTGCAGCTGTGTTGAGTTAAATAGCACCGTAGGCTTAAGGCAAGCCAGCCAGCTTCCTGGGAAAGCAGTATGAAGATGGCTACTTTGTTTTTCTTATCTCCCTTGGGGTACTGATAACACAGCCTGCCGCCTACCCTGTCCCTGTCATCGGCTTAGGGATTTGCAGAGACCACACTGTTCCTCCAGCGCCAGGGACCCTCACCACTACCTTAGAGATAATTACTCATTCAGGCTGTTCCCAAGTTGGTCGGGGGCTGACTCTGCTTGCCTGCTTCATGAATGGCTACATTCATGCACAAAAGAGAAGCAATATTCTGAAAAGATATATCAATTAATGCTCCTGCCTCCCAACTTCCTTTAGCTGCAGTTAAAGAGGGAAGGTTTTCCTTTTCTCTTGTGTTCATTTTGCAAGGTTTTCTTTGTTGTCACTTTAAATGGATATGTAGCCTGTCAAGAGACATGTGTCTTCCTTCCAGAAGGTACTTACTGAGCACCTACTCTGTGCCCAGTGCGCTGCTGAGACTCTGTCCCTGCTTCAAGGAATGCATAAACCAGGGATGGTGGGAAAATGAGCAGTTCTTGGGCTTAAGTTAGTATTTTAATTCATATACACTGAGTGCTAAGAGAACATGGTGTAGGGAGATACGAACTGTGGACTCAGGAAAGGCTTCCTGAAAGTGGTAGAATTTATGACTGAAGGATAGGTAGAAGAATACAAATGAGCAGAAAGGACAGTTTGGGCAACTAATTTCCTTAACAAATTTCATAACCAATATTAACTGAAGGTGGCATGTCCTATGCTAATTAGATGTTGAAGGATTTACTTGAGAGAGGGAAAAGATTCATCTAGTGGTCAAAGACAACATCCTTCCTGAATGAGGGCTGTTGCTCAATTTAGGTAAAGCAACAGAGGCAGGTTTCCCGTGGCTCAGAGGAAAAGTGAAGAAGGGAGGAGGTGTATCCTGCCTTCCCAAGCTCTACTAGGGGTGCTCCACCTCAGCCCTCCTGATCTTTTTGGCCACCTAATTCTTTGTTGTGGAATGCTGTCCTGTGAATTATAGGATGTATAGCAGCATCCCTGGCCTGTACTCACTAGATGCCGGTAGCGATCTCACTAGAGTTAAGACCATTGAAAATCTCTCCAGACGTCGTCAAATGTCTCCTGGTAGGCAAAATCACCCTGGCTGAGAACCACGTCAAGATGCAGGTTAATATGTTGGAAAGATCATAAAAATCAGGATCAGAAGAATAAGTCTCCTCTGTGGTTTTGTACAAGTCACTTTCAATTTGGGACTTTGGTTTCCTCATTTTAAAAAGAAAGGGACTGTAATACATTCATTCATCCACTCGTTTATTCGTTCCTTCATTCAATCAGTAAGTCTTCCGTAAGCCCCTGCTATGTGCCAGGAATTCTTCTAGGTGCTGTGGATACAGCAGTGACCAAGAAAAACAAGGTCCCTGCCCTCATGTTGCTTACATTCAAGTCATGGGAGGCAGGCAAGAAACAAATAGGCATAAAAAATATAATAAAATCCTAAGCAATGACAAGTTCTTCAAAGCAAATAAAACAGAGCAATCTTATCGAAAGTGTCTGAAAATAGGAGGCTGTTCTCTGAGAAATTATTCTCCCATGGCATTTGAGCTGAAACCTAAGTTCTGACAGTCATCCACGTGAAGCTCAGAGGAAAGAATGCTCCAGGCAGAGAGGACAGGAAGTGCAAAAGCTGTGAGCTAGGCCTTCCTAGAGGGTGGTGAAGAGTGGGGAGAATGCTAGGAGGGGTCTGAGGGGTAGACAAGGGTCAGTTCCTATAGGATGGTGTAGACCAGGTAAAGGAGTCTGAATTTTATTCTACTTGCTACAGAATGCTATTGGGAGGTTTGAAGCAGGAGAGTGATATAATCTGATTTATTTTCATAAAGATCATTCTGGCTACTTTGGGGATAATTGATCCTAAGGGGGTAAGAATGGAAGCAGGAAACCAAGGGATGAAGTGATTTCAGTAGATCAGGAGAGAGAAGGTGATGGCTTAGTCTAGAGATATGGTAATACAGATACAGAGAAGAGGATATCTTTTGGGATATCTTTTAAAGATATTTTTAAAATTTATTTGAAAGAGAGAGAGAGCATGAGCAGGGGGTGGGGGCAGAGGGAGAGGGAGAAGCAGACTCCCCACTGAGCAGGGAGCCCAATGTGGTGCTCGATCCCAGGACTCTGTGATCATGACCTGAGCCAAAGGCAGATCTTAACCGACTGAGCCACCCAGGTACCCTGAGTTTTGGGATATCTTTTGGAGGTAGAGCCAACTAGATTTGCTGGTGGATTGAATGTGAGGGCTAAGAGAGAAAAGGTGAGCAAGGATAATGCCCGGGCTTTTGGCCAGAAGAACTGAGGGGATCATTTTGCCATTGACTTATGGAAGAAAAATAGATTTGGGGGTGAAAGGCAATAGTTCAAGATGAGTTTAAAATAATTCCTAACTAGAAAATTCAATTCTACAGTGGGATTTAGTATTGCCTTTCTTTTATTTTCTCCAGAGAGGTCAGTCCACCTCTCCCACCTCCACAGCACACATATATCACAGATGAGCCCATGCAAAGCTATAACAAAAACAAATGTGTGAGACAATGGCAGAGCAGGAAACCAGGGTGGTTTCCAAACTACCTCATGCATGCAGAGATAGTCTCGTGCCTGACAAGCAACAAGGGTCGTTAGAAATTCATTTTGGAGGAGATCTTGTCAATGGGAGGTTTTGCTATCAAGAAATCTAATGAGGCTTGAGGAGAACTGATAATTCATTAGCATTCTTGAGCATACCCCACTCTGCTACATGGTAATTATTGAGTAGCTACAGACCAGCTCAGAAATACAGTGAAAAGAGAGAATGCTCCATCCATCAAATCCCAAAGCTATAATCATCTAATGAATGCTACGAGAATCAAACAGTGGAAAATAATAATAATATATTTGCTTCCCCCTGAGCCTTTCAGCAAGGTTTCCAGAACCCTATGGTGAATAGATTTACTGGAAAGTTTGGCCCCCTTTAGGGTGTAGGTCACAGTTGTCTAACAGCTACTGGACAAATGGTACTCCTGAGACACGAGGCAGAAAGGCAGGTAGATATAGTCTTTTAGCCTAAAAGAAAGTAACCCCTCATCTTGGACCCTAGCAGGAAAGTAAGAAATTGAGAGCAAGCGTGGATCTTCTATGAGGCTTGCTGTTTTCAGGAATCTAAACTAAGATTTGAGTTTCTTTAGCACTCATGCGTAAGGAAGACATCCCCATAAACCTTAAACCCATTCCATCCAGCACTGAAATGAAGAGACCACAGGGAATGATGACAAGTGAAAACTGCAAAACTCTCAGCACATACGACTTTATCCACCATCTCCCCCAAACCCTTCACCCCGCCCCCAATTAAGAGACTTGAACAAACTTAGCATGGCTTCTATAAACTCAAGGCCATATCCCTGGGATGACAATTCCAACCCCCTTTAAATGACCACCTGAGAAAGCTCAATGCTGACAAAGGAATTTACTGTTTGTTCCATCCAAAACCTGACTTTAATAAGCCCCTGACCTCACTTTTCTTAGAACATTTACTTTAGAAAACTTGCGATTGTTAAGTCCTTTCTCTATCCCTTTGAGATGTATCTTCTGCAACCCAGAAATGTCTGTCCCAAGGACCTGGGTGCCATCCCTTTGAATATGATCAACAAGAAGATAGAGCCAGGGTCTCCCAGTCTCTGTGGGAGAGTAGGAATCTAACTTTGATAAATGCCACAGAGGCCTAAGCACATTGGCCACCCGGCCCTAGTGTCCTTCAGTACTTCCCTAGCAGCACACCCCAGCATTTTAAAAGCCTCCTGCTTCTTGTTCAGTGGAGTTGAGCTCAATTTACACACTGAAGTCTCTCCCCTACAGTTAGCTCCAATAAAATCTGCCTTGCTGTTTTTAACAAGTATCTGGTGTGAAATTTTTCTTTTCCACAAGCCCGGGTTCTGGGACTTGGAAGACACAGGAGAAAGTCTGGACTCAAACTCTTGTATTTTATTTTTTTTTTAAAGATTTATTTATTTATTTGTCAGAGAGAGAGAAAGGAGAGAGAGCACAAGCAGGGAGAGCTGAGGTAGAGGGAGAAGCAGGCTCCCTGTTGAGCAAGGAGCCCAACGCAGGACTCAATCCCAGGACCCTGGGATCATGACCTGAGCCAAAGGCAGACACTTAACAACTGAGCCACCCAGGCATCCCTCAAACTCTTCTACTGACATAACTGTAGGCAAAGGACTCCATTGCCTGTAGCTTTAACTTTGTAAGTGCAAAATGAGGACACCAAAATATACTCATATATCTAAGTAGTTGTGATCATAAAACTGCATAATGCTTTATAACAAGAATGCTTACACTCGAATGCTAGAAAATGTGAGAGGATTTTATAATGGATATATTTTAGATCAGGGCAATCTTTGAGAAGGATGTACTGCTGACTCATAACTAGCCCATGACACAGAACATCCTTGTGCCCAGCCCCCAATTTATTTCCTTCTCTCTTTTTCCTTATAAGTCAAACATTAAAGCCCAAGATTTATACCATCCTGGAAAATATACCGATCTTGGGTTTAGGAACTACATTTTTGTGACTCTATTTTTGGATATATCTTCATTAAGTACAAATACATTACTCGGTAGGGACAACACATTGACTTGATTGCAGCCACTTCTGCTCTGGCAGAGGTGAGTTTGTGCGTACCTGACAGGTCACCCAACAGAAGGTGATAAAAAAGAGACCCAGGCTGCTATCAAGTCAGGAGAATGGCATCTGCATTCTCTCTCTCCACCAGAGGTTAGTCATTTGCTCTTCTATGACACTACAGCTGTCCTGTAGGCTAGCAGTGACTTTCAAAGCATAAGTTCCAGTCCCTGCCTTCTTGCCCTTGTGCAATGGTGGGCATTGAGGCCCCTACCTCTGTTCCTTGAGTCAAGCTTGGAGACCAGGAGTACACTAAGCATATCCACCAGGAGAAGCTAAGGGTAACTTCTCCTCCTTGGGCTTAGGAGGTACCTTGCTGAGGTAGGCTCTGGCCTGGCATTCTCCCCAGCCTAAGTTACAGTCCCCACCAGCTTCCTGCTATCCTTGCTCGGTCAATATGAATAGACTTTTCTGCCCCAATTTCCATCTGAAACTGCAGGCTTATAGCCATTTTAACTAGGCCTAGACACTCTGTGTCTTGCCATTCCCCTCTTCTTGGGACACCAGATCCTGTCTCTCCTCCCTTCCCCCCAGCTAATCCTGGGGTCCTGCTCAAAACAAGCAGCTCACCTGGACTACGCCGCCATGCTGCTGCACTTACCTGAGACTGCCTCACCACCATGCTCCTGCTTCACACCCTGCCTGTCAGACTGGATCTCTGTTCTGGATCCACCCGCTCACCTGAACTGAGTTTCGACGTTCCTGCAGATGATGCAGTTTGAGCCCAAGCCACCTTGGTCAGTCAGCTCGCAAGCCAGAGAAGCTCCCACAGTCCTGGTCCTGCTGTGTGTTCTCCACCACTAGCTTCTCACGGGGGCCCTGAGGTGAGATCTCGAAAGATCTTACACAAAATCTGGCTTTGGGATCATTCTGACTCTCTGTAACTTTTTCTTGAACTTACTCTGACTTACTTTGACACACAAGCACCTCATTCTCACTGCTTTAAATATCCACCTCTTCTATGATGAAGATGAAGTGTCTTGGTATTGTCAACCCACATCTGTCTTACACTTCACTCATAAGCATGGGAGAATTTGAATTTGAAGGGCAATTCAATACATTATCAATTCTGAGACATCCTGTTGTCAGGGTTCAATGAGCTTGCATTATATTTAAACTAGTTAATGGAATGCTAATTTGATCTTGGCCAATCCTTTTATTGGATGGAGCTGAGCAACTTCAGTGAGTTTAACACTTAAATATGTCCTTCAAAGTACTGATGATAACAAAGGCCTACGCTGTGATTGCAAAGATCCATAGTGCCATCTGAATGAATACCTTTGCGATGAAGGGCTTTCCTGCAGAGGCTCAAGTGGATGATGTGCCCTGTGGGCGTTTAATCTTCATGGAGAGCAGGTGATGTGGCAATTCAGATTTCAGCCCTTCCTTCTTTTGTGTGAAATGCAATACTTCAGGTAAACCCATCAATGATTCAGCTTAGTGCCATTAAGTTTTTCTAACTATAACAAGGGACGATAATAACAGCTCAGAGTACCGTCCCATTATTGAGTCACCATTACCCTCTCCTAGCCTCAATTCCCTCATACATAAAATGGAGGTATTGGGTAATATCTCTTAAGTCATTCCCACTCTAGTTTTTTGAGGGAGTCTATTGGCTTCCTTACTGAGCATCTTCTAAATTTCAATTTAACTCCAAAGCAGGTTGTCTCTGAGTTAAACAAAGACATGTCTTCAGATTACTCTCAGTGACAAACTTTCAAATTCCAAACTCTTTATTCATTTCATAAAAGTTATTCGACTCCAAATATATATAACACTGAATTTGTTGCAGTTGTTAGAAAGTTACTGTGGAATTAAATATAATTATCTTTTTTTTTTTAAAGATTTTATTTGATAGAAAGGGTGAGTGAGAGAGAGAGGGAGAGCACGAGCAGGGGGAGAGGTAGAACAGGGAGCCTGATGCAGGGCTTGATCCCAGGACCCTGGGATCATGACCTGAGCTGAAGGCAGACGCTTAACTGACTGAGCCACCCAGGTGCCCCATATAATTATCTTCAGTATCTGTTGCTTTGGGCCCCCTGAGATTGAGCCAGCTCCCTCCTTCACAGAATAAGCCTTCAGACCTGAAGACAATGCTATTGCTCCTCCAGGGAGATTCACAAGAAGCAGAAGGCAAGGGAGACAAGCTCCATCTTAAACTCTGATCTGCACGGATAGGTTTACATTCTTCTTGATATGAAAGAGACTTTTGAAGTCCTATTGATGTAGTTTTGGAATATAGGTGAGGTTTGGTGGGGTGGGGTCCAGAGCCGACAACCAAGAAAGAATTCTTGAGATCTCTTTGGTGCAAAATGGTGGTTTTATTAAAGCCCAGGGACAGGACCCATAGGCAAGAGCTGCTGCACCGGAGTTGGGGTTGTGAGGGGTGGCTGATTATATACTTGGGAGTTGGGGGAGGTAAGGAAAAGGGAGGTTTCAAAAGGATTCTCATTTGTTAAAGAAGACTCACAGGATACCCAAGTCCTTGCTATTGTCAAACTAAGCTTGTTTTTCCCTCTAGCTAGGCATTAAGATAGGAGCTTCCTGGAGGAACATTATACTCTGCCTACCTCAAGTATTTGTCAATGCGCTGCAGGTTATAAGGACATTTATTTACCTACATCTCCTTCTGCCTTTGTTTCCCACATCACTATGATCCATTCCACCCCTTTATTTTACGGTAAGGAAACCAAGACTCAGAAAGGAGAAGTGAAGTAGTTAGAACATTGGTGATTAGAACTGAGGCACGCACATATACTTGGGTTCGAGAACTGGCTCTGCCATTTGTTCATTGTGCAACTCAATCAAATTATTCAATTTTTTATGCTTCGATTTCCTCATTTATAAAGTGGTTATAATTTTACCATTTTCATAGAGCTTTGTAAGGGTGGATGATTAAATGAAAATAAGCATGTAGTGGAGCCCCTAGCCTATCTTAAACACTCAATAAATGTCAAATATATTGATCACAGTGCTTTGGGACCAAACCCCCATCTCCTGCTCCCTTTGATTATACAACTGGAATTTTGTTTTATGGATCTAGAGAAAAGCTAGGTGAAAAATGTTAGTGTCTTAAGTGTCAAGAATGTTGTTTTTCTTGAGACAAAACATCTAAAAACAAAAAAGAAGGTGAGACCAATGGCTAGACTTTAATATAAATAGTCTGAGCGTGAAGATTGCTGACAAATTATTGATAATTGCAGAGGTTGCTGGAAGAGACATCAGGATAATCTTGCAGAATAGTTACAGAGGACAGAAGAGGACTGTGATAAATGAAGCATAGGATGTGCAGGATATGGAGACAGATGGTGGTCCTGGCATGTGATTGGGGAACGGGAGTGCTGAGGGAGGTGTCTGGCACAGGCAGGCAATGGTGGTGACATCGGTCAGCAGTCTCTGGACCTTGGATACAGAAGTGGAGAGGGCACTAGAGCAAGAAGGCAGAGTTTCAGTCTTAAAGGTGTTCAAGACCTCAAGGGTTGGTTTAAAAGTTCCAGTGGGGAAGTGTCTGATGACCGTTGACAGAGAAGTGGCCCTCTTCCACAGAGAAGGTCATCCTCCATGTACAAGCATTGGAGAAATATCCTTGAAGCAGTGAGGGGGAAAAAGACCACTTACTTGAGTAGCTAGAAAAGTGCATTGAATCTTGGTCTTAGATAAGGACTCAAACATTATAGCCAGATTCTATACTTGTTCATCTGAAGTAGAGAGATTCAGTGTGCTTTCCAGAGAGGCCAAGTGGGGCCAAGCCTGGGGCAAAATTTACAGACCAATGATATGGCATGGGGCTTGGTCAGAAGATTAAGGCAGAAAGACCATTTAGGGAGCATGGACCTAAGCAGGCAGTCTTGATGCCAAGTGCTCTGCACTCCTGGCATAGGAAGCCTTAAATTCCCACCCCCCTTCAGTGATAGGATTTTGGCCTTTGGGCTCAGATATGAGACTAGGTCAGTAGGGGGCTAGTGAGAATAGGGTGCAAGAAGGTCAAGGATAGCAGCTGCAAAGACTAGAGAAGTGGTGAGCAGTACAACTTGTTGAAACTCCCCACATATCTCGCACATATCTCTGTTACAACAACCATTATAATCTACGATGACTATATATCTGCCTGGTTCTCTAGATGACAAAATACTTAAGGCAGAGATTCTGAAAGACAGCAGTTAAGAACATACACTCTGGAGCTCTACAGCATGGACTCCCATTCCAGCCCTACCAGTCACTAACTGTGTGATGTCAGGCAAGTTTCTTACCCTTTCTATGTCTCAGTGTTCTCATCTGTGATCCCTCTTACTGATGCATTGACAATTACATTAGTTAACAAAGCAGTTACACAGTGTCTAACATATAGTGAATGTAATGTAAGTAAATAAATAAAAGTTTACTTCCATCCCCAGCTCTTGGTATGGTGCTCATTTTCAGTGTTTGGTAAATGATGGTTGAAGTGAAAAATTAAATGACAAGGCTAGGCATTTTGCCAAGTGGTGGTTGGAACTCTAAAGTCCTGGCCTATGATCTGTGACCTCACCTTGACCCAAGACACGAGCACCATGGCATGCTGATTGGATGAGATGGCCCCAGTACCCAGCCATGGATGCAGCAGAGTGGTCACCATGGATTAAGAAGACACATGAATGTTTAAGCCTGTGAATTAATAATAATAATAACCCTGTGAATTATTCCATCCCATCAGGCTGCCTCAGGAGACAATGGCTGCCGGTCCCCCAGCTCCTACCCCACCCACCTTCTTTCCTTATCAGGCTCGAGGTGCAGGTGCAGATAGAATGACGAGGGCCCTGGGAGGAGACTGTCTGCAGGCACAGGCTCTTGAGCGCAGAAAGGATTCACAATGAAGGAGTACAAATCTGGAAAGTGAGGAGGATAGACACCAGTAAAAGCTGAGGCACAGAGCAAAAGAAAGCTGATCCCAGGGCTGCTGAAAGCAAGCCTTCACCTTCCTTCCAGGACTTTGTTCTCTAAGGTATCCCTTGGGTTTTCCCTTACCCACTCCCCACCCCCAACTTTTCCCCTTCCTGCTTCCCGCCAACATATGCCACCTACCAACATCAACAGCATGGCTTCTTGTCCGAATGTGACTTAGTTCCAAGAGACAGAGCCTCAGCTGCCCCTCTATTTCAGATGGGGATCATAACTCCCACTTCATGGGGCTCTAGTGAGGATAAAAAGACAGTGTGGGGGAGAAAGTATTTTGAAGAGTGTTTAATGTACAAGTGCAGCACAAATTATTTAAAACTGTACCATTTATGTAGCCAATAGTTGGTTTTATTTTACTTTTTTATTTTATTTTATTTTATTTTTGGAATTAATACCCCTGCCCAACACAGACCATGAAATATCTTTTGGAGGGTTTGTATAAAACTGACAAAGTTCAGTTGCTTTTTGAATCAGGGTACGTACATCTAGATATTAACTGAGTCAGCTTTACAAAGCACTTCTAAAGGTTTCTTATACTGGTAAGCATTATGTAATAAAGGCTGATAGGTGTGTAGAAATGACAGCATAGGGGAGAGTTCTGGACCACACAGAATGTTATCTGGAAAGTTCTGTGGCTCCTACACAGGACTCTAGATCTGGCTTTATATTTCTGTTTCCTCATTATTTAAATGCTGATATTTATGTTTATCCTGCCTACTTCATACATAGGGTAGTGTTGAGAATCACAGTAGAGATGGTAGTTGGTGTGTGTGCTTTATAAACTGTAGTATACTTGACATATTTTAGAAATTATTCATGGTGTGTGTCAATGTTGATATGCTGTTCCGCCTGTTCATTTCTTTTCAAATATTTCTATCCCTTCCTCTCTCTCTCCCTCTCTCCCTCTTGCAGTTGGAACATAAAATATCAATCAGGGTGATTAATCAATTTCTAAACAACCTTTTAATATTTGCTTTAAAATGTAACTTATAATTACTAGGGTTTGAAAATAGTAGAGATGTGCACACACACACACACACACACACATTTTAAAGCTCTGATACTTGCCATCCAAAAGGAATCAAACATTTAGTCTGAGCACTGAAATATCTGACCAGGAGTGTTTATTCTGACCTGCAATGTTACTGGACTTGATCAGCTGAGTTGGGAATAGAAGTTAGCCCTTAACAGGATTAGAAAGATTATCTAAGACTTTGCTTCACAACCTGCATGTTGAAGTCTGTATTGGTTTTTCAGACACTGAACCTACTGTGACCTTCTTCTGCCCAGCAGAATGGCTTCCTCAAGTTTCTCTATTTAGAGTAGAGTCGGACTGTACTTGGAACAGCAGTTTGCCCCTATCATGGTTGCTTTTTCTAGGAGGAATGAATGTGATTCAAGGTTGGATGAAAAAAGTATGACCGCCATCACACGCTGTTGACACTAGTCAAGCTTCAACACACAGCATGACATTGAACTGGACAATGGAACACCGGCCCGATCCCGGTGCTGCCGCTACATAGCTGCATGAACTTGGAGAAGTCACATGGCCTCTCTGAACTTCAGTTCCTTCATCTGTGAAATGGAAAAAATAGCATCAGCACCACCTACTTCAGGTTTGCTCTGCATCTCATATGTGATCCTGTCCTTTGTTAACCAGGCCCTGCAGACAAACCCAAAGGTCTATGAAAACACCTGGACTTTCTAATAAAGAAAGTGATGGCTTTATCACCTGTGGGGGGAATATTCATAATGTAAAATTCAGTTTTCAGAGAATTTGAGGGCAATTATTTTTTTAAGATTTTATTTATTTATTTGACAAGGAGAGACACAGCGAGAGAGGGAACACAAGCATGGGGAGTGGGAGAGGGAGAAACAGGCCTCCCGCTGAGCAGGGAGCCAGATGTGGGGCTCGATCCCAGGACCTTAGGATCATAACCTGAACCTAAGGCAGACGCTTAATGACTGAGCCACCCAGGCGCTCCGAGGGCAATTATTGATCAGTTTGGTCCTTGATATCAAATAGAATTATTGCCTGAAAAGAGAAGCATGTTTTCACCTTTTCTCAAACTTTGCCTGAGAATCAAAACTATAGTTCCCTTTGAAATTTTTCATGTATTTCATGCATTGAGTATAACTACAAGGTCACAGATTTCTGGGGACACAATTATGAGCAACAAGGAAAGTTTCCTGAAGCTTGAAAGATATAGTAGCCCTTGTCCCAGACTTTGACAGAGCTGTGGCAGGTGGTTTTCTGCCCTTTGAGTCAGATGTCCAGGTCATTCATTCCCTCTGGAAAACCCAGTAAGAAAGTGGCTGTCTGGGGCACCTGGGTGGCTCAGTCAGTTAAGCGTCTGCCTTTGGCTCAGGTCATGATCCCAGGGTCCTGGGATCGAGCCCCGCATTGGGATCCCTGCTGGGCAGAGAGCCTGCTTCTCCCCCTCCCTCTGCCTGACACCTTTCCTACTTGTGCTCTCTCTCTGTCAAATAAATAAATAAAATCTTAAAAAAAAAAAAAGTGACTTTCCTGCAGGATCCACAAAGCTTCCTTTCCTGGGTTTCCAGTCGTATAGCACCACCCTCAAGAGACTTTCTCTCTAGGGGCACCTGGGTGGCTCAGCCAGTTGAGGGTCGGACTCTTGGTTTCAGCTCAGTTCATGATCTCAGGGTTGTGGGATCAAGTCCCGCATAGGCCTCCACACTCAGAGAGGAGTTTGATTGAGATTCTTTCCCCTTCCCTCTGCCTCCTCCTCTGCTACTTCCCCACACACACACTTGCTTGCTCAAATTCTCTCTCTCTCTATAATAAATAAGTAAATAAAATCTTTTTTTAAAAAGAGAGAGAGACTTCCTCTCTAGCACTGCATTTGCTTCTTGCTCCTCTGGTTCTGGGTGCCACACTAAGTATACTTGCTAGGCATGCACCTGCCAGGAGCTCACATCACCTGGGAGAGACATATCCATAGCCAAGTATGACCTTCCGGCTGCAGTGACAAATGTCTATACAGGCACAATTGGGATCACAGGAGGGACTAACAGTGAGTATGTTGAATAATAAACCACAGTCACTCTTCATCCCCTTCAGCTTGTTTTGGATTCCTTTCTCAATCACCTCTCTCTACCTCTCCTGCTTAAGCCCCAAGACAACCCTTAAGAAGAAAATCTAACAAAACAGATGTTACTCACTTTTGGAATCAAAAGAACTGTGTTTGAATCCTGGCTCTATATATCACTAGCTCTGTAAGCAGAGACAATTCCTCCCAACTTCTCCAGGTCTCAGATTCTGCACCCACAAAATGTCAATTGTAAAAATTAAACATGAAAACAGTAAAAACTCCTGGCCCATGATAGGAACTCAATAAAGCCTAAAACAGCAATAATAAAGTGATCCTCCAGAATCCCAGCATTAGAGTCTAACAACCCCTTTCACATGCAAGAAATAATAGGAGCAGCTTACCCATCGTCCATAAGAGATGAATTGATGCTTGCATCAGCCCTTTGTAAACAGACTGATCGATGGAGCCAGTGATCAGGAAAATTAAATTCCACTGAATACACATCGCTGTCTGCCTGGCATCATCATATTTCAATGAAGCAAAACTGTAAATAGTGGGAGGCATTTTTGATGAGCTATGTGCTTGGGAATAGGGGATTTTGAAATGTCATTTTGAGCTCAAATTAATCAAATTTTGAGCAACCGAATTTGGAGAAACAAGTTCAGTAGCATCTAAGTGGTGAATGAAAGAGAATTCTGTCTGAACCACAAAATAGCCACAGATAGGACAAATTCTTTGGTGCTCCCTTTGACCTTAAGAAAAAGTCTATATTAATGTGCTTTCCATATTGTTCATTCTCCAGACACTTATTTAGAGCATCCCACAGGCCAAGAATTGTGCCAGGCACTAGGGAAACTCAGCTGCAATGAAGATAGGCCCTGCCATCAGAGAAAACTCCCAGTTTAGTGGGCAGAGAGGATGCTCAGATAGAATCCAGATAGCAGATAAGATTACTGTGCCCGTTGGAGTCTGGTCAAACCTGGCCTCCACCCATTTTCCATGACCTGTGATATTCCAAAACTCTTCCTAAAATTTCCATTAGAATCTTCTGCTTATTTCTTGTCTCTATGCCAGGGCCATGTATGTATGTAGCCTGTCTTTTCCTCAATCCCCTGGACGTAGGCCCTTTAGCAGTACCCTGAGAAATCTACTCTTACCAAATATTTCATAATGACTTATAGATTCTACTCAGGATTTTAAGGAAATCATGGTGTGGGTCATATCACAGAGTTGATGACCTCCTCTTTTCTCTCTGGGATATTAAACAGTTGCTCTTACATTTGAGCAAGGTAGTTCTGACCTGTTTTACATCCCTCTCTGTATAAACTTCTGCCCTAAGCACTCACAATTTTTCCAAATAAGTGGTTTCCTTCCCAGAAGAAGTTCTGATGACTATCATCACTATAACATCCTCCTCTCTCCTTATATATATAGGACATTATAATACATGATATCAATGCTATTAGAGGAGTGAAGAATAAGGAATCTTTCTACCTCGACCTGGGAAGGTCAGAGGTGGCCTTCCAGAGGAGGAGGGTTTTGCATGAGCTCTGGCAGAATAAATAGGCAGGGGTTGGGAAAACACTCTAGTGGGAGAAAATGGCAAAGTTTGAAAGTCAGTGGCATGATTCTATCTACTTCCCCCAGTCTCAAGACAAAGTAATGTTATCTGAGGGCTACAGTGTTATGTCCTGCAAGTTTGGACAGAGTGGTGGGTTGGACATTAATGCCAAATAGAGCCAAGTAAGAGACATCAGTGGATCAGGAAGAATGACCAGAAAACCAGAAAATCTGCTGATGAATCCAGCCAAAAATTTTGAAAGAAGGGAAATATCCAAATAGAAGGCATGGGATGGAAACTAGGTGAAAAAGATTTGAAGGGAAGATGGGACAGAGGATCTAGAGAAGTGGTTCTCAACTTAGCTATACACTGAAATCCCCTGGCAAGCTTCCAAAAACCCCATGCCAAAGACCACCCAGACATCTGACTTAGTTGGTCTGGGGTGTGGCCTGGACATCAGGATGGTTGAGGGCTCTCCATGTAATTGAAATATGCTGCCAAAGTCAAGAGCCTCTGCTCTAGGGAATATTACCCAAAGGTGGTGCTAATAACAGAAGCAGCTTACTGCTTCCTCCACTGTGCTTGGAGGTGAGGGTAAGGAAGAGGAAATGGAAATCTTCAGAGTGTAAGGATAATCTGGACTTTTTTGAGAGCCATGAACCAGGAGAAGTCAGATTTTCAACTTAAAATACAATCCAATGTGACATTTTTCAAAGTGTGACTATTGAACCACATCACCAGAGTCACCGGGGGTACCTGCTAAAAATGCATATTTCAGAGCTCCATGTCAGAATCTCTTGAAGGGAGATGGAACTGAGAATCTGCATTTTTTAGTAAACTCTATAGGTGATTTTTATGCACATGAGGGTTTAGAAATCACTGTTGTATAGCAGGTAATTGGTATATTTTATATTGTAGCAGTTAACGAATGACACCAAGAGTAATGGCACTTTTCACTAGCACATACTGTGTTCAAATGCTGTTTACGTAGATTATTCCATCTTGTCCTTAGACGGACACTTTAAAGTAGGTATTGCTATCTTGGCTTTACAGATGAGGAAACTGAGGATCAGGGAAGTTAAATAACTTGCCCAGAAGAACGGAGCTAGTGAGGGGACAAACCCAGTCTTCAAGCCATCATTTTACTCCAAAGCCCTTGCTATGCTTTTTTCCATTTTCCTCTGCCTTGCCCTCTCCCCAAGGGCAGGGATTCTATCTTTCATGGTCAGACTGTTCCCAGGTACTCTGCCTACCTGCTTCATTCCTGCTGCTACCAATTGCCTAGATGGGTGCCTATTACCCTGTCGCAGTGGTGAAATGAGAGGAAACCCAGACCTGGAGTCAGAAGACCATTCGTACCTTGGTGCTGCAGCATAGTTTAGGTAAGGCACTTTGCTCATTGGAGCATTTACTCAGAAATCAAAATGTAACTCACCGTGTTCTCCAGATACAACTTTGCCCCACTTCTCTAAACTTGCTCATATAGCCTGAAGTGGGGTTGAGCCCACTCCTCCTCTTGAATCAGTCCACTTCATTAGCAATGTCTCTTAGCCAAGGTCCTGTTGTAGCGGGGGGATATTCTTTTTCCTCCTCTAGCCTTACTGAGGCTATATCAGATCAGTGACTCCGGCACTGATGGAATGCTACCTGCTCTTGGGAGTGGGAAAAACCCCCTCTCTAGTTACTCCCCTTCCCAAAGACAGGAGACCCTGATTATCAGAGTCAGGACATTTAATGAGTCCAGTTTACTTGTGGCCTGGCTTACTGTACCTTAAACAAGCAGCACCTTGTGCTGTGTTCTCTCTTGCTTTTTTGCCTGAAATGCAGGTAAAGCTTTGGCCCCAGGCCAGATTGGCCAGTTTTGTTGGTCTTTAAGGTCCCTCTTGGGCCCAATTCTCTCTCTTTCTGTTAACAAAGCTGTTCCTGAATGTATGAGACCCAGGATAAAGATTTGGTGCTTAGAAAGGCAGTTAATAGGCCTAACTGATGTCCTCCAAATCAGCGTTTAACAGAAAACTCCTTATCAGGGATTATCAGGCCATAGCCTCAGTGGTAAACAAGGTGGCAGTTTTGTGGCCATGCGGCTGCAGTTTACTGTGTGCTCAACAACACCCAAGAACCCTGTGCTGAAGACAAGAGTCAGGCATTCCTGGGTCTTGGGCCAAAATACCAGCATAATAGAGCCAAGGCTTCCCTCTTTACTTCTAATATGCCTCCATGCTCTCGTTCACCACGTCCCTAAGTTTCATTTTGACTGCAGACTAGATGTTGTTCCTTTTTTTATCTCCCCCTTATCCACATACCGAGCCAGTGCTGTACACAGCAAGTGCTCAATGTTATACTTAAATAATGTCCAAACCCACTAACAACTTCGGTGAACACAACACACACACACACACACACACAATCAAAGGACAAAACACAACAACAAAAATGATGCTAAGGGAATTTGGTCCTTATGCTGTCATTTCTTAAATGGCTGATTTGGGATGATTAAAATCATGAGGAGTCCAAAAGTGGAAGAATTCGTCATGTTTGACGTTGGCACATTTTAACCAATTTTAAAAATTGCTTCCGCATCAGCAATGTGGCCAATTTACATGTACTTAGGTAATGAGGAAGAAAATATGCAGACACTGAACGTGAGAAGGAGAATAACCATGAGGGAGGGCAGGGAAGGAGCCATCCCAAAAGAAGGAGGAGAAAGAAATGAGGAAAAGAGAGAAGGCAAATGATTTAAGACGAAAGAGAGAATGACTAGTGAAAGTAAAGACAACAGAGTACATAAACATCCTCCTTATTCAAATTTAGAATGTCAGAATAGTAAGTGAAGTTTAGATTCCCGATGTATGCAGGAAAAAACTCAAGCCAAAGAGGAAACAGACCACCGGCGGCCACAGTCGTTGTGAGGGCTGGAGTGCAGGTCTCCTTCCCCTAAGTCAGGCTGGTTCTGTGGTATGTCATCACTTCCTGTTCACTGTGATCAATCCCACACATATGGTAGGCACATAAGAATGGCTTGTGGAGGGGCGCCTGGGTGGCTCAGTCGTTAAGCATCTGTCTTTGGCTCAGGTCATGATCCCAGCGTCTTGGGATCCAGCCCCGCATCGGGCTCCCTGCTCAGCGGGGAGTCTGCTTCTCCCTCTTCCACTCCCCCTGCTTGTGTTCCCTCTCTCGCTGTGTCTCTCTCTGTCAAATAAATAAATAAAATCTTTAAAAAAAAAAAAAAAGAATTGCTTGTGCAATGGAAAAGTGTAGTGCATCATGTTGACCTGGTCAGAAACCATTTGTATTGTTGTTGGGTTATTGGTTTTTATTTTTCAAGGTGAAGAATTTTGAAATGTGTATGTTTTAATGTTCCTCCACTGTGTCTTCCTGTGTTTTGATTATCAGGTACCCCCACCCTACTCCATATCACAGCCTTCCTAACCTCCCAAAGATCTTATTTGTTTCTCCCTTTATACCTGGTGGTGGTCACATTTACCTTGTAGTGCTCTCTCCTCTTGCCCTCTCGTCTCTAAGCCCTTTGAGATCAGGGATCTCATCTTAGCTGTGATAAAGTATCAGTGGCCTTGAATTAGCACATGGGGTTGAGAGCCAACTTTGTTTGACTTTATTAAACCTGAAGGTCAGTTTCCCCATCTGTAAAATGCTGGTAAGTAGTTCCTGGATGCTCCACCTCAGAGGACGCCTCTAGAATCCTCTTGCAATGTTGTGAAGTGTTACAGCAGTGCAGTTCTAGAAATGGGAGGATTGTGGCTGCTGTTGATGTCTGTCTCCCTCATAGCTCTTGGCATCTAGCTTTACCTAGGGTACCACCCTGCAGACACATGTTTCTTGGATGAATAACATAGCAATCACATTAGCATCTTCTATTTTAAACCAGCCCCTTCTCCTTCCAAAATTAACAGAATCTTCTGTTTTCTAGAGCTTTAGAGATGACAAAACTTCATTTTGAATTTCTTTTTGAGTTTTCAAAACTTCTTATGAATCTTTTTGAGTCATTCAATTCACTTTGCATAGTTCTTGGACAAGAATCATGGGCCAAGCTCCTCCAGAGACCCTGAGTCTATACACAAGGCTAAGGTGTATACACACCCAGGTATTTGACATGCCCTATCTAATTGGGAGGCTCACCATGACAATGTAAGAGAAACACTATTACTAGTTTCATTTACAGTTGAGAAAATTGAGGTGTAGAACTTAAAATTTTGCCCAAGATGTTTTTTCTGTCCATATGGCAAATTATAAGATACATGGAATACAAAACACCAAGGTCTATCCCAATTCCCCTGACAACTATATTATATCATTTGGAGACATTGATTTGGCTAGTAAAAAAGACTCAAAAATCAAGAACCCCATGTCTTTTTATACCCCCTCTGAAGGCTGATTTACAGTCATAAGAGTTGTGGAATCTTGTCATCCCATGTCTTCCCGGCCTGTTGGTGGAATTGACAACATCTTCATTGCCTTCGTGGAAAATCCAGTCGTTTTCTTGGAAAAACCTTTGAAGTACTGCCCTCAGTCAAAGAGGAATAGAAAAACTCTGCTAACCAGCTATGTTTCCCATTACTGCTATAATAAATTACCACAACTTAGTGGCTTTAAAATAACACACATTTTTTCTCTTGCACTTCTGGAGTCAGTTTCAATTCAAGGTGTTGGCAAGACTGCACTCCCTCGGGAGGCTCTAGGGAATGATCTGTCTCCTTGCTTTTTCTAGCTTCCAGTTCTGCATCTCTTGCTTTCCTCTGTCTGTCCCCTTCCTTTATTTTCAAAGCACATTACTCCAATGTCTGCTTCCATTGCCACATGGGCTTCTCCTCTCTGTAGTCAAAACTACTTCTGCCTCCTCTTATAATAACACTTGTGATCACACTCAGGGTCCAGTTGGATAATCCAGGATAATCTCCCCCATCTCAAGATCCTGATTTAAACACATCCACAGAGTCTTTTTTGGCATAAGGTAACATTCACAATTTGCAGGGATTAGGACCTGGATATCTTTGTCAGTCATCATTCAGCCTACCACACCAGCCTGGGGAGATTTAGAGTAAAAGAATATGCCATCTATGTGTTGCAGGAATCCTTAAGCCTCAAGATTTACATTAAAATGTTTCTGGGATCATGATGTCTCTGGGGCACTCAGCAAAAGCAAATGCAAAACTTTCTCTAGAGCAATATTTCCACATCCCATATCGCACTGAATTCCCAGCCCATAGCGCACTGAATTCCCAGCCACTCCCATATTGTCATTGAAAATGTGCTTGCACTCAAAAATCACAAAATTCACAAGAAAAAAAAAAGTAGAGTACACATACACAACACAGGAGGATTTGCACATCAAGAATTTAGGATAAAGCCATCTAAAGGGAGATTATAAGAAGTTTAAAATTTCCATAACTCTGCAGTCATCTCTCTCCATTTTGATTTGCTCCCTGAATCATAGAGGTGAAAGGAATCTGGGATCATCTCACCTAAACCTTTTATTTTATTAAGGGGAAACAGGCCCAGAGAGGTGGCATGGCTTTCCCAGGATCACTCCAGAAGCTCAAGCCAACAGAAATCTGGTATCCCAAACTCTAACTCAGCTGTTTCCAGAAGCTCTGAGGCTTTATCTGCCTCTCCACGGTGGTCTAAGGACAAAGGAGAGAATGCCCACAGTGGAGAAGTCACCAAAATAGACAAGGACAATCTATTAGCATTAAACACTGGCCAAATGAGACCCAATATTACCCTTTATTAAGTCAAGCTGAGAAGTTGAATGCAGGGGGTGTTTTATATGTCAGCACCATAGCCATTATGAATGGACTGATTAACAAGTAAACAAATACTAGGAAATCAGGCCTGTTTTGATCCTTCAAATTCACAATAACACCCTGTTAACATGAACTTCAAGTATTAACACTAATAACTACACTAATCACAGGGATGAAAACTTCAAATTAATTCAAATGCGCTCAATAGACCATCACTGTGTCCTCACTGCTTGTTCCTTTTCTATCTGTTCAGATCTCTATGCAGTAATTAAATCCATTAAAATGTAAAACTAGCTTTTGTTCTCAAGGGGAAAAATGAAAAAGGGAACTGAATAACATCCCTGGAGATGGACATGTGTCTTCTCAGAACTTCATTATATCCAAATTCTTGGCCCTTTTTTTCTGAAACGGCAGCTCTCCCATGCGGGGATCCTGCTGCCAGGTGGGGTCCATGGTATTTTTTATTAAGAAAGAAGATGTGGCCTAATGAAGAGGATGAGAGTAGGACTAAGAAAATTTATACTGACATCCTGGCTCTGCCTCTAATAGCTGTAAGATCTTGGTTTTATAAAGCATGTTATTTTCTCTGGCCTTCATTTTCCCTATTTGTGAAATAGGAATGATATCTGCTTTCCCAGGCAGACTGTAGGAATTAAAGGAGATGATAAAAATGAAGGTGTTTTGTAAACCCTAAAGTATTTTGCAAAGTGAGTTATTATTCCCCAGAATGCTCTGAAGCTCACAGGAACTTCAATTTATTCTTTAAGTGAGGTGTGGGAACACCGTGCAGTGTGAGAAAACAAGGTGTATGCATGGTTTACACTGAGTTATTAAAGGATACATCTTAAAAGAGGATGTAATCATGATTCTCATACAGATAGAAAATGAATATATGCCAAAGATTTTATTTAATTCATTAATTAATGAGGAAACCAGTAGATGTTGCAGTGAATCCAAAAACAAACTCACAGGGTCACATAGTTTTAGTCAAACATGGAAAGCTGAAATGAATTTATAAAAAGATGCAAAAGTGCTCACAATAATCAATTGCATCCCATTAGACTAAATTTGCATTTCTGTGGACAGGAATTATTTGCATTACTATCCACATTCTACAACTTCATTTCTATCTGTACAGAGCTGTCAAATAGCCTGGTCAAATACAAGGAGAGTCAGAGATAACCTAGGTGGGTGAGCTAACCATTAAATATTAAAGGCTTTCCCAATTTTTTCTTAGAGACCCTTGACTGAAAGAATCCCAAACCCACTCAAAGTAGCTGCTCAAATTTTGGCTTCATTCCATGCCGACTGTACAAACCTTAGATAAGCAGGGGGAAAACCCTGGGCTGGGCTCCAGTATACCTATCTCAGCTGTCCTGGATCGCCAACAAATGTACTGTGTGAGATAACCTTGGCCAAACTTCCTCTTTTATCCAAGCCTCAGTTTCCCTCTCTGAAAAATGAGTGCATTAGACCAGTTGACTTTTGGCCCATGCCAATGAGAGTGTGGACGGAAAAATGCTTTCTGCAGTTGAGACAGTTTTACCCCCCAAGAGGGAGTATTACTTTTATCCGACCACTCTGAACAGAGAAATAACATCATGTGGCTCTCCAACTGCTTTACCTCCTAAAATACACTTGTTTAGAAAGAAAAACAAAATAGGAATTGTCCAAGAAAGACAATGGAAAGAGTATTTATGCACGCTATCTGAGGTGGTTAATTTTATGTCAACTTGGCAGGTGTTTTTGGATGAGTTGAACAATTAATCAGTGAACTTTGAGTAAGCAGATTGCTCTCCATAATGTGGGTGGGTCTCACCCAATCACTTGAAAGTCTGTGTAGCACAGAAAGACCAGTCTCCTACAGCAAGAGGGAATTTTCTATCAAACTACCTTCAGAGTTCATCTGCACTATCAGCTCTCCTGGGTCTTGAACCTGCTGATCCACACTGTAGAATTTGGACTCACCAGCCTCCATAACTGTGCGAGCCAACTCCTTGTAATAAATCTATTTCTTTCTTTCTCTCTCTCTCTCTCTCTCTCTGTATAGATAGATAGATAGATAGATAGATAGATGATAGATAGATAGATAGATAGATAGATAGATAGATAGATAGATATAGATATATATATTGTCCTATTGGGTTTTTTGGGGGGAGAATTCTGACTAACACATTACCCATTACCCAAATGGGAGTCTCCACAGAGGTAGTGGGTCATTTTGACTCCACTCATGGGCACTCCATAAAGCCTCAGGAAAGAACTTCCCAATGAGAACCTGGGAATCCTGGTCTGTGGGAGGGAGCAAGACCTGGTCAGTGGCCCCTGTGGCCAGGGAGGGCATCCTGTGGAACCTGGCATTCCCAATGGGAGGTTTCAGCTCTGATTCAGAACCACCACCCCCTCTCCAGGGCAGGAGTCATATCAACAGACATTCCTGGCGTTCCTGACAAGTGAGCTATGAGAAAATTTGGGGGAACTTGAGAACTGGAGGGCAAGGATAGAGGGAGGGTTATACCCACATCAGAAAGCTCCTGGGAGAAGAAACAGACTCCTAAGAAAAGGCTTGTGCCCACCTTTGTTGAGACTCCAAATAAAGACACAGTAACACTATTGTGCTATCACTTACCGAGTCTGGCCAGTAAACCAGGCAACTGTGCTAAGTGTACTTTATATAAATTATCACGTGTGATCATATCAATGATGCTGAATATAAAGGTATTATCCCCATTTAACAGATGAGTTTGGTGAGGGCAAGTAACTCACCTTAAATCACCCAACTCCTGGGAAAGCATAAGACAGATCCCTAAAGAAAGAGTGTGGCCCCAAACCAAGGACCAGTGAGGGAGACACTAAAGACAGCCAGTGAGCACCCACCACAGGAGTTCAAGAGAAGAGAGAGGACAGCAGGAGATTTGGGAAGGGGGTTGGGCAGGCAGTCAGCTGCCTGAGAATGGCTTGGATGGGGGCCAGGATCTCCAACTGTCCCCCCCAAAGCTGCTGCTCATTTGTACATTTGGCTGGCAATCAGGGGTCACCAGCAACATGTTGCCTCCCTCTAATTAAACCTTACCAGAGTCAGCCAAGGAAGGAGTTATGGTTGGTAGGATACAGCTTACCCAGCTCCAACACCACCCAAGAACAGAGGCCATTTACTGGTTACCGATGAGTTTCATTTGCTAATAATTGCACCCCATTTCAAGGAGTCTGGGGAGCCACTGATGCAAGCTCACATTTCCACACACCCAGATTTCCTAAGGAAGCTCCTCAGAGATGCTAAGTGAGAAATGTGATAGAGAATAGATTACAGGCAAAGGAGGTACCTCCATGATGTCTATCTTGAAGAGCAGTGCAGGTGTAGGCATGGTCAGGACAGTGGGCTGGACACCACCAGCTCTGCCACCTCTAAGGTGTGCAGGCTTGGATGCATGCCTCCACTTTTCTGAGCTTCTGAAAATGGAGTTGTTACCATAGGCATAATCTGGGAACCAAATGAACGTGCACAAGTGAAGGTTTTTTGCGCTTTAAAGCAAGGGTCAGCAACCTCTTTCTGTAAAGGGTCAGATAGTAAATAATTCAAACTTTGTGTGTCATATAGTCTCTTGCAGCCACTCAAGCCCACCATTGTAGTGTGAAAGCAATTGTAGACAATACATTAAAAAAAAAAAAAATGGGTATGGCTGTGTTCTCATAAAGCTTTGTTTATAGATGCTGGAATTTAAACCTCATGTAATTTTCATATGTCATGAAATATTATTCTTCTTTTGATGTTTTCAACCATTTAAAAAAAAATGTCTTAGCTCTAGGCCAGACAGAAAGAGAAAGCAGGGCAGATTTGGCCACGGGACCATTGATTGCCAACCTCTGCCCTCAAGGGCTACATAAATGTAGGAAGCACAGTAGGGGAAAGAGGGTTGCAAAAAGATAAGGAAGGTTGCATTGTTTTCTATATTAATGTGAGGCTTTTAAAAAGCAATAGCTTACTAGGCTTTGTGGTGCTACCATGAAGGGATTAGCAATCTGGGAGAAGAGGCTGGTATAGGCTGGGACAACCGGTGGAGGGATTCACGGAAGGTGGGCATTTGATTTGAGCCTGGAGGAGGAGGGGAATTGCAATAGGTGGGGCCAAGGTAAGAGGGCAGGTATTTAAGGAGGAGAGGAAGAGTAATGGCACAGAGGAGACAAAAGGACAATTGAAAGACAACCAGAGAGAGGAATGTGGTATAATTGGCAATGTCAAGACTCCAGTCTGATGCTCCCAGCTCTTTCTGGATTCTAGATGCCTGGTAAATTGTGTGGACAAATAGAAAATCCAGAAGTGTCCAGCTCTAGGAGAACATATTGTCAGATTGGGAGATAGCAAGATGTTCTCTGGAATGTTATTAAAAATAACTCGATAATTTACATGACAGAAACAATCATGAAATAATAATAATGGAAGTTATTAAAAATAACTCGACAATTGACATGACAGAAACAATCATGAAATAATAATACACCTTAATTGAGCACACACTCAACTGAACACTTGGTATTCTGCAAATGCTATCTCATTGGGAACTCATAATAATGCTTTAGAAGTCTCATTATCCCCATTATCCCCATTTAAAGATGCGGAGGCTGAGAAAAGGTTACGAGAATGTTCCATTGGGCTCAGTGATCATCCTTAAAACAACAAACAAAGATCTGCATATTGTTTTCCAAATACCCTTGGCAGGAACTGAGGGAAACATGGTGAGTAATAAATAACCTAAGGACTGTGGTCAGTGGCCTTGAAGGCGGTCAGAAGCATGTCACAGGTGGGGCAGTCAAGGCTTCAGGGGAGGAACACAGAGGTAGTGCCTATAGATGAGTCAATACCAGCTTGACTGGAGCGGCTACAGACTTCTTACATCCATTGGTAAGCCTGGAGCAGTTCACAAGAATGTTAAAGATGCCTTGCTGGGGCGGGGGCGGCTAGGTAGCTCAGACGTTAAGCATCTGCCTTGGGCTCGGGTCATGATCCCAGGGTCCTGGGATCGAGCCCTGCTTTGGGCTCCCTGCTCGGCAGGAAGCCTGCTTCTCCCTCTCCCATTCCCCCTGCTTGTGTTCCCTTCTCTCGCTGTGTCTTTCTCTGGCAAATAAATAAAAATCTTAAAAAAAAAAAAAAAAAAGATGCCCTGCTGGAGAAGGCATGCTCTGGAAAGAGTCGTAGTAGCAGCAGCATGGGGGTTGGAATAATTAAATAACATTTTCAGATCTCCCAAGAGCCTTTAGAGGAAAACAAAGAAGCAGGTGAGAAGAGGAAGTTGAAAGTTATTTGTGCTTTGTTAATGGGCCTTTAATCAACAGACCCCCACCCACCACCAGCAGCAGCCGTTCCCTGCAATCTGGGGAGACTGTGTACTCACAAAGCGCCCATTCAAATGCCATGAAGGCTAGCACAATGAAGCAATCAGACAAGCCCTAGCTTCTCCATGGTGCTACACCTGCACCTGTTTTCACAGCAGGAACTCCTTAATCAGCCTTAGAAACTTACAAAATGGAAGAGGTTATCTATAATCACTTCTCTTCCATCCAGCCTTTGGGGGGTACAGATATATAAGCCAGTATCAAAAGTTAATTGCCCTCTTTCCCTGGAGAGCCAGTGAGCCCATGTGGGTCTGGGCAGCTACAGGTCTACCAGGTGGTGTCAACATGACTGAGCCCCTTGGCCTGTGAACCAACTCCTGCTGTAAGGGTGGGAGTAGGAGTGGTACTGATGGCTATAGCTGGAACCAGGGGGATGGGAGCTGCATTAACATCCTCCCCTCCACTGTTGGGGAGAATGCATGAGCTGGCTTGTCAGGTGCGGAAGGAGGATGAATGCTTTTTTGATTGCTATAATTGCAGTAAATTGGACGCTTGAGAGTGCCTTTAACGAGAAGAATCTCATGGATGAGACTTAGGGAAGAGGCCCCTCTTCGGATCCCTCTCCTTTGTCCTATGTGTATGAGATAATTCTCCAGCCATTATGGATTATGAATGGGCTGCTAATTTTAGTTGTGCAAGCCAAACAAAGACCCTGGTTGGTAGATCCGGAAGGTGATTCATCTGATATGATGTTTGTATGGTGAAAACTAAAGGTCTTGATAGGCACTCCTGCTTATTTTAAACTTTCCATCCAAAGAGCTGGAGAATTTCTTAAGTGACCATCTCATCTCAGCACTGGCAACCAAACATGAACTCCAGTACTTTCTTTTCTACTCAAGGTCTTTCCATCTTGGTGGTGCTGGGTGCTTTGAGTGTGAGTGTCCTCTCATAGTTCTTAATTGGAAAGAATCACGAAGGCAACAGTGAAGCCAAAGTCAGTGAAAGACCCAAAGTAAAAGCCACAGAGACCCAACAGAAACCAGGTCCAACGGTCTTTGATACCTCTGAGGAGAACAAACAAGAGGTAAAAGAATTTGGGAATCTGAGTGGAAAAGAAGTTCAGAAACTTTTGAGGAAGGTTGAGGGTGACTAGAGAGTCCACATGCCTTCTTTAATTGGTTTGTTTATTGCTTATGAGTGGTGCTTGGACTTGTTAGGCTGAGAGCTGCAGGGTTGGTACCTTTTTTTTAAGTCCACCATAATAGCCAAAAGAATATTATACTGTATTTAGCTGGTTCTGCTTACTGACTTGCGGTTTCTCTTCATTAAGTCCCTCTATTTTGTTGGGCCTTGAGGTGAACAACTTATCCCAGTTTGCCACACCCTTTCCAGTTTCAGCTCTGGAAGTCCTGCAGCCTGGGAAACCCCTCAGTTTCAGAAAAACCGTATATCCTGCTTCACCAGGGCAGAGTACCAAGGGATAAGAATGGAGAGGTAAGAATTAGATGTGATGAATTTTGCCTCTTAGGCCAAAGGTCCCCACATTATCTTGATAACCCATTTTTCATCAAGCTGTAGCCAAACATTGCCATTGTCTCTCTCTGGAAGGCTGTGTCTCTCTAGCTTTTATTGTACTAACTGATGCACTTGTCTTCTCTGTGAGCGGTTTGAGGGCAAGGACTCCTCTCCCAAGGGGGGCATACCTGACACCTAGCAGACCTACAGTTAATGTATTATTGAAATAGATCCATCACCCCTCAGGTCTTCTGTCTGTAGGTCCAGAGGCCATTCAAATGGACAGCTTCTTAAGATCATTGTGATAACCAAGAGGCTTGAATAGCACATATAGAAAAGAATATGTCCAGGCCCTTGTAAATCTTCTCCTTCAAATTTGCTGTGTGACTTTGAATAAATTACTTTCCATCTCTGTAGCAGTTTTGTGATGAGTAGTAAGAGAAACTGATAATGTGGTGGTCTTGTACTGTATCAGTTCCGCTAAACTGGAACTGCAAATCCTAGAATTCTCTTCTCTATATGGTTTCAAGTTAGAGTTGGTCACAAGTCAGTGTTGCAAATTAGGGTCATGTGAGCTTTGGAAGAGGGACATGAAGGAGAATCATTTTATATTTTTGCACTCTGAAAGTCGGTGAGGGCAGGCACTGTTGTCACCAGTCTAAAAGCTTACTTGATTGTTATGGGTTACAGTTGGGCCTTCATATCCTCCAGCTTCTGCAAGATCTCCTTCTTCAACTTCTCTGAGTCTTGGGCTAAGTGGGCCAAGTGCACTTTGTGGTGTGAAGAGCCAGCTCATCTTGTACATCAGCAGCATCATTGAGATTGAAGGAGGTGAGGGACAGAGACTATTCCAGGTAATTATTACAGGTTCTACTCTGTTCTTGGTATCTCTACTTTATGTCTATTTCCTTCTATATTTCTAATCCTGCTGACTTCAGGGCCAACGCCAAATGTAGAAATTATAGACTTAAATAGCCAACATAATCAGCTCACACAATTGTGTACAGTTCAATCCTTGTAATATATTTCTTCTTCTATACCACATGAAGCAGTTCTGCTTTTTGGAATCCTGAATGATGCAAATAATATTTTTCAAATGCTTATTACATGCTAGGCACTTTCTCAATGGTTTCCCTACTAATTTATTTAAGCCTTGCAAAACTTTTTGTGATGTAGATATCATCCCATTTCATATTATCTCCATTTCATAGATGGAAAAACTGAAGCATAGAGAATTTAAGTAACTTGCCCAAAATCAGCTTGTAAGAGGCCAAGCGAGGATTTGAACTCTGACTGTTTGCTAGAGTCTGTGCTTTTACCCACTATATGATACTGTCTTGTTTGTAAAATGAAAGGTTGTTCTAGATATCCTTAAAGTCTCTTTAGGTCTTAACACTCTATGAAATAGTTCCTGTATTGAATTTTTAACCCCCAGAATAGGGTATCTCAAAGTGTGATGCAAGAATCATCTACATAGGAATCACCTGAGAAACTGGTTAAAACACAGGTCCCTGAGCCCATTGGGTCTGTGAGGTGCGATGGTGGTGATGGTGGAGGGAGGGGGTTCCTGCACAGTTATAGATTTTTCAGGTGATTTTGATGTATGTTGAAGTTTGAGAATTACTTAGTGCCCTGGAAGCATAATAGTTAGAAATAAATAAATATATATATATGGGGGGGGTGTCTTTTTATTTTTTATTTTTATTTTATTTTATTTTATTTATGTATTTATGTATGTATTTATTTATGTATTTATTTACTTATTTATTGAAAGGAAAAGCTGAAATGAGTCCATTTAGAAGCAGTTTCTCTTGCAGGTTTACCTTTAAGTGGAGGCTGAGCTGCAGCTTGAGGGCTCTGGTCAAGAAGGCACACTTGATAGAGTTGGTGGTATCAGAAAGCTCTGGCAGGATTTGCCTCTGCTCCTCCCAGAAGCACCCCTAGAAAAAGCTTCAGAATGGTCTTTGGTGAGATGGATCATCATCACCCTGCCCCATGACAGTACCAGGGAGCAATTAGAATGGCAGCAGCTAAAGGGGCAACAAGGCCGCTTGCATCCTGCCCTTCTGACCAGTGCTCTGTCGTCAGCCCCACGTTGTCAATGAGAAATGTCTCCCTGCCCTCTCTGTGGGCTTATCAGTCACTTATCTCCTCTTGGGAAGTCAGAGTCACGCCGGCTGGAGATGAGCGGAGGTTCACTGGAGTGACCTTGTCTATGACGAGCCTCTGGGACCCAAACTCCCAGAAGCAGAACAGCCATAGGTTTCACAAACCGGTGTTAGAAAAAGGCACGATGGTGGAAAACCTCCTCACTTCCGCTTCACTTGTGGTCATCATTAACAGGCACGTAGGGCTGAAAATGAAGGCCTTTTCCACACAGTGATGCTGGCCTCAGGAGACCAGCACCCTTGCTGCAGAGCCAGTGAGCAGGCCTAAGATGGTCCTTCATATGTGGGGGGTACTTAAGAGTTTGCAAAGGCTTTCTTATGTGCTGTCTCCTTTGAGCTTCTTCCCACCAATTTTGGGATGAATACCTTAAGGAACTTAGAAACTGATTGGAGAAAATGTTAATAACTAATAGTTTCCTATCTTTCTTGTCAAACTTCTCTCACAAAATGTGTAATTTTTAAAAAAATATTTCAGGGGCGCCTGGGTGGCTCAGTCTGTTAAGTGTCTCCCTTCGGCTCAGTCATGATCCTGGGGTCCTAGGATTGAGCCCCGCATCAGGCTCCCTGCCCAGCGGAGAGCCTGCTTCTCCCCCTGCCCCTAACCCCACTCGTGCTCTCTCTCCTCTTGCTCTCTCTCAAATAAATACATAAAATCTTTAAATAATAAAATGTATCTCAATTCTCCTCGATGTGATGGTATGAGGCAAGTATTGGGTTCTAGCCAGGTGACGGGCACTGTATTTGGCAAATTACCTAAGTGGTATCACTTAGTCCTTATGGTGCCCCGCAAACAATATCATCATTATCATGAAACAGACGGGGAAACTGAGACTCAGAGAGTTGACATAAATAATCTCATGAGATTTTGAGGAGGGACTGGTGCACCTGCATGTTGCCAGTACAAGCCTAAGCCAAGAAATAAGCTGATTACCTCAAATCCATCTTTGTACCAACCTGCTGATGGCAAACTTCTTAAGATTAAGAACTGATCTAACTTTTCTCCTTGCCTGAGTCAGTTCAAGTGCCAAGCCTGGGGCGAAAGGAAACCGATCTCATGCTTTCTTGACTTCGGAATCAGGCTAAACCTGGAGGGTGATTTTTTTGTGAAAGAACTCTGATAATTCTTTACATTCCTCAGCTCTCCCGAGAGGACTTGGCCTATTTGCTCCACCCTACATTGGTTTTCCTCCAGAGGAAGGAAGAAAAATATATCCCCGCTTCCATTTTTTACTCCTTTTGAGTCTAATCCCAGTAAAAGGCCCCATCCCATGCTCAGATGCCCATACTTATAAACAGGTTTTTATATTTCCATGTTGGGAAGGTATTTTAGAAATTTAAGTCCAGTTCCTACTCAGTGCAGGAATCACCTCCAGAGTAATAAGTAATACTTAGTATTCACCCAATAGGCTTTTACCAAGGGTTTTCTAGATGTCTGATAAACGGTGACTGACATACAGTAGATGATTACTAAATGTTAGTGGGTGTTAATAAATATTTATCATGTGGTTTTGTAGGACTTGTCTAGCTAGGAAAATAATTATTAGATTAAAATAGGACCTGTTTCCACAGTCTTCTTTACTCCTTGTCCTTTTTGACTATGTACTGGACACAAAAGAAAAGAAATAGAAGGGCGCCTGGGTGGCTCCGTTGGTTAAGCGGCTGCCTTCGGCTCAGGTCATGATCCCAAGGTCCTGGGATCGAGTCCCGCATCGGGCTCCCTGCTCTGCGGGGTGCCTGCTTCTCCCTCTCCCTCTGCCTGCTTCTCTGCCTGCTTGTGTTCTCTCTCTATCTCTCTGTCAAATAAATAAATAAAATCTTAAAAAAAAAAAAAGAAATAGAAGCAGATTAATGACTAAACACTTTATGTTCAATATCCCATAGTTATCCATATTCTTTGTCCAACCATTTGGATTTCTGTTGGGTGCAAACTGAAATATCTAGAATAAAAATAATAGGTGTGAGTATGAATGTTTTTTCTATCTTTTTTGCATTGGTCAAGTGACATTTGTTAGGTAATTTTTTTTTTTTTAAGATTTATTTATTTATTTCAGAGAGAGAGTGTGTGCACAAGCAGGAGGGGCAGAGGGAGAGGGAGAGAGAATCTCAAGCAGACTCTGGGCTGAGCTCAGAGCCCAACTCCGGGCTCGATCTCACAACCCTGAGATCACAACTTGAGGCCAAACCAAGAGTCAGATGCTTAACCAACTCAGCCACCCAGGCAGCCCCAGGTAACATTTTATTAAGCCAGCTTGAATGTTTATCTAAGAGAATAGGTTTGTGAAAGACATGGTAATTATCTTGAAATAGAGAAAAGCCTCTCATAAAAGATGAATTAGACCTTGTCTGTGTGTCCTCAGGGGCAAATCACTGCTGACAAGTGGATATTCTTTCAGAGTTATGTGTGTGTTCGTTTGGTTGGGGTTGGGGGTGGAAACCACTGAATTGACAGTCTGGGGCACAAGACTGACATGATTCTGGCAGGGATCAAGACTGAGCAGAAGAGAAATAAAATACTTCTCATTTAATAATGGGGTTCCATTGACTCCATTTTTTTATTATTAATTTTATTTTATTATGTTATGTTAGTCACCATACATTACATTATTAGTTTTTGATGTAGTGTTCCATGACTCATTGCGTATAACACCCAGTGCTCCATGCAATACGTGCCCTCCTAATACCCATCACCGGGCTAACCCATCCCCCCACCCTCCTCCCCTCTGAAACCCTCAGTTTGTTTCTCAGAGTCCATAGTCTCTCATGGTTCATCTCCCCCTCCGATTTCCCCCTCTTCATTTTTCCCTTCCTACTATCTTCTTCTTTTTTTTTTTTTAACATAAAATGTATTATTTGTTTCAGAGATACAGGTCTGTGATTCATCTATCTTACACAATTCACAGTGCTCACCATAGCACACACCCTCCCCAATGTCCATCACCCAGGCCCCCCATCCCTCCCACCCCCCACCACTCCAGCAACCCTCAGTTTGTTTCCTGAGATTAAGAGTCTCTTATGGTTTGTCTCCCTCTCTGGTTTCATCTTGTTTCATTTTTTCCTCCCTTCCCCTATGATCCTCTGTCTTGTTTCTCAAACTCCTCATATCAGTGAGATCATTGACTCCATTTTAAAATGAGTAATTGATTCTATTTTTAGTTGGGTAAAACCCATTTTATCTGAACCATCCCCAGGACCCTCACAAACAAACTCACACATGCCTGCACAGATACACACATGCACACTCACACACACAACTGATGTTTGTCCTTGGGAGCTTATCCTATCTTAATAGGCGCCTGTTAAGAGGAACTTTCAGCCTCAGCATTCACAAGGGAATAGAGAAAGGGAACCCTCAAAAGGCAACTCCACATTCAGCTTCCCCTGGGGATCCAGCACCCATCCTGTGCCTGCCTGTCTATGAAATTTGATTGATGACCAACATTATGAGGGCTTGGAGTGCTAGGACCACGTAATTAAGACTTAAGTCATTTTATATCAGGAAAGGGCAAAGGCTCTTGGGGAAAAAAATCTTCCTTCATGAAGAGGTAACTTTTCCTAGAAGGAAGTGGGGTTGAGGTGGAAATTTGGATGAAGACCTTTGAACAATGAGACACCTGATATGAGAGAGGAGGAAATGGTCAAATCTGAAGATAGAGGATCTAGGCTGAAAGCTCAAAAGTGGCCCAGAGGATCTTCACATCTTTAAGTCCCTTTATTATTATTTTTTTTTTGGAGTTAATGCAATATTCCCATTTGCTATAATTATACTTTCTTCCTCTCTATGTATAATTCTCTACCAAAATCATCAAAAGTCTCTAGAAAAAGAAGGTTATGTGTAACCATACATCCAGAGATACTGGTCTTGAGAAAATGCAGAAACAGTGGCAAGAGAGGAGGGGACTCCCTTGTGCCCATCTGTACCTTCTACTGTCTCTATGCACCTCCTCTGCAATCAGGCAGACAGGGTGTTGCTAGAAAGAAGAACCAGCTACACCCCATCAAGAGATGGAGTCTATTTCCCCAACCTGAAGCTGGTTGGCTTTGTGATTTGTTGTGGCCAATAGAAATGAGGCAGAAACAATGAGCTATTTTCAAAGTTAGGCCTTAAGAGACCCTGGAAGCTCCCTTTACACCCCCTTGGAAAACTGCCTGGCGGCCACCATGGAACATTACCAGTTTAGCCCAGTGAAGAAAGGATGGGCATGTGAAGGAAAGCCAAGGAATCCCAGGCAACTGTCACCATTCATTGCTGGACATGAGAGTAAGGTCACCTTGTCCTTTTCTACCAGCCCAACTTTCCAGCTAAATGCACATTGGGGCCCAAGAGAAACCAGCAGAACAACTTCCCAACCAATACTCAGAATCATAACAAATAATGATTTGTTTTTGTTTTAAGCCACTAAGTTTTGGGGAGACTTACTAAGCATCAGCCCATTTACTGGAGCAAGAACTTCAGGGACATGAAGGCCAACCACAGAAAAGCCAGAGACAATAAGAGAGCCCCCCAATGCTAGGGAGCACTCCAGAAAGGGAAGAGCCATGAGCAAAGAGAAGAAGACATCTGCATGGATTAGAGAATACTGCTTGCTCTCTGGAAGGAGAAAGAGAGTGACTGAGCAGACACCTAAGGCACTAACGAAAGAAAGAACTTTCTGGCAGAACTGTTTAAGAACGGAATGGACTGTTTTATTAGGTGCTGAGTTCTCTAACATCAGGAGTATTCAGGAACAGGCAAGAGGAGTGATTGAAGGGCAGATTGGAGCACTATGTTGTTGGCTCTCCGAGGTCACTTCCAACACCAGGCATTTCTTAGGTTCTCTAAATCCTGCTTGAGTATTCAGAGTTATGTCAATAAATCTGTCATGTTATCTTGAAAAGAGGCTCTGGTTTATCAAGAGCGGCAGTAAAGTGTATGTGAGTGAGACACTTCCTCTGTGTGTGCAGCTTATGGACGTGTGTGTGGCCAGGCTGGTCAGAGCACACAGACACATACCCAAAAGAGGCACCAGTGAGAATGGGTTACTAGAAAAACATCTGGCTCCAAAATGAGGCCTCTGGGGCGCCTGGGTGGCTCAGTTGGTTAAGCGACCGCCTTCGGCTCAGGTCATGATCCCGGAGTCCCGGGATCGAGTCCCACATCGGGCTCCCTGCTCGGCGGGGAGTCTGCTTCTCCCTCTAACCCTACCCCCTCTTGCGCTCTCTCTCTCTCACTCTCTCTCTCTCTCAAATAAATAAATAAAATCTTTAAAAAAAAGAAAAAAAAAAATGAGGCCTCTGGGCAGAGATTAGATCTTTTTTGAGTCTCTTTTTGGGGCCTGGCCCTGTTGTTACCATTAAGTGAACCTGAAACATAATCATAATAATGACAACAGTAATAATAATAACTGTAATGGGCAACACTCAAGTCCCCACTGGCCTCTTACTGCCTGCAACAGATCTGCTGCTGAGATGAACTGTCTCTCTCTTCCCTTCAGAAAAGGTTCATGAAATGCTAAGAGGTGTGTTTGGCCCCATAGGAAAGTGCCACTTCCTTACAGAAGCAGGTGGACCCTCTTGAAATTTCCTTATAAGAAAGCCTGCAGGATTGATGTGTACTCATTACAGTGCCTTTCACCAACATTCTAAGGGGGCAATTAAACCTTGCAACATGCTCATCAAAGGTTGTGCTGATTTTCTCTTTTAAAGAAATCCAGTGAGGCTCCCAAGACTGAGTTTTCTCGTTTTGAACTCCACATCTCCACCCTCACTGGAGGAGGAGAGCTCAGAAGTAGAAAATACTTGGAAAACAATATTTAGAAATTCCATCAACAAACTCTTTAGGGTTTAACTGCATACAGGAACCATATTTCAAAGCAAAGAAAAAGGAACTCAGCAAAAATATTTCCAAGGGAAAACAAAGGGTGGTTGATGAGTAACATGTACTTAAACATCCTCAAAAGAATGAAACTTCAGGAATACCTACATGTAGGGTCTTCCCTTGAGAAATAGAGCCTGTTCAACCAGAGGGCAGGTCATTCTTTCCTCTTTCAATTTGAACCTTAACTGACAATCTCCCAACAGAATCATTGCTCCTTGACTCCGAAACTTACCGGGGAAAGAAGAGACACTATGGGAGCAATGGAAAGAATCTTGGCCTTAATCCTGCCACTAGCTTGCTGAGTGATCTTCAGTAAGCCATTTGCCTTCCCAGAACCTGGGATCATTTCATATCTTTCCAGATTTATGAATTGGTAGAATCTGGGCACTGCAGCCTCTCAACTTCACTCTGTTTGCAAAGCATCCAAAGGAACACATCGTGAATGAATCGCATTTTGAGATTAGAGATGGGCTATTTAGAGGATGGGGCAGACGAGGGAGGCTGAAAACACACAGAAAACATGTGTGGAATTGAACTCTGATCTGCTGTTTGTACCTTGACTGTCACTCTTTTAAAGGAACTCTCCTATTCTGTGCTATTCAGAGACATGAGAAACCAATGAGAGGGTGGTCAAGCTTTAGGGGTCAGGAGAGGAGGGTTGCGTTACGATGGCCCAGTGAGAAGGCACCAAATTTAGGTGCAACATATAACTTAGGGTGGCCCAGAATCAAGCACCCAAGAAGGCAGCTGAGCTATGATTAAGAAATAATGATTTCAACTGTACACCTGACACTAATATAACACTGTGTGTTAACTATACTGAAATTTAAAAAAACAAGAAATAAAAATTTAAAAAAAAAGACATCGTGATTCCACATTTGTGTTCCTTACCTGGGAAAAGCTATATGGGATCATCAGGCTCCTCCAGAGTCCAGCGCTGTGACGTAGAACTGGAAGGAAGCTGGTAGTTGGGGCTTGGGAAGGAAAGGGCTGTTCCAGTCCGGAGGCAAGCCCAGGGTGTCAGTTCACAGAGAGAGGCAGGCCAGAGCTCAACCCAAGTGACGTGTGCCAACCAGTGTCATGGCAACAATAATGAACTGGGTGCCTCGAAGCCCCAGGGTTTAGTTCTAGCTCTGTTGGACAAAATTTTGAGCTTAGTTTCCACACCTGTAAAATGAGAAAAATAATCCTAATCTTGTTTTTCTCATGGGGTAATGTTGTAAAGCTTACATGCAAACATGAGTAGGAAAGTTCCTGGTCAACTAAAAAATATGAAATAATATTTCTGACAAGACCATAAAGACTTGTGAAGAAAAGGCAAGGTGGATTCCTTCCTAGGTTCACTCCTCTAATGATATTTCAAACATTGATAATACCATTTGCAAAATAAATCTCATTCTGAGTGCCTCCCTCCTTAATCCACACACACCAAACACAGTAACCCCCATTCTCCAAAAGTAGAATCTTCACTATAAAGATAAAAGGCTCTTGTTGGAATTACTTTATCAACAATAATTTTTTTTTAAGATTTTATTTATTTACTTGAGAGAGAGGGAAAGCATAGAGGGAGAGTGAGAGGGAGAAGCAGACTCCCTGCTGAGTAGAGAGCCTGACGCAGGACTCGATCCCAGGACCCTGAGATCATGAACTGAGCTAAAGGCAGACACTTAACTGACTGAGCCACCCAGGCGTCCCTTATCAACAATAATTTAAAACCCTTTACCCTACATGGTGCGTTTGGGCTGGTGGGGTAGAAAGTTCAGGCAATGGCGTACTGCCCTCGGCAAGGCACAGACTAAGTGAAACGTTGAAAAGCCTGGCAGAGACACATTTGCTCTGGCTTTCAAACCTCTAATCTTTTGTGAGGAGGGTGGGAAAGGAACTGATTTACTGAGAAACTCCCAGCTAAAGGGCAGATTTGGGCCATAGCTTTCTAGATCTTCAGCAGACCCAATCCTGAGACCCAAAAGAAAACACTTTTGTTTTAAATAAAAATTCCTCAAACTGCTGAATTCACCACCAGCCTTTGAGCGTGTACCCTGTTAATTCTCCTGGGGTGAGAGGTTTTTGTAGGGAGAAAGGAGCAGAATTTATTTCAGCTTTTTTGAAGTGTAATTGACAAATACAATTGTAAGATATTTAAAGTGTACGATGTCATGATTCAATATACATATACACTGGGAAAGAGTTCCCCTATCATTGAGTTAACTTGTTCTCTCTGGCTTTTTCCACTTAGCATAATGCCCTCCACTTTCATCCATGTTATCCCAAATATCCTTCTTTTTTAAGGCTGAATAACATTCCATTGTGTGGATGTCACATTTTCTTCACTCATTCATCTGTTGACAGACACTTAGGTAGTTTCCATACCTTCACTATTACGAATAATGCATCGAGCATGGGTGCAGATATCTCTTCAAGATAATGATTTTGCCTCCTTTGGAAATATACCCAGAAGTGGGATTACTGGATCATATGGTAGCTCTACTTTTAATTTCTTGAGGAAGCTCCTCCATATTGTTTTTCATAGTGGCTGTATCAGTTTACATTCCCAGCAACAGTGCACAAGGGCTCCCTTTTCTCCACATCTTCACCAGCATTTGTTATTGTCTTATCTTTTGGAAAGGAATAGAGTTTGAGGAAGACCTGTAGAGAAGGCAGATAGGGCCTTGGTCTTGCCAGCCAGCTAAGGACCCTCTTGTTGAAAAATACGGTTCTCTTTAAGGAGGGTTGACTAAGTACTGAAATCTGAAGAGCAGCCTGAGAAGCAAGACTTGTTTCGTAATAAGGTATAATTTATATACACAGCTAATTGGTGTACAGACACATTTTATCTAGTATCGTTTTCCTCCGGCCTGGAGAGCTTTCCTTAACAGTTCTCCTAGCACAAGAGTGCTAGTGACGCATTCTCTCAGCTTTCACTGGTTTTCATTTTGCCTTCCTTTTTAAAATATTTGCTTTGGATATGGATTTCTAGGTGAATAGGTTTTTCCTCAGTGCATTAAGGATGTTGTTCCAATTTTCTCTGTTGTGAATTGAGAAACCAGTGGTCATTTTTATAGTTATTCTTTTGTTTTCCTGTAATATGTCTTCCTCTCTTCACGCCTCCCCCACCTCAGCTGTTTTTAAGATTCTTTTTAATCATTTGTTTAACACATCTTGGCCTACAACAATGTGATTAGAATACAGTATGGAGTGGGGTGTTTGTATATGTGTTTATCCTGCTTGAAGTATACTGAGCTTCTTCCATCTGTGAGCTTATCTTTTCCATGTCATTAAATTTTTTTCAATCATTATTTCTGTAAATATTGTCTCTCTGTTGTCTCCCCCTGGTACTCAAGTTATGCATACACTAGACTCCTTGATATTGTACCACAAGACTATTGTCTCTGAGATTCTGTTCATTTTCTTCCAACATTTTATCTCTCTGTGCTGCCATTTACATACTCTCTGTTGTTCTGCCTTCAAGTTCATCAATCTTTCTTACACATTATTTAATCTGATGTTAAATCCCATGATCTTTTCATTTCAAATATTGTATTTTTTATTTCTAGAATTTTCATTTCTATGTTAAGTTTTTCTTTCTTTCTTAAGATTCCCTATTCATTACGTTAATGTTTTCCTTTAAATTATTTATTAGAATTATAATAGCAGTCTTAAAGTTCTTGTTTGCAAATTTCATCTTTCTCATTTCTTGTTTCTCTATTTCTGATTTTTTTTCTTTTGATTATAGATCATGTATTTATGCTCATTTACAAGTCTAGCAAATTTGATTGTATGTTTGGCATTAGGATACTACAGTTTTAAGGATTTTATCTTCTTTCATAAGAGAGTTTAGTGTTTTATTCCAGCAGACATTTAAATTGCTCAACTATCAACATAGTTTTTTCAAGGTTTGTTTAGAAATTTTTAATGGGCCAGTCTAGAATGACTATTACCTTAAGGTTAGACTAATTCTGTTCCTAAGGTGCTGCCTTCCTGTGGGTTTTATTTAATTTCTGGAATGTTCATGCAAAGACTCTCTATTCTGCTGGCTAAAATGCTGTCCCCCGGCCCTGTGAAAACTTTGGTATTTGTTTAGATCCCAGCTCCCCATAGTTGTTTCCTCTGGTAGATGTTTTCAGTCCAGTTTCATGCCATTTTTCTCTGCACATACACAGGTTAGTATTCAGCTAAAAGCTCAAGGGGGTCCCCAAGCAGATTTTTAGAGCTCTTTTTGTACTTAGCTCCTTTCTCCCACTTACCCTGTCCCAGAAATTCTAGCTGCCTTAGTGGCTCTGAGTTCTGATCCCTGGCTTTTCAGCTCTGTGAGGCAGCTGTGGTCGGGGGCAGGGGGGCCCCCCTTCTCTGCACTACTGTCTGAAACATGCCTCTGAAAGAGAGCAACACTAATCATGAGGATGACCTTGTTCGTTTCTCATCTCTCAGAGATCACAGTCCTGTACTGCCTTTTGTTCACATCAGAAATGAGTTATTTTATATAATTTGTCTAGGTTTATAGTTATTTATTACAAAAGAGCTAGGGTGGTATCTGTTACTCCATCATGGCAGGAAACAGACATTCCACCAAACAGAATATATGACTATTTGGTACCAAGCACTGTGTTACTCTTCGAGGCTTTACAAATAGCACATCCCCGGCCTTATTATCTGGTGGAACAGACAGTTACACAAATAAGTTCAATGATGTCAGAGGAGCTTTCATAGAGGAATGTACTGAGTGTCATAGAAAATAAGAGGAAGGAATATTTAACTATCTGAGGAAGTCGGGAAAGGTTAACTAGAGGAGATGGCATTTAAGCAGGGAATTTCTATTTTGCTAGTTGGAAAGTAGAAAGATACATTAATCAAACAAACAAAGAATAAAGTGTGTGTGTATAATAAGAAACACTAGATGACTGTTATATATGTTCTATGAGGGTGAAGGAAAACTCTAACAATGTGAAACTAAAAAATAGGGTCTAACTCATGAATGTCACATTAAATAGATTGGTTTATCCTATACAGGAACCCATAGATCATAATGATTAAAAGCAAGGTCTCCGTGAGACCCTGTCCATAACTTACTAGCTGAGATTTTGGATAAGTTTATTGTAAACCTCAGGGGTTTTTGTTCTTTTAGTTTTTAAAATAGGATAATGTCACAAACCGTCTTATTATCCCGGTGATGGTTAATGTAGTTAATGCCTGTAAAGCACTCAGCTCGGTGTTTGGCATTTATTGCTTAAACATGATAGCTGCTTATGTTTTGTTATTTCTACAGGCATATGGAGCTAGAGTTGGTTTGTGAGGTGGTGTGCTTTGTGAAGAGGCATGTATTTTCAGAAAAAAAGAAGTGCTGTTGGCTAAATGAGGGATAAACTACATGTAGGAGAAGGATTGGAGAAGATCAGAATATGGAGTGGTCTGGAAGTTACTCTCAATAGAAGCCAAGAAGGTCTATCTCCTGGGGGCAGAAGCATGGCATGGTCAGGGCCTCAAGCCATGACCAATTGCTTTGACTCTGTTGGAGTGTGTTTTACCTGCATTTATTCTAGAGCAGAGATGCTCATTGACATTTAGTAATCCCTAGACATGGAGGTATCATTACCAGGGATGATAGGCTCATTCATACAGTCACTTAAAAGCATTACCTAATGTGAGCTTTTTTGCTATTTGTGGAAGATCATATTTTTCAAAATGGCCACAACAATAACTCTGATCCCACACGTTCTTCTTACTATGCAACATTGACACTGTACCCATTAATTCTGGGTGGGCTTGTCACTGGAGCAGAAATGGAGCTCTGTGACTTCTGAGCCACATTTAAAAGGCAACACAGGTGATACCTGGTCCTCTTGGGACATTTTCTCTTATAACTCAATTGCAATGCCATGAGAAAACAAAGAGCCCACACAGAGAGGCCATGTATAGATGTAATGGGTGACAGCCCCAGCTGCGGTCCTGCAGTGGGTACCAACATCTGGACATGGGCATGTCTGAGAGCACTAACGATTCTGGCCTCCCCGTTTTCAAGCTACCTGTGCTCCACTATGTGGAGCAGGGATGAACTGTCCTTGCCAACCCCTGAAAAACCAAGGGTGTTGTTTTGAACCACCAAATTTGAAGATTTAAACTGCCAGATTGCTTGGTAAGCAGCAATAGATAACTGGAATACTATTTTATATTTTCTCCCTTTCATGGTTACTAAAAAATGACTAGCATTTTAAGGTCCTCAATTTTTAAAAAGGTATTAAAAGGAGTCCAATATTCACAAAAAAATATGAAAACTTACTGAACTAGGAATTTTAACTGGTAAAGTATAGCAGAGGCCATTGTACCAATGATATTTGTTAGTTTGTTCTGATAAAAGACTATTCTCTACCTGTAAGAAGTGCAAAAGAGTTTCCTGAAACTGGATTCTACCTCCCATAGCAATTATCTTTTTTTTTTTTTTTTTTTTTTTTTTTTTAAGATTTTATTTATTTATTTGACGGAGAGACACAGCTAGAGAGGGAACGCAAGCAGGGGAGTGGGAGAGGGAGAAGCAGGCTCTCGGCTGAGCAGGGAGCCCGATGCGGGGCTCGATCCCAGGACTCTGGGATCATGACCTGAGCCGAAGGCAGACGCTTAACGACTGAGCCACCCAGGCGCCCCCCATAGCAATTATCTTGACAATATATTTTCCTTTTACTCATGATAATGCACTTATTTTCTACCCAGGCATAATTTGCTTTTTAAAAACAAGAAAATTATGCCTCTCTTGATGTTGACAAAACCAGGTGAGCTTAAGTAATTAGGAAAACAGGCATCTTTTGAAAACATTTCTGCCAATTTGTCCCCTTTCCTTCCTACCTCCCTATACTTCCCCCGCACAGAGCCTTGCACACACTCTCAAATGTGGTCACAACAATTGGCAATAACAACCAAAGATTAGGCTTCCCAAAGAGAGAAAGACTGAGAAAACCAGAGCTGGAAACATCCCCAGTGGTTGTTCCCTTCTCCTTGAAGTTGACTCATGTGGAGAGAGCTCTGTTACACCTGGTTTGAGATAACAGTAGGTCTCCCAACATCCTGGAGAATTGTTGTTGAGGCCTTGCAAATGGGAAAGGATTGTGTAGACTGTTGAGATATCACAGGCAGATACAGTGAACATCTTCTCCAAATAAACACCAGGACACATTGATCCAATTAATGTTCTGACAGTGGGGCAAAGCATTTGAACCCAAGACCCATAGTCTGTCTACTGCTCTGGGAGAGAAGGGTAAAGGGAACATATTCAATGATAGCCCAGTTGTTCTGATCCATTTAGGGAATATCCCACCCCATTCTAACATATAGCATGTGTCCATCAAACCTGCCAGCATTATAAATAAATAAATAATACAAAAAAAAGCTTTATTTCTGTCCAAATAAAAATACAGTTCCTTGTGAAACCCAGAATTTTTTTAATCCATCAATTTTTATTCTTATATCAACTGAATTCTTACATTTGCATGTCACTTACACATTTTGCATTCATGTCTCAGAAATTCTCAGTGAATTCCCCCAATTGACCACTGCACAAAGACTTGGAGTAGTCTCTGAAAAGGGAGATGAGATGCTTACTAAGTGTTTGTTGATTGATCATTAAAACCAGAAAATAATGGTTTGCTGTTACGTTTTAAAACAACTGATAAGAACAAATGGCTTAAGACAAGGCTAATCTTTTAGGGAGTCTAAGAACCTAATTAAATCTAGGAAATCTACCCCAGAAAAAGGCACAGGAGCACAGCGTATCCAACTTTTATTACAATTTCAGAGAGTGCATGGACTTCAGGTTAAGAACCCTTGCCTAATGATGATGTATTCAGCATGGAGTATGAGCTAACTTCTTTGGATTTAAAAATCAGTCACCATTTACTGCAAGCCTACTGGATGTCAGGCACTGGGAGAGGCCCTCCACTTCTACTTCATCACAGTCCTGAGAAGTAGTTAGACATGACCACAGTTTACAGACCGGGAACTTACTTTCTTCTCTCATCTTTTCCCCATGACAACTATTAACATTCCCCAAATTTCAGCGTTCTTCCAATGAACACATTCTGGAAAATGCTAATATAGTCAAAATCCTTTATTTTAAGGGTAAGAAAATTGAAGCTGACAGAGAGAGAGAGAGAGAGAAACATGCCTAAAGTCAGATGGTGAGTTGGTACAGGTTGGGCTTGGAACCCAGGTCTGTCTCCCAGGCCTGTGCTCTTTGACTATATCCACCTACTGTAAGAGAAGGGTATTTATACACCAACCCCAGTCAATTATTGGTTGAGGCCTGTTTGGCAGATGGAGAGATTCATTAACTCCAGCCTTTCCATCTTCTTTCAGTGGCCAAAGCAGGCTGTGTAAGAAATGCAAGTGTTGGCAGGTACAAGTTGCTCAGCATCTATAGAAAGTAAGGGGATATTTTCAAGCTACTGATAATGTCTGTTACATCTGTGTATCCATGTAGATGTCAGATCTGTGGACTAGTGCATGAATATTTGTTTGTGATTGGGAGTCCTGGCTCCTCATTTCAATACAGTTAAGCTCCATGTGAGAATCTATTACTGAACACCATTTGGAAACTCAAAGAAATACTTCTGGAGACACCAACCAAGATAATGAAAGGTTTGTGAAGCAAGCCAAGAAAGATGATGGCTCTGGGTTTATGTAGCCTGCAGAAGGGCAAGTTGAAACAGAGCTTAATTTTAACCCACTGAATCTAATCACTTTCCAAATTCTGTTGATTCTACATCCACAGTGACTTCCTTTTCTACTCCACGGTCCTCTGCTGAGGCTCTCGATATTTATCACCTAAATCAGTCATTTTCAAAACCATTAGATCTAAAGCTTCTTTTTCTAAAAAGTAAATAAAATAAAATATTTTTATGCCCTGTCTAGTATTTGGAAATGAAAATCATGCATAATATAATCTATCAACACATATCATTTCACAAACAGCAACATAATGTCCTGCATTTAATACATGGAGAGGTAAAGGAAGGTAATTTACAACAAAATGATAATATATTTCAGTAAACTAGAGTACATAATCAAGTAGTAAAATGTTTGCATACTTTGAGTGCCATAATTACAAATGCATACCAGTATAGGTGTATTGGATTAGGATTCAAATATCATTAGTGTGTATATACATAAAACAGAGTTAAATGTCAGGTTCTGACTATTATAAAAAGGGATATTCAATTTTTATGTGGAATTCAGGACAATTCTTGGTTGTTTGTAGCTGTCCTGTACAATGCAAGATGTCTATCATTCTTAGCTTTTTGTTCACTGAACACCAGTAGCAAACTATAAGATCCCTCGAAATTTCAAAACATGCATTAAAAGCAGTATTACGCCCACTGAGAACCACTGACTCATTATAATAAAATCCTAGTTGTTCCTCCAACTTCTAATCTCTCTCATCTACCCTCCACTTGGCCACCAGAGTCAACTTCCTAGAATGCAGGGAAGACCTTTCTCCTAAACTTTCATGGTCCTTTCAGTCCAAATTCCTTTCACCTGGTAAGAGACCTGGGCGTTGGTCTGGCTAGCAAGGGTTTTAGAAAGTTGGAGCCAGAACCAGCACCTATAGCTACAGAGGTTTTGCACTGTTCAATTCCTGGGTCTATTACTTACATCTTTTCATAGACGTAACATGTGATGCTTAAAACAAAGAAGTATGGGCGCGCCTGGGTCTCTCAGTCAGTTAAGCGTCTGCCTTTGGCTCAGGTCATGATCTCAGGGTCCTGGGATCGAGCCCCGTGTTGGGCTCTCTGCTCAGTGGGGAGCCTGCTTCTCCCTCTCCTTCTGCTGTTACCTCCAACTCATGCTCTTTCGCGCATGCATGCACGTGCTCTCTCTCTCTCTCAAATAAATAAATAAAATATTTTAAAAAACAAACAACAAACAAAACCAAAGAACTATATATAGCCTAGAGTCTATATATATAAGACTATATAAATCAGTCTGGTGTTCCACCAACTGCTCTGAGAAGCCCTTGTTAAGGTCTGAGTTGCATGGAAGCATGAGCATACTGTCAAGGTTCCTCATATATCCATTCTCTCCTGGTTACTCAGGCAGTGAGTGAGGCTGGTACTGGAGTCAGCAAAAACCTGGAAGTTCCTTGTCTCTTTGCTTGTGCTCCCTTTCTGGCTTCCGGGTCTGGGTTCTTGGGTATGCAGTGGACTGTGGGCTGTTTGTAGGCTGGGAGCAGTCAGAAGAAGTGGAAGATGGATAGGATGATATGAAGGATGAAGAATGGCAAATGAAAGTGTAAAACCACAGTGTTGACAACTTCCTCCTCTGGGAAAAGCCCAGCAACAGTCCTCCAGGTTCCTTAGGGACAGGTGGTACTTAGAAAAGCCAGAGCATCTGGTACTGGAAGTCATGTCCTGGTTCTTGGCACCTGTGAGCATATGCCGCCCTTGGCACCTGTCAGCATATGCCGCCAGCATTCTGTCAAACTTATTCATCCAAGTCTCCCTGATGGCGAAGGAGAATGAATATGGATACCGCACAAAGGAGTGGATATATGAGTAGAGTAGAAGGGAGGAGTTGAAAGAGGCCTAAAAATTTAGAGTAAAGGAACATGGTGCAAACATAATTTCTTTGAAATCTCATGCTTTATCTTTATGCTTTATTTATTATTGTTATATTTCATAGTATATCATAGTGTTTATTTTTTATACTTATTTAGGGGTGTGTGTGTGTGTGTGTGTGTGTGTGTGTGTGTGTGTAATCTTTCCCACTAAAGCAGCTTTGAGCAAAACTAGAACTCCAAGAATAAATGTCATATTTCTCCTATAGTTTCAAGTCACCATGAGTGGGTACAAACATCTCACTTAGGACAACTTAGGTCCTTTCCAGTGACCTGTGGCTCTTCAAGGTATTGGGGTAATCATAGTGCTTTGGGAATAGGGTCTTAGCAGGAAAAGAATCCATGCTTTGGGGAGATGTTCTGAGGAGGATAACATGGTTTGGCAGGACAAATCTGCAGTGGCACTTGTGTAGGAATAGACCTTCGATTTTAGGACCCAGGTGATCCTGTCTATGTGGAAGTCAGTATGGATGAAGAGAGGGCTGGTTCATCAATTCACCCAGTAAGTATTTACTGAATCCCTGTTTAGAAATGCTAGGTACTGATGAGAGCTAGTGTGGAAAATTCAGAACTGCCTCTTTTAAAAAGGACTACATGGGCCAGGGTTAGAGCTGATGGATCATGCAGGAGAAGGGAAGATTCCTTCAGGATAGGGTGGTGGTGCAGATAGTTGGGATTTGGAGCAGAGAAACCAAGTCCATGGTGGAGTTCTTCCATGAGTAGGTGCAGAGATCTTCCAGATTCTAGGGACATGCTTGACTATAAAACTTTAGGCCTGGGTATGTTAGCTTCAGTTTCAGGACACTTTCTGTTTCTGGTTAGGGTAGTTAATGTTGGTCACAGCAGTCGATCAGAGTGGTGATACACCAACATGGCAGTTCATAGCTATGGGCTTCTGTAGCCAGTACACACAGTCCTGGACATAGAATGGTTCCACTTTACAATGGTGCAAAAGCTGTACACGTTCAATAGGAACTCTACTTCAAACTTTGAATTTTGATCTTCTCCCAGTCTAGTGATATGCATGATACTCTCTTCTAATACTGGACAGGGGTAAAGAACCCACAGCTCCCAGTCAGCCACAGGATCATGATGGTAAACAGCTGATATGCTGACAACCATTCTGTACCCATACAGACATTCTGTCTTTCAGTACTGTATTCAATAAATTACATGAGATATTCACTATTTTATTATAAAATATTCTTTGTGTTAGATGATTCTGCCCAGCTGTGTTCTGAGCACATTTAAGGTAGGCAAGGCTAAGCTATGATGTTTGCTAAGTTAGATATATTAAATGCATTTTCAACTTACAATATTTTCAACTAAATGATGAGTTTGTCAGGATGTAATCCCACTGTAAGTTGAGAAAGACCTGTATATGTTCCATTAAGCGGACCTCCTTGATGAGCTATTCCACCTCTGGGCTTCTAGAGGAAAGCATCTGTCTGCAGTCCATTCTACTTCCAAGCTCCACTGAAACTGTGTTCTTAAAGGTCACCATCAACTCCATACCATAAAATGTTAGTCTTTGTTTTAAGTAACTTAGGTGAATTTGACACTCCTAACCACCTCTTGGCTCTGTCCTTTAGCTCCTTTGACACCATGCTGCCCTGTTTGTCATCCTGAGTCTCTGCTCCTTCTCACCTTTTTCTACTTGCTCATTCTCTTCTAGTTGAGCTTTAAAACCAACATGCCTAAGGTACAGTTCTAGGCATCTTTCCCTCAATATTCTTTCCCTAATTGCATCCACATACCTGGATTTTATTACCCTCTATTCATTAATGACTACATTCCCCCTCCCCCAGCAAACCCCTCCATTTATACAGCTTCTTGCTCCACATATTTGTTGTGATGATTCACAGGGAGTGGTATGCTAGAGCAAGCTCCTTCTGGATCGCCAGAGCCTGTTGCTAAGTTTCCAGAATTTTTTGGAGCTGCTTGTTAAACCATTGGTAGCTTGAAATCAGATATGATGGAAGCACCTATAGCATGAAAGTCAGGAAATGCTACAAATCCCCATCCATTTCCTTTCCTCCTGAGAAATGTTTTACCATGCACCACTGCCATAGGCACCTTTAATTTAGCATTTCAGTCCTGCTCTACCAGTATTCTTCCCTCATCTCAAACCTGGTTCTGTTCCAGCATTTCCTCCCAGAATAGTGAGGGAAACCACCATCCACCGAGTTTCTTCAGTTGAAACTTTAGGGACAACTTGGATATCATTCTCCCTAATTTCTTTTCCACCCATTTCTCTGACTTATTTTTTTAATCCATTTCTATTGAGATATAATTTACATGTACTGAAATGTGGCCATTTTAACTATATAGTTTGATGAGTTTTTGACAATTGTGTATACATATGAAACATCATCTCTATCAAAATAGAGACTATTTCTTTTTTTTAAATTTTTTTTAAAGATTGTATTTGTTTATTTGACAGAGAGAGAGTGAGAGAACACAAGCAGGGGGGAGCTGCAGAGGGAGAGGGAGAAGCAGGCTCCCTGCCGAGGGTCCCAGGATCACGACCAGAGCCAAAGGCAGACGCTTAACCGACTGAGCCACCCAGGTGCCCAAGATATAGACTATTTCCACAAGCAAATCCGTTCCTTCATCCTTCTTCATAGCCAATTATCCCCACAACTGACGTCAGGTAACCACTGATCTGCTCATAGATTAGTTTTACCTATTCCAAACTTTTCCGGGAATGGAACGTCATACATCTATACTCTTTTGTGTCTGGCTCCTTTTACTCAGTGTCATGTTTTTTACATTTATCTGTGTTGTTACATCTCTCTGCAATTTTTCCTTTTCATTTGAGTAGTATTTTACCATATGTATGTATCACAATTTGTTTATCCCTTCTTTGACTGGTGTATATCTAGATTGTTACCAGTTTGTATCTAGTATAAATAAAGATTCTATAAAGATTTGCATACAAGCATTTTTATGAGAACATGTTTTCATTTCTCTTGGATTTGTAGATGTTGTAGGACTTTTGTAGGAAGGCAGGATCCAAACAGTGATGCTAGTAGTTCTTTTAATTTTGTTGTCTAGTGGCAGAATAATATATTATTGCTTTCTTTATTTTCTGAAAGACATTGTGTAGGATTGTTACTATTTCTTCCTTAGATGTTTGAAAGAATTCACCAGAGAAGCTATCTGGGCTGGGATTTTTCTTTGTTGAATGTTTTTAATAAGAAATCTAATTTTTTTTTTTTAAGTAGATTTAGGACTGTTTAGAATTTTTATTTCCTCAAGTCAGTTTTGACATTTTTTTCAAAACCTTCTTTTATTTCATATCAGACATTGGATTTTTTGGAATAAAGTTGTTCATAATAACTCTTATTATCCTTTTAGTAACTGTAGAATCTGGAATAATGTCCCCTCTTTCCTTCTTCACATGGATCATTTGGTCTTCTCCCTTGTTTTTCTTGATGAAGTTAGATAGAAGTTACTAGTTTTATTGAAATGTTGGTCACAGAAGCCAATCAAGATGGTGACACACTGAGTGGCAGGTCATTGCTGCGGGCCTCTACAGCCGGTATACATTCCCCTGGGCAGACCTCCTTTGTGAGTTGCTCTCATCTCCGGGCTTCTAGACGAAGATGTCTGCTTGCAGCTCAGGACCTAATGTTTACAGAGTTAGCTTTTACTTTCATTGATTTTCTCCATTATTTGTGCATTCTCTATTTGACTAATTTTTGCCCTTATTTCTATTATTTTGTTATTTCACTTACTTTAGGTTTGTCACCTCTTTTTGTATCTTTTTAATACAGAAGCTGAAATCACTCGTTTGATTTTTAATATTTTCTACCATAATCATTTAAAGTTACACAACTTCTTTTAGGTACTGCATTACCTGCATCCCACAGATTTTGATATGTTGTCATTTTATTTTCATTCAGTTCAAGATATTTTCAAGATTTCTTTTCTTTTTTTATTCCCAAGAGTTACTTAAAACTATGTTGTTTATTTTTTAAACACTTTTCTGTTTTAAATTCTAATTTAATTCTATATAGAGAACATACTCTATGATTTCAGTCTCTTAAGACTTACTGATTTTAATCAACTGAAGGATTCACCTTGTTTATTTTCCTGCTCCCAAGGATGACGATCCTGTGATGTTTATTGTCCAATGTCTGAAAGTGCTTTTTGTTTCATATATTTTTCCCAGTTTTCTACTCATTTCTAGTGGCAGTACACATCCTGCATCTGTTACTTTGTGATGACCCAAAGCCTCCCTGACTTACTGAATCTGGCTCACAATGATTAACTTCCTTTACTGCTCACTATCCCAAAAGTCTCAACATTCCCCCTGAGAAGTCTCCCCTGACTGCCCTCCTCCCCTGGAAACTTGGTTAGAACTCTCTTTTGTGTATGTTTTTCAGCATGCACAAACTTTCTCCTATTTTTATGTATCCCATTCTATTGTATTTTCCTGTTACATTTTTACTTACTTCTCATAAAGAATATGTATTTTATATATAAGATTGAACCATATGAAATTTCTGCTATTTGATCTTTTTTTTTTATCTGCAAAACTAACAGTTTCCCCTGGTTCAAACTAAAATGTATAAAAAACAGTATTTTTTAAAAGATTTTTATTTATTTATTTATTTGAGAGAGAGAGACAGAGATAGCGACAGAAATAGCACGCAGGAGAGGGAGAAGTAGGCTCCCCGCTGAGCAGGGAGCCCGACGCAGAGCCCAATCCCAGGACCCCAAGATCATGGCCCGATCCAAAGGCAGATGCCCAACCAACTGAGCCACCCAGGCGCCCCTAAAAACAATATTTATGCATATATAGAAGGTTGTAGGGATCTTAAAATAGCCCTGACTCTTATGAAATGTTTTTAATTTATAATAGTCCTTTCTCAGGGCTTTTGAAAGTGGCCCCACCACATTTCCTAATTCTTGTTATAAAGCTGCTGTGAGGATCAAATGAGATAATGTATGTAGAATAATTAGAAGTGTCTGGCATATGATAAGTGCTCAGCAAAGTTTAGTCGTGTTGCTGTTCCATTGGTGTTGTTTAGCTGCTGCTTGTCAGTTGGGCCTTGTCTCTGCTCGATGCTAGGCAGGTGACTCAGGGAGCTGCTCACCCTGTAATGTCCCTGCCTCATGGCGGCCCCTTAGAACCCTGTCTCAGTTTTTCCTCAGTTCTCTGCTTTTAGTTAATGCCCAGAAAAGGGGATCCCTTCTTTTGTGACAGGGACTAGGTTCCCTGGGCTTCAAGTTGGTTGGGAAAATCCTTATACTTGATCTCTTCATCTCTCCAGGAAGTTTCTCAGGTCCCTAAAACCAGCTTCTTGACCAGCCTTTCTCATTCCTGAGGTGGAAAAGGGGCTGGATCTCAAGTCCATTCAGTAGCCCTTTTAGTGTTTTATTTATTTGTTTATTTGTTTGTTTATATTATTCTTATTTTTTTTTATTTCTTCAGCAATGTTTGTCTTGCTTGGCCAGGGTTTCCTTTTTTTTTTTTTTTTTTAAGATTTTATTTATTTATTTGACAGAGAAAGACACAGTGAGAGAGGGAACACAAGCAGGGGGAGTGGGGGAGGGAGAAGCAGGTTTCCCACCGAGCAGGGAGCCTGATGGGGGCTTGATCCCAGGACCCTGGGACCATGACCTGAGCCGAAGGTAGACGCTTAATGACTGAGCCACCCAGGCGCCCCTTGGCCAGAGTTTCTTGACCGAGTTCTGGACTAGAGTATCCTGGAAGTAAGATGTTACTGATGGCAGGAGCTGCTATACATGGGACATGGTGTTTCTATAGCTTCCCCTGTCAGAAGCTCCCAGGAGACTGTGGCACCAGTCCTCCCTTTCAACCATCAGCTTAACCAAAGTGAAGAAGGCCCTTGTCTAGAAGTCTTAAAATCTGGCTCCTATCTACCACTTGCTGAGTGACTTGACCAAATGCTATTTGCTCTTTAGACCCCAGTTCTTTCAGCTGTGCAAGGGCCTGTTAATTCACAGGTTCTGTGACCTGTTCGAGTTTTTTTGAAATGCATTTTGGGGATTTCTATACAGAAGAAATTGGAGGAATTCTTTTTCTGAACTACATCTTTCTTGGACAATGCAAGTCAATAGTTTATTAGCTAAAGCTTTTGACCTTTCTTAAATGGAGGTTTAATTTATTATCTAGGAAAGAGCCCTGTGCCCTCAGCGTTAAGGACACAGAATGAACCTCAATACCAGAAGGACTCACCTTTGTGTCTCCCTCAACCATGCGAGCGAACACGTCAGCTCCTACTTTGAAGGTACCATTTCTCAAATAATAATATGGGGGATAATGATACTTGGCCACCTACCCACATCAGAATATTGTCACTACACATTACTTAAAAGGCACTCTAAAATAGTGCTTCTCCTGGGATAACTAAAGTGGAAAATGGCAGTAATCACAAGTACATATACCTCTGTGGGCTGCATTAGCCATGGTCCCTTGGAAATAGTGGGGGCTGCTTAGCTGATAGGGAAATTGTAGGCAAGTGGGCTCAGGTTCTGTGAGGAGCAATTACAGCCCAGAATACAGAGCAATTGTAGGAGGAAGCTGACAGCTGTAATTGAAGAGCATAATATGATAAGTCAATGGAGTGAAAAGGAGAGAGAAGAGTGAAATCCACAAAAGCAGGATAGCAATGAAATTCATGTGTTTGATCATTTTTTGTGTCTTGTTTCTCTATCTAAAGAGAAGGACTCCATAGAAAGTAGGCCAGAATTTAATCCTAATCTTGCCATTTACTAATGGTACCATCTTGAGCAAATCATCCTCTCTCAGGCTTAATCCCTACCTCTGTGGAAACGAGGGTGGTAATGTTTTGCAAAATTGTTGCAAGGAGTAAATGAATCGCATATGTAAAAGCAGCTGGTGATAACACTTCAAGACCGCAAATATACATTCTGAGTTCTGATCATGCACCAGGCACTGTACTAGCCATAGAAGAGATGCAGGTAGAAATGAGATAGTGCCTGCCCTTCAGGGAAAAAGAGGCTCTGGATGAGAGACACACATACATAACTATTCGGGAGCAGAAGGTAAACTACTGTTTTACCATAAGAGAAACCAACTCATTTCAAAATATTTCTTTCAGGCATTTTAAAGATCTGTCAGCTCCTCTTTTACTCTTGATAAAGATCATGTGCATAATTAAGTGAAAGTGGATATATCTGAATATTTTTTCTCTATCAAAAGCGTCCTACATGAGTTAATTCTTTAATAATCATGATCACAACCACAAACCACTGTATTTATAATGCCTTCCGAGACTCTGAGGATCTGTAGATATCCCTATTTAAAAATTCAGTAATTAAAATGAATTGTCAAGTAAAGCCAATGTTCTCAATTGTGTCATTGCTTAAGCACTAGTCATCTAAAAGGAGAGTCGGAGGTCCCTGGAATGCTCAGTCAGTTGAGCGTCTGACTTTGGCTCAGGTCATGATCTTGGAGTCCTGGGATTGGGCCCCGTGTCAGACTCCCCACTCAGCGGGGAGTCTGCTTGTCCCTCTGCCCCTCTCCCTGCTTGTACTCTTGCTCTTTCTCTCTTAAATAAATAAATAAAATCTTTATAAAAAATAAAATAAAAATAAAATAAAAGGAGCGTTAGTTCCAAGAAAATCCAGATCTGATTTGAGCATCTAAGGAACATGTCATTGAGGGTTCTGCCTGGCTGGGCCCTGGCCACTTACTGAACCTGAGACTCAGGGCAGAAGGTAAGTGCCTCCAAACAGGTGTGACCCTCAAATTCCCAGCCAGAGATAAATTATTTCTAAGACCCTGATGCAGCCCAAAGTGCTGCTCCATGTTCTACTTCCTTCATCCCAACGTTTGCCATTTGCTGTGCTTTCCTGCCTCAAGCCACATTCAGCTGCCACAAGTCATTCCCAGGTCAAATCCTGCTAATTGACTAGGTTCCTGTCTTTGTGAAAGCAGTGGGGCATACACAGACTACAATAGAGATAACAAAGTAAAGGAAAAGGATATTACCCATAGGGCATCAGGAGAGAAAGCTGCTTGGCGGAGGTAGAATTGGAGATGGGCTTTGAAGAAATGTTTTGATTTCAGATGATGCAAATGACAAGGAGTGAAGGTTCTCCAGTAATTTCTCTGGACCCAGAGCTATAAGTGCAGTGAGGCCCTCCTCCCTAGTCCTTCCCAGATGGAAGAAGTTCTACTCCTGTTTTGCTCTCCAAGGAACTCTCTGCTTCCCATCACCCAGGGAGAGGGCTTTGGCTCTTTCTTTGTTTCTGAAGGAGACCAAGATATAGACAAGGTGTCCATAGAATGCAGCAGGCTAGTGTCTGACCTACTACTTTGAAGTCCATATCTTTCCCTACTCACCCCAAATCTATTCCATGCCTGAAAGTTCTCTGCTAGAGAGATATTTCTTTGAATTTCAAAAGCCTTTCTGTATTCTACAGAACACATAGCTGGTGTTCAAAAGTATTTAAGAAATAAATATACAGATGAATCCTTCGTAGAAGAGCACACCTTAAACCTTTGCCAGCTAATACTTTCTTGAAATTAATTCACAAATAGCTGAAAATAAGGTCATATGGGAACAAAAAATAAGGATAATTCATTTTGGAGAGTAGGTTGCAGTTTCTAAAAAACTTCCACACTCATTGTTTTATTTGATTGACATAACAACTCTATATTATATTAGCTTTTGCTACCTAAGAAACCACTCCAAATCTTAGTGGCTTAAAAAACACAATCAATTATTCTCACAGAGTGGGACTCATTTGGGTGGTTTTGCTCATCTTAGCTGGGTTTGCTCATGGGTATAGGAGTTAACCGATGTAGGATGTCAAGTGATGTAGGATGACTCATCTGGGACAAGTTGGCTCTGCTCCACCTTCTGGGACCAGTGAGCTAGCCTAAGCATGATCTACTGGTGGTAATGGAGGAAGCCCACCAGAAAGCAAGTACAAGCACAAGGGCCTCTTGAGAGCTAAGCTCAGAACTGTTGTGCTGTCATTTCTATTTTATTTTATTGGCCCAAGCATATTATATGGCTGCACTCAGAGTCATGGTGTAGGGAAATAGCCTCTTCCCTTTTGCGGGAGGTCACATGGCAAAAGGCATGGTTATGGGAGCAGATAAAAAAATTAGGAAACTTAGTGAAATCTATTATAAACACAATGTGGTTTAAGGGCAAGCATTACTATCATTATGCTCATTCTATGTGCAAAGAACCTGAATCTCAGAGAAGTGAAGTGATTTTTTCCATGGAGTAGAGCTGGGTCTTTTGACACCGAATGCCATTCACTTCTATTGCACCACAGAAGATTTGCCTAGGAACCCATGTGCTGAAGTTAGATGGAGGGGATTCTAGAAGAAGAAATGACCCTTGAGAGACTGAATACTGTCAACGGTCAGAGGCCAGACCATATAAATGAAAACAGAACTCTGACCCACAACCTCTGCAAAACCAGTCCAGGAAGCCAAACCACAACTTCTGCAAAATTGACCCCAAACAGTCAGGACCTGCCCAATAACTGCTAGCCACCCTAATCCTCCTACTTCTGCTTTGGAACTAATCAGAGAAAGCCAAATATGCTCCCCTAAATAATCACATAGGATGCCCCTGTTCTAGTTAGTCTTCCTTCAGCTCCCCATGCAAAAAATCTCCAATTTGGGGCATACTTGAAGCCTCCCGTTCGCTCACTCTAAAGCTTTCAGACTCTGTTGCCTGCCTTTGAGTCTCTGCCAAAAGTGTGGTGGTAGCTGACTCCTTTGCTAAAGCAAGCTCTAAATAACAGCCTTTGCTTTTCCTCATTGGAATGGTCTTTAGTTATTTACACATCCTGCCACCTAGAGACCAAACAGGAGACTTTTTAGACCCTGCCAGGGAGGTCAGGGGGATGGAGACTGGGCCCAAAATATTCACTTTAGATGTCCCAATTTTTCTCCAACATTGGGCAACCTTCTTGACTCTAGGAAGTGCTTGAAGTCTTTATTTTAATAGTGTTGTTTTATTCTTGTATCCTTTTCCTGCAATAAGCCATAGGTTTTAAGCATTGGCATTTTGGGTCCTATGAGTCCTCTTAAACAATCAAACACTGAATAAACACAAAATTGGAACCAACCCATATGTCTGTCAACTGCTGAATAAGTAAGAAAATGTGGTACATCCATACAATGGAATACTTTTCAGCAATTACACACTAAACAAAAAAAGCAAGACACAACAAACCGCATATCACATGCTTCCACTTATATGACACTTTTAGAAAAGGCAAGCTTCTAGAGACAAAAAGCAGATCAGTGGTTGCTAGGGACTAGCTGTGGGAGTGGGAATTGACCACAATCTGGCATGAAGGACCTTTTTAGGAAATACTCCCTCATTTAGAACATGTGGAAACGTTCTAAAATGGATTGCTGTGATGGTTGCACAACTATGTACATTTACTAGAAACCACTTAACTATGAATTTATAATAGGTGAATTTTATGGTATGTGTTTTATACCTCAATAAATCTGTTTAAAAAGAAAGCATTTTGAAAAACAATGTGCCTCAGAAGAGAATAAATATATAGTGTTGATGAAAGGAAATATTGTCAGGAGAATTGCCAAGGACCCAATGTTTGCTGTAACATTAGTTGCTCCACTCTATGGAAGCTGGATACTCAAAATGCACTCCTTGAATATAATCCCACTATGACTGGAGTCTGACCTTATCAGGAGCCTTCTGCTTGATCCATTGTTCTTACCTTTGCTGGCTTTTAGCACGCAGAATGTCAACGCTGGTAGGCATGGCAGGTACCTGGGCTTTGGAGTCGGACAGACATGAGTTTGAACTCTGGTTCTGTCATGTATCAGCTGTGTGACATTGGGCATATAATTTGGCTTCTCCAATCTTTGATTACCCTCACATATAAATTGGGACTAATAATTCATATCTCATGAGGTAGTTGTGAAGATAATATGAATTGGTGCATAACAAACTACCCAAAACTCAATGGGTAAAAACAATCATTTGATTACATCTAGTGATTCTGTGGGTCAGAAATTCTGGAAGGGTTTGTTTGGGTGGTCTGTATCTGATCCACATGGTATTAGTGGGGGCACCTGGGCTGGGGGAATCTACTGCCAAGATGTTTTCTTCACTCACATGCTTGGTGCCTCCCTGATCATGTGTCATCTAATCTGTTAGGGCCTTTCCATGAGATTTGAGCTTCTCACAACATGGTGGTCTTAGGTAGTTGTGCTTACACAATGGCTGACTTCTCAATAGTCAGGAAGCAGAAGCTGCCAGGCAAGTTGGGGCACTACCTGGAATGGCAGAGCATCACTTTCACTGAATGTTATTGGTCAAAGCAGCCCCAGGACCCATCCACCCCGACACAGGTAGGTGGGGGTGGGTTAGAAAGTTACATTTATTTTTTTAAAGATTTATTATTTATTTATTTATTTATTTGACAGAAAGAGAGAGACAGTGAGAGCCGGAACACAAGCAGGAGAGTGGGAGAGGGAGAAGTAGGTTTCCCGCGGAGCAGGGAGCCCCATGCGGGGCTCAATCCCAGGATGCTGGGATCATGACCTGAGCCGAAGGCAGACACTTAACGACTGAGCCACCCAGACACCCCAGAAAGTTACATTTTCACCTGAGTGCATGGATTGGGAGATACTATATAGACATACTGAAAATACAATCTACCACAGAGTTAATGACCACATAGTGCAGGGTTTGACAAGCCTTTACTGTAAGGACCAGATAGTAAATACATTAGACTCTATAAGCCATGTGGTCTCTGTCATGATTACTTAACTCTGGTCTTGTAGCACAAAGGTAGTCATAGACAATATGTCATAGACAAATTCTAAATGAAGAGTTGTAGCTGTTTTCTAATAAAGTTTTATTTACAAAACAGGGGAGGCCAGATTGGTCCATGGGCTATAGTTTGTGACCTCTGATGCAATTCATAACATATAATAAGTGGTCAGTAATAGTAGAAATTATTATTGTCCTTGTTATTAAGAGACTTTAGAAGGCCCCTAATCCACTCTTTACCTCTCCTTCTATTTATAATGTAACCTGACTTAGCCAACACTCATAGTTTGGTCTCTCTGTCCACCTAGACGCTCCCTCTTTTCACTTTCCTCCATAACTGGCACCTACACTTCAGGTTCCAGTAAACACGACCCCCACACACACACCCCACCTTAACATCAGCCCTCCCTCTCACTGCTGGAGCCATGCTGGGGCCTGGGCTTATACAATATGGTCAGGCTCTCTTTAAGAAGGAGAATACAGAATTGAAGCACAAGTGAATCTTTATCTAGAATGAAAAAAATATCACAATAAATACATTTTAAAATGCTGAAAAATCCACAAAATCCAGAAAAATGACATACACTGACATCTGTCATACTTTTCCCTAAAATCTGATCAAGTTTTTATTTGATTTTGTAATATCATTCATTATAGAGGGACTAGAAAGATAATACAGTTTTCTTCTACCATGGTTAATCAATTTTTTAAAGACATTATTGATAGTTTAAAGCAAGTTAGGAAAGTTCCTTTATGCCTTACAACTCTTTATTAATAATGCCATCCAAAGTTTCAGGATTCTTGTCAAACAAGGGAACTTCTATCAAGTTTTTTTCTTGTGGGAGCAGGAGTTTTCAGGGCATTTCAGGTTTCTTTGTATAGTGACTCATCTTAAGTACTCTGAATCAAGCCACTCATTAATGAGCTTGCTGTTGATGTCCTTGGTATGGTGTATATTATTAGTTTTTTATTATCCTTCATTGATATTATCGTTCCAGGTCAGTTCTACAGAATATTTTAAAAATTTCTAATGTGTTTACATGATTCACATCACTTTGTTGATTGGATTATCAAACAATCCAAGAGTTATTTACTAATTTTATTAGAAAGTTGTCTCTTTCTCTTAATGAATTATTGTCTTCGGTGATTTTTGGTTTTGTTACAATTTGCCTCTCAAGATCAGAAAGTTTCTATCCATTCCCTCGCTTGTGTTGATCCCCATTGTCCTGTGTTCCATTAGTTTTTTAAAAACTCCCTGAATTTTTATTATGAAAGGTTTTAAACATGCAAAATAATTGTTAAATGGTACAATAAATATCCACTAATTTTCATCTGAATTGTCTTTCAATTCTTCAAAAAATAAATTTTTAAAGGCTAAAACAAGGTATCCTTCATGTATGTTCAAATCAGAAAGCAACAAATTCTCACTTGAAATGTTCTGATGTCTTTTCAAATGGCAGCTAAAATGGTTTATTTGAACATTACCAACTTTCTGCATAAAATTGTGCATCTTATTTATGTTCAGATATGTGAAATACATAAATGTGTCCCACTCAAATCAGACCAAATATATCTCCAACTTCCTCATAGCTAGAGCCCCCTTGCCCCCAAAAAACCCTACAATCTATCTTATGCTACTTGACGCTAGCAAATCTGAGATAAAGGCAGATTCAGAGTGGGAAAAATTGTGATTTTTAACTCAAAGTCATTAACCTAGAAAACAGTATGGAGGTTCCTCAAAAAGTTAAAAATAGGCCTATCCTACATCCAGCAATTGCACTACTAGATATTTGTCCAAAGGATAAAAGCATGGTGATTTGAAGGGGCACACGCACCCCAATGTTTATAGCAGTAATGTCCACAATAGCCAAAATATGGAAAGAGCCCATCTGTCCATCGACAGTTGAATGGGTAAAGAAGATGCGGTTTATCTATCTATCTATCTATACACAATGCAATATTACTCAGCCATCAAAATCTTGCCATTTGCAACAACGTGGATGGAACTAGACGGTATTATGCTAAGCAAAATAAATCAGTCAGAGAAAGACGAATACCATATGATTTCACTCATATGTGGAATCTAAGAAACAAAACAGATTAAAATAGGGGAAGGGAAGGAAAAATAAAATAAAATGAAAATAAACAGGGAGGCAAACCATAAGAGACACTGGACTCTGGGAAAAAAACTGAGGGTTGCTTGAAGGAAAGTGGGTGGGGGGAAGGGATAACTGGGGGATGGGCATTAAGGAGGGCACTTGAAGTAATGAGCACTGGGTGTTAGATGCAACTAATGAATCACTAAATTCTACCCCTGAACTAATAATACAGTATATGTTAACTAAATTGAAATTAAATAAAGAATTTTAAAAAATACTTTACCTTGGAAAATTTACAAGAACAAACAAATACACTGCTAACTTCTATCCCCATGCCCAGTTTTGATTTTGGGGCTTTTTTCTTTTTAAGAGAGAGCAGGAAAGTGGGCAATATATAGCACAGCAAATATGTGAGCAGGGGATCAGCGACCTCTTCTGCTAACCACACTGGGAGACTCGTGGCAAATCTTTTCCTCTCCAAGCCTATCTCTGTGTCCCCAACTCAGAATCCACTTTAGCCTGGCTATGAGTGTCAAAACACAGGGACTGAAGAGGAGTCCAGATACCCAACCCAGAGTCATGAGAAACATTTGATTCAAACGATTCCTTTGGGTTTTCATTCTTTGGGATTATTTTTCTCCAAATTTCATCTTTCTTCAAAACAAAGACCCAAAAGATTTTTACCAAGTCTCCCCTTGCTGCAGCATTAAGTATAATCAAAACATACCCTTTGGCTAGAAACATGTTGTCCCAGATGCAAAAAAAGCAAGCAAGAAAGATCTACGTAATTTCCTACACAATGACTCCAGAGAACATTTTGCAGAAGACAATTGATTTCCACCAGCACATTCATTAATTTTCATGACACCTTCTCTAAGTTTTGGAAACAAATGAAGTTATTAATATTTGAAGACACTGGGCAGGATTTTCTGGGCCACCTCATAAAAAAGGCTCCACAGTCAACTAAAGACAAGGAGGGGGTGTCTAGATCCAAAATCTAGTCTTAGAGCTGGCTTATGAAAAGCCAGGAGTCCTGCCACTGTGACGAGAAAGTGGGCTGGAAACCCTGGAGGCATCAAACTGGTTCTCAGAATTGGTACTTCACAATCCCACATGAGTAGAAAAGAATGTGTGCAGAAGCAGGCAAAGGGGATGGAAAGACTTTGCCAGAAACCCTCTGCAAATTTCTCCTTGCATCTCAGTGACCACCTTTGTGTCAGATGCCGGTTTATGAACCAATCACTTTCCTTGGAGCTGGGGGGTGAAGCATGTGAGCTGCGTGAGAGAAAGATGGATACCTGGGAAAAAAAAGAAAAAAAAACTCATGCTTTGTAAGGAAAGAGTGGAAAATGGGCACTGGGCAGGCAACCCACAGTATTCATGAACTCATATTTGGAGGTGTTTTGGTTCTGCACTCAACTGCTTCAGCCCTTACCTGTCTCAGATTTTCGGTGTCCAATGACGTGGCCCACACCTGACTAGAAGTAGAATTTACTCACCGAGGAGGGAAGCAAGATGAAAGAAGCAGGGTGTTGAGGAGATGGTGTCGAGTGTGGAAGACTGCAAAGCACAGAACTTAAGAGCAGAGTTGAGGAGTAAGATTTCCAGCTCTGTTGTCACCAGCTGCTGGATCTTGCATACTCAGTCTTAGTACCCAAATGAGCCTTGGTTTCCCCTTTGATTAAATGAGGCTAACAGTACTGACCTCGGTGTCGTTGTGAAGATTAATTGAGATACTAGAAGTGGACTGCTTTGAGCTTGAAACTTCTAATGGATATTTGATAAAAAAAACTGCTATTTTATTACGATTTCTAAGAAGTGAGGACAGTCGATGGGGAAAATGTTGGGGGTGAGGTTGGCAGAGACAACAGCTGGTCCTGTAGTCCCTGTGGGCAAAATCTGAAGAAAGGTTTGATTTGAGGAGAGGGGAAATGGGCTGAAACCACTCCTTCCTGTCTCTGTTATGTTTTATAGTGCAGCCTCCGAGAAATATCCCTCATCAGTGGGACAGTTCCGTAGACAAGGACTAGCTCCAACATCTTAGAGCTTTGCTCCCCCTGCCTCATCCCCTATAAATCTCAAAAACAGGCCCCCAAAAAGGGGGTGAACTTGAGCACGTAAGTTCTTTCTCTGGGTCTTCATTTCTCAACCTATAAAATGCTGATCTCTCATCATCTCTCATATGCCCTTGGCCCTATTATACTGTGAGTCGGAGAACAAGATTAAAATTTGGGCGCAGCACTTCGGAAACGTTCCCATTTCATCCTAAACTGTGATCTAAACATGATGATGGCTCTGAACTTCACTTAGCCATAAAGAACTTATCTTTCTTAGAATTTTCCTCTTCTTTTTATTTAGAGGAGAAAATGATTGCAAAAACAAGCCTCAGAATCAGGGCGTGGGGGTAGATGATTCATTCCCATCATGTTATCTTTTGAATGTAGTTAATAGCTCCCCCTGCACTACCCCCATTCCTTATCTACCTGAATTCCACTGCAGACAAATAAAACGATAATGGCAAAGGCAACCTTAGACACTAGCGAGTCTGATGGACTCTGGCAATGAAGTTATTACAAACTCTGCCGCCCACAGAGACCTGGCAAGAACAAAAGGATGGGTGTTTGTGCAGATGCCTTGTCACAGCTCAGTGTCACTTGCCTCAGGCTACCAAATTTCTTGACATATAAGTAACTCACTTATCCTCGGAGACCTCCCGGAAGGAAGGGCATCCATATTCACTCTGATGAAGAGCCAGGAAATTAAGAGTTTTTCTAAAGCCAAAAAGTCAACGCTAGCTTTGCAAACCTACCTGAGGCTTTCTAGGTTTTATAGGCAGGTTCTCACTCCCATATGGGAAAACAAATTATTACAAAGTGTTTGAATTTAAGAACTAGAAGGGTCTTTAACAGATGCCAATGGAGTACATTCAGTACTTAAATCCCTTTTTTAAATCTCCAGTAGGTGTCTTCTCGCTTCACTTGAAAACATCTAATGAAGTTTCCAATAGAGAATATGTGGAAAAGGAGCCTGGAGATAGTGAAATATGAGGATTGAGTGTGGAAGGGTGGGTGATGGAATGATTAAGGAATCCTGCTAGAGGGAAGACAGGGAATATTAAGACCACACCTTGGGTTTGGGAAATGTGGGAACAAGAACCCAGTTTAGGCTTCCTCAAAGGTCAGTGTTGGCATGAGCAGCACCTTATGGGGGTAAATGGGCCGGGCAGACAGGAAGTAGGGAGCGCACCACTTCCGTAAGCAGTCCTTTCTCCAATTGACGATTTGGCGCTTGTACATCATGGTCTTTCTCTACTATGTTGCAAGGACAGAAAGACTGGTTTGAGCAGAATGAGATTTCATCGATTATCCTACATCTACTAGCAATTACCAGTGTAATTTTGACAAGTTAAAAAAATTACCTAAAACTTGGAAATAGGTGAAAGAGACTATCGGGTACTCTTTCAATGCCAGAGTTGCTCTCTATTTACTGGATTATTTTTCTTCACTATAAGGCAAAAGCTCATTTGGAAAATTTTGTTCCATAGAAATGCAAATAATTTTCTCCCAGCGGAACTAAGAGCCTCAAAGTTCACAGTTTATGGATCCTGCTAAACATAAACCAGTTTTTGTACAGTTTGTAAACCTGCAAGCCATTAGATTGCCTACACATATCTGGGATCTCAAATACTCTTTGGGCCAGTTTTAAATCTTACTGCTTTCCACATTAATTAAGGAGCTCAATAAAATCTGTGAAACGTATTCATTTGATATATGAATGAAAGGCATGGTTTTATCTTTTTGAAAATTGTAGTTTAACAGGTAACTCACTTCTGCCTCCAAAGATTTGGTCTCCTTATCTGTTAAAAGATGCTTTAGGACCAGAAGGTGTCTAAGGACCCAGTCTAAGGTCTCTGAGCCACTAACCCACCTGGAACCCTCTTTCCCAGCTTCCCAGGGTCTCCAGGGAAAGAGCTACCCTCACTCCTTAGAGCAGAGCATGAGTGCCTGCCAGGACGTTCCCTGCCACCCAGCTCCCAGAGAGTGGTCAGGACACACTAGAACACTGTTCTGCATACTGCAGCAATTCAGCGGTTGTTGAGAAGTTCCCAGGAACCAGACCACATTGTTTTCTCCAATTTACTCCCATTCCCCTGCTTCTCCCTCCCCCAACCAGTCCCTGCTTGCCACTCTAAGCCTCAGAAATTCCTGGTTCCACATCCCCAAGCTTTTAGTTTAATTAGGATGGCAAGGCAGCTTCCCCTGAGTGTTCACCTATTTGGCAGCCTCAAGTGGAAATCCGTGCCTTTGGGCTGCCACTGAAGCAACGGAGGTCAAACCACTACACCCCTCATTCCCACTGCTGCAAAGGGGCACATCAGGATCGCTCTCTAAACCTGTTTCCGGCTCTGACGTCTGATGAATCTGTCCCTTCAAGCCTCCTGAGCCTTCTCTCCCTCCACCTTCTTGGTCTGAGGATGTTTAGCCATCATACTCCCTGACTTCATGGGGGTGAAGATGTGAAGGGTAGATGGGGCAGAGAACACAAAAGGTGGGTGAAGAAAAGACTACTGGATGCATTTAGTATTCCTTGAAATCCACAGCTTTTGGCCCTGGGCTATAGTTAACAACCAACACAAAGGAAAACTTTTCCATTTCAGGGAACGCCTGATTTGGTTAACAGGAGATTTTTTTTGCTGAGCCTCCTCAGGTCAGATCTCTGTTTGCCTCAGAATCAGCTCAGTGCTCATCGTATTCATAAAACAAATATTTTTGTTTCTGATCCCAGCTTGGCTGACTGGCCTGACTGATAATCCTTGCTCATGGCTGGGTGAGGGGTTGCTGAATTTCTCTGCACACCTTTCTTCCCTCCAGTGACATCCTGATGCATTATTTCAAGCTTCCAGTTAATTCCTCAGCATGAGGATAGAGTCATGCTTCTGTCCAGGACAGCCACGCCCTGGACCCTCACCATTGCTGGACAAAACAGTTCAAGGCTGGGGTAGCTGAAGTTTGGGTGGAAGGAAAGGCCAACAAATCATATAATATTTATTGGATATTGAGTGGTTACACAAGGTGCCGTAGAAACAAAATCATCAAGCGCTCGGGTATAGTTATCCTGGAAATCTAATTTGAAAGCAATGTACCTATTTAACACCCTGAATGGGTCTTTTTTTGTAAAAACACCTTCCTCCTTGGGCGCCTGGGTGGCTCAGTTGGTTAAGCCTGACTCTTGATTTCAGCTCAGGTCCTGATCTCAGGATTCTGAGTTCAAGCCCCCCTACTGGGCTCCACACTGAGATTGGAGCCTACTTAAAAAACAAAACCAAAAACAAACACCTTCCTCCTTTATAAGACAAAGAACTTCAGGATCCTCTGCTCCAGTGTAAAAAGAAGTTTCCCCAAGAACTTTGGGTGAAGGAAAATTAGTCTCTCTAAGAAGCAAAACCAACTCCAAGTCAATCGCACATCCCTTCACAGAAGCTTTGAATCTCAGAAACACAGTTGTCTCCAGGAACACATCCTGAGCAAGAAAATAAACAGGCAAAGGAAGGGCCGGGGTGGACACTCCAATTTCGCCCCAACCACAAGCAGGGAGAGAGAAGTGCAGAAGGAGAAGCAGGATGGAAGGGGCAGCCATCCCACCCCGCCACCCTCCCACCCCCGCCCATTGCTCTTTCTCCGGCTGAGTCATCGCCGCACCCGCAGGCCTCCACCCACCGGAGCCCAACACCACCCTGAGGCCGGGGGTGCCCAGGTGCCCCCTGCGCCGCGGACGGTTCTCTCCAAAGCCAACCCCAGCACCGCCAACGGGCGCTTTGGTCCCGAGCTGCTTTGGGTCTCGGTGGCCGCCGCGGGTCGAGCACGAGTCAGGGACAGCGGAGTGGGGCGGGCCTGCACCCCGGTGCGTGGCCGTCCCTCGGGAGCTGGCGGGCGGGCGCCGGGACCCGGGCGGCCCCGATTGGGTCTGGCGCCCGCTTGGTCCCCCGGAGTTCCGATGCTCGGCCCCCACGCGCAGGAGACTCGCTCGCGGCCGGAGCAGGGCCGCCCCCCCCACCTTTGGAATTTCTTGCAGGCCTTTCCAGGCTGGGAGTCTGTCAGCAGTGATTTATGGGCTGCAGCAATGCTCACATACATAGTAGTAAGACTCAAACCGTAACCGCAACATTGTGTTTAAAATGTAGACCACCAAAAGACTATTTTCGTTCAGAATTGGCGGAACAAGGGATGTTAAAAAGCAGACGTTTCATCGGTTTTATCACGGATTTGTCCGCACTGAGCCCCCCGCCGCCCCGCCCTCCTCCTCGCCCGCCACTGACCGGGGAGGCAGTGCTAGTTCCTGGCTTGCACAGTGCAATCATCCCTACCGACTGCATTCCTACAGTCTGAGCATTGTGGCTGCAGGGGGAGTCCGGGGAAAAGAAAAGGAGGGCCCGGACGTGAGAAGAGCCAAAGAGCCAAGGGAAGAGGCCTGTTAGAGTAAGGAGCTCAGGATGGGGAAACGGGAGGATCTGGGAGAACCTTGGAAATCTGATCAGACGCCTTAAAAGTGGCGTTTCATTTTGATTTTTGTGAAAGCCATATGTGTACAGAGCTCCAAAAAAGTATGCTATAACGTTTATTACAAAAATCTGCCCGCCCCCTCTACTTCCGTTTTCATCCGCAGAATCAATCAACCTTTGTCTCAGTTTTGTCCTCTAGTATTTAAACTCCATGTTTCTGCTTCTTGATTTCCAAAACCATCCACGGATTTCCTCCCATCAAGATAAAGATTTAGTTGTCTTACATTCTCAGCCCCTCAGCTGTTAAGTCCTAATTTTTTTTTGTTAAAATACTATTCAGTCGTGATACTTATTATGACTGTTTGAATAGTATTCATAGCTAAACGATGTTGAGTAGTCTCATTGCCTTTATTGTACAACTGTTTTGTTACGCCTGAAGTTAATGATCACCTTGGTTTTCATTTTGTTTCTCTGCATATTTTTCCGTGTTCCCGTCTAAATCATCTCCAAGCGCTGTTGGAAGTGTGAAGTCTTCTCCTTTACATTCAGATGGCTCAGGGAACCTCTCTGTTGCCTTTTTTTGCCCCTTGCAAGCATTCCCTCCTGGAGCCTTCCGTCAGCCAGCTCCCGTGGTGGATTTATTTCTCTTCTTAGGCCAGCTGGTAGCCGGCTTGTCCAGCATTCTGAGAACTCACTCAGTCCCTCTGCTCTGTGGAAGCCTCTACTAACTGGACTCCAGGTCTTCACCATACTTGATTCACTTCCTCATTTTGGGGGGTGGGTAATATCCTCTAGTAGCTTCCTGAAAATGGATGCAGGACAGGAAAGGAGGTAAAAATTTGACTTCATGTGTGACTGAAAATGAAGTTTATTCTGTACCTACATTTGACTAAATTTTGGCTGGATATAAGATTCTATGTTGGAAATAATTTTCCCTCAGAATTTTGAAGGCTTCGTTTCATTGTCTTCCAGCTTGCTATAGTCACCTCAGCTTTTTAGTGTCTTGCATTTGAAATTGGACAGAGAGCCAAGGGCTACCAGATTTTTGAGGAAATCCTCTAACATGAAAGGCAGAGACCAAAACAAGCATGAGAAAAATAAGTTAGAGGAGATAGCCAGTACAAGTATCAGAAAATGATATATGCATGATGTGGTTTTGGAATATAGGTGAAAAGTATTTACCAAGTTTGCGCCGAAGCTCAGAGTCCAGATAAGACTCAAAGTCCCACGTTTGGGCGCCATATGATAGTCGTTTTGGAATATAGGTGAGGTTTGGTGAGGTGGGGTCTGGAGCCAAGGGCCAAGAAAGAATTCTTGAGACATCTTTGGTGCAAAAAGGTGGTTTATTAAAGCTCTGGGGACAGGACCCATGGGCAGAGAGAGCTGTTGTGAGGGGGTTGTGAGGGGTGGCTGATTGTATACTTGGGAGTTTGGGGAAGGTAAGGAAAAGGAGGTTTTCAAAAGAACTTTCATATGCTAAGGAGGACCTTACAGGAGGCCTTGCCATTGTCAAGGTTGTTTTCCCCTCTGGCAAGGCCTTAAGACAGTTGGGAGCTTCTGGATGAAGGTCATGCATATCCCACCCAGGAGTGGGGGTGGAGGTTGCAGGGGGTCAGCTTGTGCTTTGTCCTCACTAGCCTTCTGCTCCCTCATCATTTCCCCCTAGAACAATTTTGCCCTTAAATCTTTTTTTTTTTTTAAAGATTTTATTTATTTGAGAGAGAGAATGAGATAGAGAGAGAGAGAGAGCATGAGAGGGGCAGGGTCAGAGGGAGAAGCAGACTCGCTGCTGAGCAGGGAGCCCGATGCGGGACTCGATCCCGGGACTCCAGGATCATGACCTGAGCTGAAGGCAGTCGCTTAACCAACTGAGCCACCCAGGCGCCCCTTGACCCTTAAATCTTTAAGGTTGTTGAAGGCAGAAGGTTCTCATCTTCTGTAACTTCTTCCTGCTGAATAGGGGCATAGAGATGTCCCTATCTATAGGTCAATATTGGTCAGTTGGGGAACATATAGGGGAGTTATGAAGGGGGGAGGCAGCTAAGTCCAACGTGGACAACATATATAAACCTCCTTGAGTAGAAAGGATCATCTGTCAGCCGGAAGTTATGGTAGTGAAGGGATCTTGCAGGGAGGCCGGAGATTAGGCAGGGATACACCAGAAATGACAAGAAAGGTTAATATTATTATAAGAGAAGGCTGAATAAAAGACCTTTGATAGTTGACCATAATTTTCCTCCAGTTCAGTTTTGACCAATCATTAAAGGAAAGAGAGATCGTTTAAAGCGCCAATTGGATTTGTGTTGGGTAGAAACCCAGAAATATTTTTGTGGCAATCTGGAATGTATACACAGCATTCTGTTTTTATGCTAGCGCAAGTTCTACTTTGTGCAACAGTTAAAACATCTAATGCCATTCTATTTTGTAAAGCTGCTTTGCATATTTGTATTTCTTTAGTATTTAATAGAGAAATGTTATTTTGAGTGTCATTTAGGGCTTTGGCCATGTACTTATTAAGAGTTTCCATGTGCCAAACATCCTCCAGTCTCAAAGAGGGAACAAAGATGGATGCTAAGTTGTCATACCAATGAGACACAAAACATGTCCACCATTGTTTTAAATTTGGAAGGTTGGTTAGGTTGGTAATGGTTTTAATAATGCGTCCGTGCATCCAGGCAAAACCCAGAGTATAGCGGCCTATCCAGCCTGGGCCATGGCCACAAGTTAGAGCCACATAGCCATTGGGTCCCAGCCAGGAGCCAGCCATTTAATACTGGGCCTCCTTGAAGTGCAGTCAGGATTATCAAGGGCTATTTGGTTTTAGAGGGCCACCCTTTGAATCTGTATAATAATTTCAGGCCCATTTGATTGGGGAATTATGGCTTGATAATAATCCCCTTTTCTTTAAATTGCTCCATGGGCATATAGGACTAGGAAGGCATATTTGGAGTCAATATATAGATTAATTTTTAAGGCTTTTGCCAATCGCAAAGCACAGGTGGGTGCGATTAACTCTGCTTTTGGGGCAGACTTATTTGCTGACAGGGCTTTGGCCTCAACACTCTTGAGTTAAGACTGACGATAGCATACCCAGATTTTCTTACCCTCTTTGGCATGAAACTACTGCCATCGGTAAACTAGCTGTCATTTGCATTTTTAATAGGGGCATCTTTTAAATCTGACCAACTAAAATAAACAAGATCAATATCCTCTGAACAGTTATGTTCTATAGAAACACAATGGTCAGGTCCAGGCATAAGGGTAGCTGTGTTTAAAGTTTGACAGGGTTTAAGTATTATTTCACGCATATCTATAAGCATTGCCTGGTGTTTAATAAGTCGGCTTCCCATCATCCATTGGTGGCTTTTGGTCTCTGAGACACTCTGGACTTGATGTGAAGTCATTACAGTCAGGGATTGTCCCATAGTGAGCTTTGAGGTTCCTTTTACCAGGACGGCTGTTATACGCTTGGCTAAAACTTCTATTTTTTAAATTTTTTTAATTTTTAATTTTTATTTTTTTTATTATGTTATGTTAGTCACCATACAGTACATCATTAGTTTTTGGTGTAGTGTTCCATGATTCATTGTTTGCGTATAACACCCAGTGCTCCATGCAATACATGCCCTCCTTAATACCCATCACCGGGCTAACCCATCCCCCCTCCCCCCTCCCCTCTAGAACCCTGTTTGTTTCTCAGGTCCATAGTCTCTCATGATTCGTCTCTCTCTCCGATATCCCCCCCTTCATATTTCCCTTCCTTCTCCTAATGTTCTCCATGCTATTCCTTCTGTTCCACAAATAAGTGAAACCATATGATAATTGACTTTCTCTGCTTGACTTATTTCACTTAGCATAATCTCCTCCAGTCCCATCCATGTTGATGTAAAAGTTGAGTATTCATCCTTTCTGATGGCTGAGTAATATTCCATTGTATATATGGACCACATCTTCTTTATCCATTCGTCCATTGAAGGGTATCAGGGCTCTTTCCACAGTTTGGCTACTGTGAACATTGCTGCTATGAACATTGGGGTGCATATGGCCCTTCTTTTCACTACATCTGTGTCTTTGGGGTAAATACCCAGTTGTGCAATTGCTGGGTCATTGGGTAGCTCTATTTTTAACTTTTTGAGGAACCTCCACACTGTGGCTGTACCAACTTGCATTCCCACCAACAGTGTAAGAGGGTTCCCCTTTCTCCACAACGTCTCCAACATTTGTTGTTTCTTGCCTTGTCCATTTTTGCCATTCTAACTGGTGTAAGGTGGTATCTCAAGGTGGTTTTGATTTGAATTTCCCTGATGGCTAATGATGATGAACATTTTCTCATGTGTCTGTTAGCCATTTGAATGTCTTCTTTTGAGAAGTGTCTGTTCATGTCTTCTGCCTATTTTTTGACTTATTTGTTTTTTGGGTGTTGAGTTTGAGAAGTTCTTTATAGACCTCGGAAATCAGCGCTTTGTCTGTAGTGTCATTTGCAAATATCTTCTCCCATTCCATGGGTTGTCTCTTTGTTTTGTTGACTGTTTCCCGTTCTCTTACACCATACAAAAAGATAAACTCTAAATGGATGAAAGACCTCAATGTGAGACAGGAATCCATCAAAATCCTAGAGGAGAACATAGGCAGTAACCTCTTTGACATCGGCCACAGCAACTTCTTTAAGACACGTCTCCAAAGGCAAGGGAAACAAAAGCAAAAATGCACTTTTGGGACTTCATCAAGATAAAAAGCTTTTGGCTAAAACTTTTGTTTGCAATTGTACATCAATAGAGGGAGCTTCTAGGATAAATATAACTATGAGGGGTGAAACCGTCAAGAAGCCCTTTTTGTTTGAGGTCCAGCCTTAACAATATTCTAATTACAAGGAATCACTGGCAATTGGGAGAAGACTGGTCTTAAGAGATAAGGGCATCCCCTGGTGCATGATCCAATCCAACAGTAAAGACAGTGGAGCCATCCAATATCGCCACAAGCCCATAGTTAACCCCATGGAGTGGGGTACATTCTGGCTTTTAAGGAAGAATCTCATCATCCCAGCCACACAGTGTCGGTCAAGGTGATAGTTGAGTTATACAGTTACTGGGGGATTAATCCTATTTTCCAGTTGTTTAAATAAACATATGCCCATGGGGTCCTGTTATTATCCCCACAGAATAAAAAGCATGAAGATTATCTATACATGAGCTATTGTGTAGAAATAGAAAAGCTATTTCTCTTAAGTTTACCTCAAGTTGTCTAGCTTAAGCAAACAACATTTGAGAACAAAACTAGGATTTAACATCCACGAAGGTGGGTTATTGAAACATAATTTTTCTCTCTAAAATAATTCTCATTTCCAGAGATGGCTAAATCCAGACTAATTTGTTTGCAAAACAAGTTCAATTTTTAACAAACTTGACCTAATTATTTACATAAGCTCAGCGAGAATGGTTGATCATATAGATCTTTTAGAATCTGCTTTGCTGGAACTTTTTATAAGGAATCTCTAGGTTGAACTCTTAGTAGCCTCTCCAGGCCAGAAGCCAAGTCAAGTACTTGCCATCAGACATGTCTGCAATATCTGTATTTTTGGGCGGATCACTCTTCATGAGGTCCCCAATATATCCTGAGGTTCCTGCAACCTGCCAGGAAGTGACCTTCTTTACTCACCTGGGGAGGCTACTGGGAACTCTGTAAGCAAGTTATCAGGCCAACAGTTCAAAGGGGCTTTATGGTTCTATGTTTCATAAAGTCGACCTCAATTCCTTAAAGCTGTCTGGTCATATCTGAGTCTATGCGTGTCTTTCAAATATGACATTCCAGCCAAAGCCTTGGTAAAATAACCAATGTTTCCAATGGTGTCCTGTTAACAGGAGAACAGATTCTTATTGAACTTATGCAAATGACTATGATTGTCATGGAAGAAAGAATACTTACCAAGACCTTTTGAATTTGAGGGTTCAGGTAGAGAGAAAAGTTAAATGCTTTAATTTGTTTTATTATTATTTCTGTGTATCACTGATGTCTTAAGAAAGTCTCCTTAGTCTGGAAGAGCATGTATTAGAGAACCAGCAATGTTTCAACCAAAAGTTGCAAGAAAGCTATTTAATTATTTTTCCCAATTCACTTAGTCCCGTATTGCTATTCTTGTTAGGTTTGAATGCAGATTTAGTTAGTTCTGGAAATTCGTACGCATTTCAGTTTTAATCTTAAAGATATCGAATACCTCTTATTTGTCCTAAAAGCCCCTTATATGAATCTCCTTAAAGATGGAACAATAACTATAAATGACAAGACTCAAAAATGGACATGGTTAAAAATCTGATGAGAGGGTATGATATAGCTGGCAAGGAAAGATGTTATTTCTGTGACACATGACACTTCAATAATCAAAATATTAAGTGATGGTCTTATACCAGAACATATAAACTTTAGGAACTGCATATCATCTCTATAATAGTTATGGCCTTTACCCAAATATAACCTAAGGCTTATCATTTGTTTAACAGTACTTCTGGAGTAACTTAACATACCAAATAAAAAGGTCTAATGAGTCAAGGAGACTTCATTTACAATTTAAATCTTGGGAAGTTTGTTAAAAAAAGATCAGAAAGTTTTTTTTAAGCACATGTCTAAATAGGATTACAGATCATTACAAAACTCAATTATTTTTATTTAACCAAGGTGACAATAAGAGATTCCAAAGGCAAATAGGTAGGGTTGTAGTTGTTAGCAACTTAGCTCCTTTAATATTGAGAAGTTTTAACCAAGTGATCGAAGACCTGATAAAGACAAAACATAGAAACTGGTTTTCTGGGCAGACAAAAGAGAAAAAACCTTTGTTTACCTTTTCTTATCAAGAGCAGACCAATAATTCAAGAAAATTTTGTCTCTTGAACAGAAAGAGAATTTCATTCTTATACCGCTGTACTTTTAAAATCCCTTTATTTTAATCTTAGTCCGTTCTGACCACACCTAAAATTCTTTTCCAAAGATTTCCTTCACAAACCTACAACTTTCTTTTGTACTCAGATTTTGTCCTAAGCCATTTCTCTCCAAACAACCATCTTATTTAGGACAAAATTACCTTATTTTACCTTCAATAAAAATGTATTCCCATTCCTTAAATCTTTCTTACATATCTCTTTTTTTTTTTTTTCAGACAGAGAGAGAGCACAAGCGTGAAGAGATAGAAAGAGATAGAAAGAGAGAGAGAATCTTAAGCAGGCTCCATGCCCGGGGCAGAGCCCAATGTGGTGCTTTATACCATGACCCTGAGATCATGACCTGAGGTGAAATCAAGAACCAGATGCTTAACCAACGGTGCCAACAGTGCCACCCAGGCACCCCCTCCTGCTTTTCTATATACAGAGTTGCTTCCCTTATTTCCATCAGTCTTAATTACATTTAGTAGAATTTTGCCCTCCTAGAAACCTTAGTCTCCAGTGAAAACGAAGTAGTAACCAACTGTGAACTGTTGCACTGAAACTTTTTAGACGGCAAATTTGTGGATCAATTAAGCACAAAGCATGTTTACCAACAGGCTCAAATATCCTTAGGTTCTTTGCAGTAAGTAGTCAAAAGCACAAGCCTACATCCAGTACTCAATGCTTTAGCACTTTATCCTATTTTGGAAAAGACCCAGATGTCCAATGAATTTAATCCCATCCAGGCAAAACTTTAAAGTTTCAGGTTACCAAACACTTTGAAAGCCATCTTTACAATTACCCATGAAAACTTTGAGACAGACAAAATTAACCATCATTTTAGGTCATCTTTTTGCTAACAAATTGCAACAGAGAGAACATGAGCTTATTTGACCTTTAGTAAACCTCGGTAGAATGAAAGTTTCACATTTAATGCTGATAACTCTAAAGACATGTCTGTCTTGATTAAACCAACAAACTTAAATTAGTTTAAATACTGAATTATATTCCACCTGGATCCTTTTTTAAAAGTCAGTTTGCTCCCCGTTGTCAATTTTTACCTGAGACACTGGTGGGGAAATCTGGAGTGGGTGGTGTTAAGTCAGGGGGTGCTCTTCTTTGCTCCTTGACAGCAAGGGGAGGAGGAGGAGCCACCGAGGATGGTCTAGAAGGCCTAGAAGCCCACCCAAGGTGGTGCAGAAACAGGAGGAGGGGGAGGGAAGGCAGAAGTGAAGTGCTGCCAGAAGCAGAGAAAGGGTTCCGGGTTCTAGAGCTCATCAGCTCCAACAGAGTGAAAAATGGACAGGCAGGGCTAGGTAGGGAGAGATAGATAGGGGCCTCCATGATTAGGCTCACAGAAATCCCAACAACGTGAAGGTGTAAGGAAACCAGAGATAAGGGAACTCTCCAGATCACCCTGCCCTAGGTGTCTGAGGGGGGGCATCTTATTTATGACAGTCTCCTGTGGTCAACAGAAAATAAACAGACCTTAAAAAAAAGTAAGCCATTAAAGATGTTATCACTAGTCCTCCTTACACAAAGTTGCTGTCAGTAGAGAAGTCAAAAAGATTTAAGTTCCCTGGTTTGCTTTCTATAAAAGACCAACCCTAAAAGCCCTCAGTGGCAACCCTGTTGGGACCCCTCTCACTCCAGAGAGCTTTTTTTCTGTATCCTTGCCTAATAAACTTCTGACACTTTACTCACCCTCCTTTGTCCGCAAGATTCATTCTTCGACTCCATGAGATAAGAACCTAGCTCTCCTGCTTCAAGAGGCACAAATGCCATGTTTTCCCACCAACAAGGGGGAATAGGCAATCTGTGTCGGGCTGGAGAAGGCAGGGAATATCCCTAAAACAAAGGGAGTTTCGGCAGCTGCTTGGGAATATTCCTTAAAGTCCCCATTCTGAGGTAGACTAACCACAGTTGGCTCCAGTTATAACCATTAACCTGGGAAATGAGTGAGGGAGAAGCTCCCACATCTATTAGGAAAACAGTGAAAGAGAGAGAGAGAAAGTCAGGAGTCCCCTTCGTCTGGGATGGCCTGTATTTCCTCCAGCAACCTAGGTTTACTGGGAGGAGGCCTATTTAGATAATTATCATCCAATATGTTGCGGGGGGGGGGGGGGGGGGGGGGAGTTTACTAGCCAAACAGGTTCTGCAAGAGGCCCTTAGGTCTGAGTCCTGATTTAGAACCCCTAAAGCCTGGATGGACCTACGGTACCTCTATTTGCCCTGTTTCCTGCAGAAGAGATCTAACTGATAGATCCCACTGAGGCCATGCAGTGTTACAGGAGATCAGTCCTTTCCTAAGTTTTACAATCTGAATTGTTTCCAGTGGGTTAAGTGAAGCAGAAGCCTACGGAGGCCATGCTCCTGGAAAAGTAGAGAAGGTGCATTACCAAAATCACCCCTGGCTCCCAGGTGGCGTCCCAAGCAGGATATGTCAGAGGTTCCGTGTGTCAAAAGCAACCAGAAGCATCCCTCAAGCAAAAAATCGCTATTGATCACCATCGTGACTCATCACAAAGGCATTCCTGCCATAAAAGGCCCAGAAAGGATGCTGGCGTCCCTCCCCTTCCCCGTGCATCCTAGACTACAGATGGGTGCCGGGTGAATGGACTGAAACACCGCACTGAGCTGTCCTATGTTCTGAAAGCTGCGTTATCGCCCTGCCATTTTTAACCCATGGAGAATACTAGAAAAGTTTTACAAAGGGAAATTACCCAATTCTGTAATTTAAGTAGTTAGTAGAGGACATTGACGGAAAACAGTAAAGATAGAAATCCATCATGGTTCTAAGCAACATTCAAACACATGTAGTCTTTATAGCTGATGAGGGAGCAGAAGCCTAGCTGAGGACAAAGCTGAAGCTGGCACCTTCCCCCCTCCTCACGCCCCATATGTGTGACATTCCTCAGGCACTCCTGGCTGCCCTAAAGGAAAAGCAAATGGTTAACTGATAGAGATCACCGTCCTGCAGGACAGGAGTCTCCCTCAGTTTACAAATGTCCTAGTGATTTACACGAAAGAAGCTTTCTTATCAATGGCCTAACTTCCAGAGACCCATAACTCAGTTTCCTGAAGCCCTAACATCACCCTCCCCTCCATAAAATTGAGGAAGGCTGAGGTAGAAGGAAATGTAAATAAAATTGAATTTCTTTAAACCTAAAGTCCATTGACAAGGACATGCGATAGGAGGAATGTAACCCTCCTGCAGGAAACTCCCAACTGTCTTCATGTTAGTGCCTCATTAGATGGAAAAACAGCCTTGGCTTCACAATAACCAGGTCTCCATTATCCTGAGAGTCTTCTTTAGCATATGACAGTCCTTCTGAACACCCCCTTTGTCCTCACCTCCCCAGCTCCCAAGTATATAATCAACCACATCTCACAAACCCAGAGCAGCTCTTTCTGCCCATGGGTCCTGTCCCTGGGCTTTAATAAAATCACCTTTTTGCACCAGAGACGTCTTAAAAATTCTTTCTTGGTCGTCGGCTCTGGACCTCACACCACCAAACCTCACTTGTATTCTAAAACTTCATCACAGCCAACTTCCCTAGGAAATGGTCCCGAGTTGGACTTTAGGTCATTCGGGTACTGGTTTTGGCCAGCTCCCGGTGGAGGTCCCGTGGCCAGAAGCAGCTAGAGGAGAGATGTGGAGGGGATCACATTAGACCGATGAAGAGGAACCCTTACATGGGAGTCTTAAGATTGGCAGCCGTCCTGGTGATTTAGGTAATTGTCTTGTGCCCAAGACAGACAACTTTGTATAAGAACAGCAATAAAGAGAGGGCATCAAGTTTCTGGGTCTTATTACCATTCCAGCCAGGGTACTAACTTCCAGCCAAAAGACTATCACGCCATGTGATCTCTCCCCCTGCTCTAGAAGTCCTGAAAGCTGCGTTATCACAGCTTTAGAGTAGCCACGGGCTGGAGGATTGGAACCTGAGCAGTCAACATGGAAGTGTTCCAGTAAGACCGTACTCCTTGAAAAGCCCCTGGAATGAAAGTAAAGGAAGAGAAAAGTATTTACCAAGTTTGCGCTGAATCTCAGAGTCCAGATAAGACTCAAAGCCCCACGTTTGGGCACCATATGATGTCGTTTTGGAATATAGATGAAGTGGGGTCTGGAGCCAATGGCCAAGAAAGAATTTTTGAGACATCTTTGGTGGAAAAAGCTGGTTTTATTAAAGCTGGTGGACAGGATCCATGGGCAGAGAGAGCTGTTGCTACAGGGTTGTGAGGGGTGGCTGATTATATACTTGGGAGTTGGGGGAGGTAAGGAAAAAGGGAGGTTTTCAAAAGAACTTTCATATGCTAAAGAGGACCAACAAGATACTGGAGGCCTCGCCATGGTCAAGGTTGTTTTCTCCTCTGGCAAGGCATTAAGACAGTGCTGTGCAGAGATTGCTCACAATGTCTCCTCCAAGAACCGCAAAGCTATTGTGGAAAGAGCAGCCCAGCTGGCAATCAGAGTCACCAATCCCAACACCAGGTTGTGCAGCAAAGAAAATGAATAGACAGCTTGTTGTGCATGTCATATTTGTGTTAATAAAACCATAAAACTACAAAAAAAAAAAAAAAGACAGTTGGGAGCTTCCTGGATGAATGTCATGCGCATCCCACGGAGCAGGGGGAGAGATCACATGGTGTCAGCTTGTGTTCTGTCTACAGCTAGCCTTCTGCTCCCTCATCATGCAAAAAAACAAAAGCATGAATGCCTCAGAGAGATATTGAGAGGTTGGAAGACCAATATCATTTTAAGTCTAGGTCCTTTATATGTTTGGTTTTTGTCTTGTTTTTCTCTCTACAACTTTTGGAGTCTTTTTTATATCAGGTGTTAGAAATTTCATAATAATATGTCTAGATGTGAACCTTGTCCATTCATTGTATAGGGGGCCCTGGGGTGGACCCTCTCAATCAGGAAATCATGTCCTTTGATTCTAAGAAAGGTTTTTAAAGTAATCCTTTCATTATTTCTTTCTTTTCATTTTCTGTTTTTTTCTTTCTGGAGCTCCTATTGTTTGGATATTGGGCCTTCTGGACCAATCCACTAGTTTTATCTATTTCCTAATCTCTATGTAGAGGACAAATAGGTGGACAACCAGTAAGAGTATTTCTCAATTTATACAATCAAAAGAAACCACGAATGGATAATCAGGAGACTGAGACCAGCTGAGCCAATTAAAAAAAAAAATCAGAATTCTTTATTCAGGAAGATCTGAGCCACTTTTCAGACCCATAATTCATTGGCTGAAAGAGATGGTGGTTCCCAAGGAGGAAGAATGCTGCAAAAATCCCCTATCCTTCCTCAAAGAGGTGTATGGATATTTATTTGGGTAACTGTATGCTGGGGAAAGGGGAATAACCAGACATTTTGAGGGCTTTTAGATTCAGGGTCTGAACTGATATTGATCCTCAGGAATCTGAAATAAATCACAGACTGCTATTTGAGTAGAAGTATGTGGGGGCGCTGAGTCCTGGCTCAGGTCAGGCTCACGATGGATCCACCGAATCCGTAGCTCAGCCAGTGGTCATTTTGCCAGTCCCTGAATAGATAATTGGAATGGACACGTGGTAGATGCCAGAACACTTCATTGGTTCTTCAGTCTGTGGGGTAAGAGCTACTGTAATGAAAAAAGCTGAGGACTTCTCTTTCCCAAAACCTCGATACAGTATCATAAAAACCAAAAATATCATGCCTCAGGGGGAATGGCAGAGATTAGAGCCACCCTTAAGACCTAAAAGACACAGAGGTAGTGATCTCCAGCCAGTCCTCATTTGATTCACCAGCCTGGCTTCTAGAGAAACCAATTAAATCCTGGAGGATGACATTGCACTATCTGAGACACAACCAAGTAGAGGTCTCAATTACAACCACTGTGCCAGAAGTGATATTTTTGCTAGAGCAAATTAACATAGCTTCAGAGACATGGTATATGGACATTGATCTGATAGATTCATTCTTTCTCAGAAGTATTTTTCTTTTTTTTAAAGATTTGTCAGAGAGAGAGATAGTGAGAGTAGGAACACAAGCAGGGCGGGTGGGAGAGGGAAGTAGGCATCCTGCTGAGCAGGGAGCCCGATGTGGGGCTCGATTCCAGGACCCTGGGATCATGACCTGAGCCGAAGGCAGACGCTTAATGACTGAGACACTCAGGCGCCCCTCAGAAGTACTTTTCATATAGAGTGTATAGCAGCTTACATTTACACTTTTGTCCCAGGACCATGTTAATTCTCTCATCCTCTGTCATAATATAATCTACAGAGTCTGAACCATCTGGACTTTCTGCAGAACATCACATTGGTTTACTCCATCAGTGATGTCATTTTAATTGGACCAGAGGAGTAAGAAGTGGCCAAGTGCATTGGAGACCTCACTCTCCAGAGGTCCCACCTACAAACTCCTACAAAGATTCCCTGCCAAGTCAGTAAAGGTTTTAGGGGTACAGTAATTTGCAGCATGCCAGGACAACACTTCCAAAGTGAAGGGCAAATTAGTGCATCTTGACCCTCACACCACTGAAAGGAAGCACAATACCTGGTAGTCCATACTTCTCTGATTCATTTACCAAGGAATAGAGAAAGCTGCCAACTTTGAGTGGGACCCAGAATAAGAAAGGGCTCTGCAGCAGGGCCACAATGCAATGCCCTACCACATGGCCCATATGATCTGGCAGACCCTTTGGTACTAGAGTTAGCTCTCATGCCATGCAGTGTTTACATCAATCCCCAGAAGGAGAAATACAATTTATAACACTTGTGTTCTGAAGCAAGGCCATGCCATCTGCATCAGAGAATTACATGCCATTCAAAAGCCAACTCCTACAAGCCACTTGGCTGCATAAAGGTAAAACTCCCGATGGTGAGATACCAAAAGATGATGGGACCAGAGATGCCCACCATGACCTAGATTCTGAAAGGCCCATTTAGTCATATGCAGGTTCAGTATAATCCATCAGAATATGGAAGTGATGCAGCCTGGGATTGAGCACAAGCCAGGGATAGAGAATACAAAGGAACTGGGTGAAGTGGTGGCCCAGCCCCCAGGTCGACCTCCACTGGTGCACTAGTGCCTCTCCTTCAGCTCACAGCTGATCACGTGTTCAGGAGAGGCTGTTACTTAGCACCGGTCAACACAGGAGGGAAAAGGCCACTCTTGGTTCACCAGTGGTTTAGTTCAATTATGTGGTGAAAGCTGAAAATAGACAGTGATCAGTTAAGATAAGGTCATACTGGAGTCCTTATAAAAAAAGGGGGAAATTTGGATACAGAAATGCACATGTGAAGAACACCACATGAAAGTGAAGGGAGAGGTCAAGGTGACACCTCTACAAGCCAAGGAACTCCAAACATGGCCAGCAAACCGCCAGATCCTAGGTGAGAGGCTGGAACAGATTCTTTCTCACAGCCCTAGCAAACTAACACATCACATAATATCACATTAGATCAATGACCAAATCTGTAGCAAAAGAGCTACAGCAGAGGTGATAAGGGCATGGAATTTCCTAGTTTCATCAAATACAGCACCACCCAGAAGCTGCCAGCCTGACAGATCAATGGCATAGCCTCTTAAAGAGGCAGCTGGGGTGCCTCTTGGAGATGCTGCTTTGCAAAGGTGAGTCACCATCCACCAGAGTATAGTACACGTTCTGAATCAATGACCACTATGTGTGTGGTCCCAGTAGGTAGAGTGTATGGGTCTGGAAATCAAGAGGTGGAAGTAGGGGTGACCCTGTTTACCATCACCCACATTAAATCAGGTGCCATTTTCAAGGTGTCCCACCAACCACAACACAAGGCTCTGCAGGTCTGGCCATGCTGGGTGGGGACTGCTCCCACTAAGGAACACAGCAAGAACCCCATGACCAGCTATGGCTGGTCGTTTCACAGATTTTTTGCCAAGAAAACAGCAGGCAAGAAAGTGTCACTCTCCTGATCGTTGGAGGGAAATAGGACTCCTGTTACACAGTGGGGGCAGGAAGAATATATTTGGCACCCAAATGATCCACCGGGGCCTCTCGGTACTTTTCTGTCCACTTTTGACAGTGGGTGGACAAATGCAGATGCCACAGACTGAGAAAGACCTTGTGACCAAAGGCCCATACCCCTCAAGGATGAAGGTCTGGATAACCCCACCAGGTAAGCCACCTGAACGGCAGAGGTGCCTGGGTAAGGGCAATGGAGATTGGGTAGTAAAGGGAGATAGTGAACATCTAGTTGCCACCCCAAGACAGATGCAGTGATGGGGCTCAGTTTGCCAGCCGAACATTTATACCAAGCAAGTGGATTGAAGTGGTGCAAAATATGAACCGTAGTGGAGGCTGTGGTCCATTGCCCAGATCCCTGCCTTCGGGACCAGGGCACTCATTCCCCCAGCTTTTGGGAGCATTGCCTGCTACAGACTTGTAGCTGAGATCCCCCCCAGCCAAAGATAACTGCCTCACCTGAGGTTGCTGCAGAGAATCCAATTTGTTTGGTGAATACTATACCTTCTCTTATCTCTCTGAGGCATAAATCATAGTTTTACTGTTGAAATATGTTTTGGTTCATTTTCTTATCTTTGAATTATCTCTGTTTTCTTTGACTCTCCACTTTTTTTAATCTTTTTTTTGCCTTCACATTTGGAGATATATCAAATATCTGATACCCCTTGGCAGTCTGTCCAAATTAGGTGTCTGACACCAAAGAGTTGACTAGAAGCTCTGTAGGGTTTTTGTATCTGGTGGATTCACTCTGGAGCTACCTCAGCTAGTCATTCCATTGGATGAAACGCTCCCCCCCTACCCTTTTAAGTAGATATATATTGTTTTTTCTCTTGAGCTCATAAGTGTTCCCAAAGAGGACCCATCCATTCTCCTGATATTTGAGGAGTGGGTGGGTAAGATCGAAGGCTGGCATGACTCTTAGGTTTCGTGGTGGAGTAAGGGAGTCCCAGGGGTCAGTGTGTAGACCTGAACAATCTTTCTAATTGCTGAGTAGCCTCTCTCCCTTCACATCGCCTATGTCCCTGAGTCCAGAACCCTCTAAGTCTTCAGAGAATAAACCTCCATTCTTCTCCCTGGAGCCCGTTAAGAGTGGTCACCAGGCTACAGAGTAATGGAGGAAAGAAACTTGCTGTAAAGGCTTTCAGCCAGTCCTCCCACTTCAGCAGCCTCAGCACCCACCTTCAGAAGCACTGCTGCCTACAGTTTTTGAACTTTCTGAAACTGTGCCATATGAATTGCTTTGCTCCTCAGTTTTCCCTTGCCTAATTTCTATTCCAGATCTCTCTACCCTGCTAAGTCAGTGATTTAACCCTAGTCGAGCAGTTTTCTAGCTTCTGCACATTCTCTTTACCCTTGTGTACTGATGCCTTTTTCCCCCCTTTCACTGTCACTCAGTAAGGTTTCAAGGAAGCTCAGAGGGAAATGCATGTGTTCAATCCACTATGTTTAATTGGAAGACATTAACCTATTTTAGAGATAGAGAAACTGAGACCCAGGGAAAGAAAAGGACTTGCCCCAGGTCCTACAGCATAACCAGGCTAGAAATAAAGTGTCTAGTCCCTAAGCCAATGTTCTTTGTGAAGGAACCGAAAAGGTGTGAAAACAGGAGGAACACAGAGAGTCAAGGGGTTGGTTTGGGGAGGAGGTACTGATAAAAGGAGCACGCTGGTAAGGGTGGCCTAAGAGGAAAAGAGAAGATAGTGCCAGAGAAAAGGAGATACTTTTATCCTTGGGTTTTCTGCTGACATTTCACTGTTTTCAAATTCCTTCAAGACCTTTATCGTCTGTAAGTACCACTCTCTGTGTTTACCACTATGCTATCCCAAGTCAGACTCCTTACTATTTCTATTCTCTACTCCATTCTTTCCTAGAAATACATAATGTTTTAAACATATGATTCCACTCAAATTGCCCATCTCAAATGCTAGCAATGACTCCGCATTGCCTATGGGGTAAAAACCAAATTCTCTAGTTATCTCAATAATTTAAGCTTTTAGACTGGTTGGGGAGAGGGGCTGAGAGGAAGAGAGTGGATAACTTGACAACACAAGGGACAGTAAGTGTAGGTGACAGGGAGAAGAAATTAAAGATGGCTCTAAGGTGATCAGCTTGGGTGACTGAGTCAAATTAGGACTGGGAAATCAGAGATGCTGATGAGCTTGGTTTTAAACATGGTGACTGTGGTTTGAGAGGCATGTAGAAATGTCCGGCAGGACTGAACATTGCAGCCATGCATCATACTATTTCAGGATTGGCAAGCTCTTGCATGTTTCCTCATCCAGTGCTGGAAGAAGTGAAAGAATAGGATAGCTCCAGGGGTCACCAAATCAAAAGGAGTCTCTTCTGGACGGGGTCATTTGGGTAGATCTAAGTAGGGGAGAAGGAAGAATAAGAGGGGACTGGCATATCAATATTTCTAATCTCTCTTTTTTGGTTAAAACTGAAGCATACCTAAAACATAATTGCCTGATCCTTGGGGTGATATTGATAGCTGTATTACTTTCCTATTTTAGTTTAACAAATAACCACAAATTTAGTGCCTTAAAACAACACAAATTTATTATCTTACAGTTCTGGAGGTCCAAAGTCTAAAATCAGTCTCACTGGGCTGAGGTCATGTGTCAGCAGAGCTGGTTCCTCCTGGAGGCTCTGAGGGGTAATCTGTTTCTTTATCTTTATGAGCTTCTAAGAGGTGTCTGCATTCCTTGGCTCATGGCCACTTCCTCCATCTTCCAAGCCCATCATTCCAAGCTCTGCTGTCATCATTAAATTTCCTTTTTCCCCCTTTGACATTCTTGTCTCCCTCCTATGAGGACCATTGTAATTACATTGGGTCCATCCTGATAATGTAGGATAAGCTCCTCATCTCAAGATCCTTAAATTAATCACATCTGTAAAGTATTTTTCCATGTAAATTAACATATGCACAGGTTCTGGGAAATAGGGAATGCATATATTTGGGGGGCCATTATTCTGCCTACCACAATAACTCTCTGATAACACTCATGACCCTCAGTTCTTGTGAAGATATGTCAAGATATAGATAAAGAGAGAGAGAGAGAAATGAATGAGTGGATGAATGAATGAAGAGCTTTTAGTGATTCAACAAATATTTATTATTGGTCCATTATCTTCTAGGTTATGTTTTAGATTATCTGCTAAGGAGATCTAGGAAACTAGTGTTTATTCTTAAGAACTTGACCCTACTTGATCTCAAAGCATATTCTGTGTCATATTAAAATGGTAACCAGCTCTTGGGGTGCCTGGGTGGCTCAGTCATTAAGTGTCTGCCTTCGGCTCAGGTCATGATCCCAGGGTCCTGGGATTGAGCCCCGTATTGGGCTCCCTGCTCTGCGGGAGGCCTGCTTCTCCCTCTCCCACTCCTCCTGCTTGTGTTCCCTCTCTCACTGTCTCTCTCTCTGTCAAATAAATAAATAAAATCTTTAAAAAATAAAAATAAAAATAAATGGTAACCAGTTCATTGATTACCATGGAATTAAGACAGAAGAAAAGAAGATAAACTTATTTCCCTTTTTCTGCTTCTGAATATTTGCCTACAAAGACAAAGAACAAAATAATACAGATCCAGAAGTAGAAAAATATATCCAGGTCAAAGAATACATCTCGTTGCACTGAATGAGGGTATATGCGACGGGTGTTTGGAACGGAGTATCTGGGTGAACGTCTCCTGGTAGCTTGAGTTCTACTGAGGATCACGAGCCCCCCAGCTGTCCTCCGTGTAAGCTGTAGGTGTGACCCTAGTGTAGAGGGGGCTGTTCTTCCTCTAGTCTGAGGGTATGACTCTATTGTAGACCTCGAGATTATCCTTGACATGGTCCATGTGGCTTGTGAGAATGACTGCTGTGTAGACTGTTGGTGAGCCATCCTTAAAACCTCAGAGTATGTCCTCCAGGGGGTCTGTGGTGCTGTCTCCTGTGTGGATTGTGAATTTTCCTGTGTGGCCTGCCTATCTGCCATTGGGGTGGGCTGTCTACTAGTCTCCCCTTTGGGCTGAGTGCCTGCTCCAGGAGCTTGGGTCTCAGCAGTGGTATGGCTGGGCCCTGACTCCTTAAAGTTATAGTTAGACCCACGCTCCTGGTTTTGGCCAGACATGTCACCAATGTGACAAGAGGAACTCCTAATATCCATAGAGGAGGATGGGGATATTGATGGCTCTGTCACGTTGTTTCGTGACCTCCATGAACAGCAGCCCAGAGTGCATGCTTCACAATTTTTTGTGTCATGGGACCCATCCAAAGGCACCTCCCGGATGATTGGTAGCTCCGGAAACTTCCTAAAGCCGTTCCCGTAGAATTTCTCCAGAATACGCCGCACCACGTTTTTCAGGATTCGCATGGCACTCTCTGGGGAGAACTCAGGATTCTCAAATCGAGACCAGGAACACTTCTGGCACCTCTGAGCAAAGAGCCGCATAATCACCTGGCCCTGGGACTTCTGGGGCTCCAGGTGCATGTGACAGAGGATATGCACTTGAGCAGAAGCCCAATTTCGCCGGCATGAGGAACACTGGAACCTGCAGACAGAAGGAGGAAGGCTGTTGTGCCTTCAGGTGATCATTGACCTGAAGGAGGTGGGCCTGGTCTCGGTCTCTAAGATTTCTTCCAATACGAGAAGGTACGTATGATATTAACAAATTGCCAAATAAGAATGAGAGGGATTGTGTTTTTTAATAAAGCCTTTTCCTGTGATCCACTGAGCTTCCACCCTACGTGGTCCCAAGTATGCCTCTCTGCTACTAAAACATCTCTGGATGTCTCAGAGGGAAAAGTAGTTCTGCCATCGGCCAGCAAAATTTGGTCCTCCTCATGATCGCAGAAAACGTATAAAGCAACTACTTTGAGGCAGGCACTGTAATAGGGGCTGCAATATTATCCCACTTTATCTTTAAAGCTCCCCTCTGAAGGAGGCATTATTGAGCCCAATGTCAAGATAAGGAAACTGAGTCATAAAGGGATACACAGCTTGTTTTTAAATATATATATTTAAAACCATTATCTTATGGGAATGTAGAAGAAGGAACACTTACTCCACCTAGGAAGATCAGGGAATGCTTTAAGGACGGGGTGGCACTTGAGTTGGTCCTTGAAGGATGAGTACAGGGGAGGGAAGAAAGGGCCTGCCCAACAGGCATAATATCATGATAAGGGAACAGAAGTCTGAAAATGCACGGGCATGGTTTATAATCCATAAGGTTGGAGCAGAGGACAGATGGAGTCAGGGTGGGGCAGAGAGGGAAGCAGGACAACAGGTGAGGTGTGCCCCATAAAAGGAGACCTGGCTGCCCAGGTCAACATTTCTCCCTGCCCCCCTTTACCCTGCCCTGACCCGGGCAAGGAAATTGCTCCCTGCAGTGTGCAGGCTCTCTAGGGGTGAAAAGGGGAGATGGCCAATAGGGGAGGGGCATTACTTACCAACTCCAGGAACTAGGTTTTAGATGTCTTTCTTGCTGCACCATTCCCTCTGTTATCCCCAGGCCTTCAACAAAGTCATGTTCAAAGTGATTGTGTGGGGACTCCTGGGTGGCTCAGTCAGTTGGGTGTCTGCCTTCGGCCCAGGTCATGATCCCAGGGTCCTGGGATCGAGCCCCGCATCGGGCTCCCTGCTCAGTGGGGAGCCTGCTTCTCCCTCTGCCCCTCCTCCTCCTGCTTGTGCTTGCCCTCTCTCTCTGACAAATAAATAAATAAATCTTTAAAAAAAAAAAACAAAACAAAGTGATTATGTGGCCTCCCTCTATTCTTGGGGCTTTAAGGAAGGCCCTGGTCCTGGGCTGGTGCTTGGGCCAGGAGGGCTGCTGCAGCCTGGGGAAGTCAGGACTGAGGGCAGAAATAGCAGAAGTCTCTAGATAGAGGCAGTCTGGAACAGGAGGTGGTGAGAGAATGGGAGGGCAGATGTATGGAATATGGAAGCATTCCTTGAGAACCTCCAGAAATATTTAGGGAGGAAACCTAGCAAAAAAAGAAACTTCTTTTTGTGTTATGGCTAAGCAAAATGGAAAGAGTACTGTGGCCATGAAAGAATGGAGATCCTGGGGACACTGGTTCCTTTAACAAGCTCTCAAAGGAATCAGTCAGTCGCTGCTAAGCGACCCTCTTTGCCAGAGAAAGTCCGCCGAGAGGCCAACTCTCACTCACCTGCCAAATCCTTTCTGCTGGTACTGTTTCCAGCCTTCGGCGAGGCAGTCCGGCTCCAGTTTCTCATCCAGCTTCAGGGTCCATCTGGCCCGGGGTTTCTCCTGCTGCATCAGCTCTTGAAATGTCTGCTCCCAGGTCCGGATGTCTAAAACCGTTTTTCCCCCCTGAGGCTGGGAAACCATGCCTAGTGAGTAACTCAGTCTTCCTCAGCAACCAGCAAGAGGGAAGGGAAGAAAAAAAAAAGTAAAAAAACGCATCAGTTTCAGTTTCTCGGTGTGGAATGCGTCAGCTATCTTAACTTTCGTTTCAGACTGTGGAGTGCACAGAACAGGTCTTTGTTTTGAAGACAGAGGGCAGCAGAGTTTTGCCAGTTTGTGAACAGGCCTCTGAGAGATATCTGAGTACAGAGCTCTGTTCTAGATTCTGGAGGCACCGATAAGTGACTTGGGTATTTTATTTTTCTCTTATTGGTACACCAGGCAAAGCCCTATGCTCGGCGCTGGGATAAATGCCACTAAGAAGCCGTTTCTCCCCCCAGCGATGCTCACACTCTCATGCAGACACAGGAAGGTAGCTGGGGGAGCCTGTGTCCCATGCTGGTCTCATGCACCCACTGACCCCTCCCCACATCCCCTGAGGGATTATTCCTGGTCTTCTGCAGGGGCTAGCACAGACAGGTGGGTTACCTTGCCCAAAGCCACACAGCCACTGAGAAGTGTAGGCAGCGAGACTTGAACCCAGGCCTGGGGGGCTCCAAAACCTATGATGTCTCTACCCACCTCCGTCCCTGAGAAGACGCTGAGGATGGTATTTCAGGTTCTAGGCTGGCACCCGGGAGCCAGGGTGGAAGGAAGCATCTTGAAACCTGACCTGGTGCTTTAGTCTAGTGAGCTCTCCTAGGTCCTGGGACAGGACACCAAGCTAAATGAAAGGATTATTTAACTCGGCCACTTGCCATGTAAATTATCTTGCAGGCTGGGAAGCAAGCAGGTGTGGGAGCCATCTTTTGGGAACAGGATAGAGAGAATTCCCACTCTGGGGGTGAGGGACTGGAGCTAGATGACCTTTAAGTCACTTCTAACTTAGAGTCTGAGATTCTAGAAGGTGAGTTCTGTCCCTCTGGAGTTTAAACTCAAATGGGGGAGATAAGATAAGCAGGACCTTATGTCCTTGGAAGCCCCACTAGGGTTACCGTGTCCCAGACAGAAGCAGCCCAAGCCTTCTCAGACTTCCTAGACTTTCACATGCTCCCCTTCTTCCCTCCCTCCCAGGATGTTCTGTTTTATACAAATGCTCTGCTTTTATAACTTTACACATCGAGGGCACCTACGTCTACACAGACAATGTAGGAAACTCTTGTGTATCTAGATAATTATAGGAACTTGGAATTGAACCCACAGGATATAAGAAAAGCCTGGAAAGCCCTTAGGAATAAACTTTTTCTCTTTATGGCAGTCGTCCACTTGATAATTTATTTCCATATTTACTGTAGCTTGGGGGGTGGAAGGGGCTGGAGGGATTTGGTTTGGTTAAAGGAGAGAAATAAGAAACAAGAAATGTAGTCCCAGGGCGCCTGTGTGGCTCAGTCGGTTAAGCCTCCGACTCTTGATCTCAGCTCAGGTCTTGAGCTCGGGGTCATGAGTTCAAGCCCCATGTTGGGCTCCATGCTGGGCATGGAGCCTACTTAAAATAAAAAAAAGAAAGAAAGAAAGAGAGGAAAAGAAATGTAGCCTCCCTAACATAGCAATAATTTTACTTATACTTTTAAACATCTCTTCGACTAGCAGAAACTCTATAAGTAGATGCAGAACAGATGCAGAAAATGTTTAAGGTGGTTGGTCTGGGGAACAGTGAGGCTGGATGACCCCTAACCTAAGTCCATTTCCCTGCCTTGGGGATTCACAATAAGGAGAAATGCATACTAGGATTGGAGTGCCCACTGTAGGTTGGTGATGCCAGACACCTCTTCGCCTCCCGGACCCGAGGATGACCTGTCCAATAAGTGGCAGAGCCAGGACTTCAACTTCTCTGAGGCCACGCTAAATCCCATGAAAGCGTGGGCTTATGTAAAGAAGGAATGGGTTGCTAATGGTAGAAGAACAGGCAGAAGGCAGAAGGAGCAATTCGGGGGAATCCGAGTGGGGGTCTTCATGCTACTCCTCTAACCATTGTGCTCTCAGGGCTGGGGCTCCTGGGCATATTCCAGGAAGGATTACTGCTCCACTTAGGACTACTTCTCAGCAAAAGGTCAGCCTGGAGGGGAGGAAAGTGGTTAAGATCACATTGTCCCAGGGGCGCCTGGGTGGCTCAGTTGGTTAAGCATCTGCTTTTGGCTCAGGTCATGATCCCGGGGGCCTGGGATGGAGCCCCATGTCGGGCTCCCTGCTCATCAGGGAGTCTGCTTCTCCCTCTCCCTCTGCCTCCATCCCCCCGCCCCCCCCCCGCCCACGCTCATGCTCTGTCTCTGTCTCTCTCTGTCTCTCTCTCTCAAATAAATAAAATCTTAAAAAAAAAAAAAAATCACATTGTCCCAGAATGTAATGGGAGGGGCAGTTTCTCCTCACTGCTGTCCCTACACTGCACATTATGGATACTCACAACTACCCACAACAGAAAGCAGAATAAGACAGTTGTCTTTAAATTGGCAAATAACACGTCTATTAAATACCTATAATCTGCTCGCCCTTATTCTCAGGCTAGCAAGAAAGATCTGTGAAGAAGCATCTACCTTTACCTTCCCTGTCTCACTTTTCTCAGCGTATCCTTTTAGCTCAGAACCTAGAGCAGAGCCAGCCTGCCCAGGTTGGGTCCTAGTCCCACCGCTCTCTACCTTGGCGGCCCAGGGAAGCCCTTTCACTGCTCTGTACCTAGGTTTCTCCATCTAAAATGTGGCGATAATAATACCACCTTACCCCCCAGGGCTGTTCTGAGGATTGAATGAGTTTAAAAATGGTTATCAGCACTTGGCAAGCAAATAGAAGTGTTGGCTACCTGTTGTTGTTGCTGCATTGCACGTTTCTTTGTTAAGTTACCATAAAGCCTTTCTTTTCTTTTTTTAATTTAATTTTATTATGTTATGTTAGTCACCATACTATACATCATTAGTTTTTGATGTGGTGATTCACAATCCATTGTTTTCGTATTATACCCAGTGCTCCATGCAGTATGTGCCCTCCTTAATACCCATCACCAGGCTAACTCATCCCCCCACCCCCCTCCCCTCTAGAACCCTCAGTTTGTTTTTCAGAGTCCATCGTCTCTCATGGTTCGTCTCCCCCTCTGATTTCCCCCCTTCATTCTTCCCCTCCTGCTATCTTTTTTTTTTTCTTAACATATATTGCATTATTTGTTTCAGAGGTACAGATCTGTGATTCAACAGTCTTGCACACTTCACAGCGCTCACCATAGCACATACCCTCCCCAATGTCCATCACCAGCCACCCCATTCCTCCCACCCCCCACCACTCCAGCAACACTCAGTTTGTTTCCTGAGATTAAGAATTCCTCATATCAGTGAGATCATATGATACATGTCTTTCTCTGATTGACTTATTTCGCTTAGCATAATACCCTCCAGTTCCATCCACATCGTTGCGAATGGCAAGCTTTCATTCCTTTTGATGGCTGCATAAAATTCCATTGTATGTATATACCACATCTTTATCCATTCATCTGTCGATGGACATCTTGGCTCTTTCCATAGTCCATAAAGCCTTTCTTAAACACGTTGGGAATACAACAAAATAAAAGTATATATAGGTAGTAGTACAGGGTAAAAAAAACCTACAAATAAGTGTGCATATGAGGCCTCGGAGAGCACAACAGTCACTTAAGAATTCGGACTGGGCAGAGACATACATTCCTATCACTGTACATTCTCAGATACACAGATACATTCTTAGATATTCCAGATATACACTCATTTCTATCATCCTACTGTTACGTAGCCCCCGGCCCCGCTCTGTGCACCTCCCCGGGCCAGCCCATGGCTCCCCCGGGACTCACATTCAGCCCCCATCTCAAGAGTCAGCTACCTGTAAAAAGTGAGCTCAGAAGTGAAACAGTAGGAAGCCCAGAGCCAGCTGCGGCTCAGGCCCAGGGCTATGCCCATTGAGAACTCCATTCCAGAGAGCAAAGATCACGCCAAAAGGACAAAAAATAAATAAATAAGCCAGAGGAACTGGGTAAAGTCAGAAGACTTGGAACAAAAACTCACATGTTTTAAAGGACGCAGCTGGTTTCACAATTTCCGTGAAAACGTGCTTGGCTTCAGGCCCCACGCAGTCCATGTGGGATGCTGGGGTTTGCCCCAGGGGGCAGCCATTTGGATATTTGGGGTAGAAAGACCCTCGGTGCGCATGAAGGAGGCTGAGCCCCAGAGAGGAGGGTGACCAAGCCCAGGCCACCCAGCAGCCCCTACAAATAGAACGCTTGACAGTACTTTCTCTCTTTCAGTACGAGCAGCCTTAAAACCAGGGTCACAACCACGCAGGCTCTGTTGCAAGGCTGTGGTGAAGATGTGTTAAAGCAGGGTCTTTAAGTCCCTCACCCCTCCGCCCCCTACTGCAGGCCAGTTCACTGGCTTTTCTGCTCTCCCGGACTCACTCTACCCAGCTGTTCCCGCCCCCGGGGATCACCTCTCACATTAACCACCTGTACCAAGTTCTTGTCTCAGGCTGTGCTTTCTGAACCCCAGCCAAGACAAGAGCAACTTAATTAATTTTTCTTTACTTCCTTCTCTGTGTACAAAGGCATTTTCTGATCTGACACACCAGGAGCCAAGAAGTTATCACTGCGTCCTCACAAGAAAAAAACTGAACAAGATGAAAACTAACAACTCTTCTTAGATCCATCAGAGAAAATGGGTTACAGGGCAAACTGCTGCCCTGAAAACTGCAGAGACAGATGGGTGGACACAGAGAATCGCAGCTTACCAGAGCCAACAGCCCAGGAGCGGAAGCCGCCCCCGCTGGAACCAGCAGGAATACTCGAAACTGTCACTGGCCAGGTGCTGGAGGCTCAATGATGACTAGCTTCAGCTTTGAAAATCCAGGAGGCCCAGTCTTAGGGGAGATTCCCATACTTCCGTGAATTCGACCTCCAGGAACCCTACCAGGGTCTCACTATAAAGGTGGAGAAAATTCTTTTGCTTCCAGCAGGGGAAGAAGAAAAATAACTGTGTTTTTTTTTTTAATTTTTTTATTGTTATGTTAATCCCCATACATTACATCATTAGTTTTAGATATAGTGTTCCATGATTCATTGTTTGTGCATAACACCCAGTGCTCCATGCAGAACATGCCCTCCTCAATACCCATCACCAGGCTAACCCATCCTCCCAACCCCCTCCCCTCTAGAACCCTCAGTTTGTTTTTCAGAGTCCATTGTCTCTCATGGTTCTTCTCCCCCTCCGATTTCCCTCCCTTCATTCTTCTCCTCCTGCTACATTCTTCTTCTTCTTTTTTTCTTTCTTAACATATATTGCATGAAAAATAACTGTTTTTTAAAGATACCCAGAACTCTGTTCTTAATAAGGTCTTGCCCCAAGGAAAACTATTTCACCAGAGCATAACATACCTGGGTTTCAGCCTAACTGACCTGGGGGTGGGGTGGGAAATACCCAATGCCAACCCCCGCTGGCCTCCACTGTGCACATGGGAATGACTCCACTCCTTCCCACGTGTGACCTCTGTTCTGCCTGGTATAAGGACAAGATCTCCCAAGCTTGCAGTGACGAGAGAGGAGAGCCGGGCATAAGTTCAATGGGGCAAAGCTACCCTTGTGCTGTTCTCTGGGAGAGGAGCCAGGTCCCACACAGGGCAGACTTATCCCCTTCTCAGCTCATAATATCTGGGGGAGAAATAAAGAATTCAGTCAGTCATCAATATTTCCAAACATACACTAGAATCATTCACCCACCAAGCCGTGGAAGAGATTTTAAAGGTCCTCTAAGCCCCATTCTTTCCCGGCTCACTTTGTAATGGTTATCATTTGAATTATAAGTAAAAATTTAGATGTAATTCTCAGACTGACTCGGGGGGGAAGTTTAGGCTTCAAATAAGAAGACAAGGGTATACATTCCCGCTCCAAGACTTACTGAGTTGCTTAAGCTCCTTGAACCTCAATGTCCTCATCTGTGAAATGGGAATAATACTCAGCCCACTTTATTTAATGAGGTATGCATTAATATGATATAAATATGAACTATAACTACAAAATATCAGATAGTATTATTTCAAAAAAGAAGACTATATAGAGGCTTGAAATAGTTGCATTTGGATGGACTAGAGCATTTGAACTCAATAATTCAAGAGTAAAGAAAAGACAGGGACCCACTTATGAAAAGAAAAGAGATATTTAGACCAAGAACTTAGAAAGTGTCTGTGTCTGTGTGTTGGGGAGAAGAAAAGCAGAAGATTAAAATGAATAATTAAATTTTAGAGCATTTCATCTGCTAGAATGTACCTTTATCCCCAGAACTATGTTGTCTCTCTGGTAACCCAATGGCTTTGGGACTCTTAATAAGAAATGTTTCAGATTGGATACACTTACTGGCGCTTTATAAAATACAGATGCCCAGGCTTACCTCTGGATATTCTGAATCTGCAGATCTAGCGGTGGAAAGGGCATGTATTTTTTAAAATTTCCAAGAATGATACTGAAATACACTCTTGCATAAAAATCACTATACATTCAAAATCTGAGGCTCAGGCAGTCTGAGCCACTCGCCAAGAGCTCACATTCCGAGTGGCAGCGACAGCAGGTGAAGCCTGGTGCTTTAAGTCTCACTTGTGTGTTTCCCTCCACTGTGTGATTCAGGAAGGCAAGGTCAGCCTCAATTAGTCCCACCGTTATGGCAGAGTTGCCCTGGCACCAGAAAGCAGCTTGCTTTCTGATGGGTGGAGTCCAGGAGACCTCCACAGTCATAACATGCAAATTGAATCAAAGATGGTGCACATCCAGGGAAGAGGGCTAAGGACAATGGAGGCAGATCAGCTAGGGCCGTCACAAGGCGAAGCTGCGGGGGCGGGGCGGAGGGGGCTAATGGACACTGAACAGCCTGCTGGCAGTCACACCAGTCAGCGGGGAGTTGGCTTTTTACCCCTGCAGCCTGAGGCTGGCCCTAAAAGTGCAGCTTGGGCCTCAGGGAGATCCAGGAAACTCTCCTGGTATCACTGAGAATTTTAAACAAGTGCAGAGAGCAGCCAAGACCCCTGGCCAGCAGCAGGAGACAAGCAGGCTCAAAGCAGCAGGCCCCCAGGGGTGATTTGGTAAGCATATGAAAGGATTCCTGATCTTGACCTCTAGGTTGATGTTTTGCAATATTGTCCCCCCAAGGACAGTTCAGGAGATTGGTGCTGGAGCAGTCCAGGAATCTGACCTAGCATCTTCCATGAAGTCATTGATTTTTCCCAGTTCATTCCCCAGATCATTTTCACAGCCTATTTCGTGTACCTCTCTGTGGGGGCACTCATCATTCTTGGCCATGATACTGAGGATTAGGTTTCCCATTGTTGTTGGAGGAAAAGAGGTCAATGCTGTCTCTCTCCCCGCCAACTCTTCAGGGATTTTTTTTCCATTTCATTTTTCAAAATCCAGATTCATGATAACCTTGTTTCAGCGAGGAGGGGCTTAGCTGGCCCTGTGAGCACCTTTAATTACCAAGTATCAGTAGCATGTGTCAGATCTGCAGAGAGTTCGGTGGGAGCGACTGCTTCCGAACACACCCTGCTGGACACCAGAGCCGCTGGGAAGGCAGGCGGGCTGGGAGGTTGCAGGTGATGAATGTGGCTGGAGGCGTCAGAGCCGCCTCACTGCTTTCTCTCCCCGCTCGCCCCTTCCAGCCCCACGATTTATAATGCGCTGTCGTGTCCAATTTTGGTCACAGCCTGATGAATGTCATAAGGCTGTAAACTCTCCAAGGCTTTACTTTTTGTGTGTTTTCTCCCAGTTTGTATTTGTTAAAATCCATGTCACCCAACCACAGATTAATTTTTGGATCCATTTTTTGTTCTTGTTAAGCTCCCGTGGCTTGGAAAATGAATATTCAGAGCACTAATACATGGAACTGAGCTGAAAAATTATTCTGGCACAGATATTTAGGGAGAAGAAAACGAGATCCTGTCCCTCAGGGAACTGGATAAACAAAGAGGATCGGATTCTGGCAAGAGGACCTAGATTTGAATCCACAGCCGATTGCCATGATCTGGACAAGGTGCTGTACCCTTCTGCCTCAGATTCCTTTCTGCATAATAAGGCATTGGCTTAGATGCTGTTGGGTTCAATCCCAGTTCTAGCATTCTGTGGGGGCAATGGGGCTCTGGATCTACATTAGGGGATGCACATTAATGTGGTCGACAGTATCAGGTCGTCCCAAGTGGGTGGTAGAGTAGTGAACTTGAGGGCAGTCCTCCAAAGGTCGAAAGCCTATCTCCTGGTAGAGCTTACTTTTCCCTCTGAGAAAACTGGGGAGTAGGTAAAGCTGAGGAGGAGATCTAGATGCACCTGCTGGAAGAGAAGAAAGACAGCGTGCAGAGGCAAGTGCCTAAGAAGAGGGAAGAGTGGTGAAGGAAAAGGGACTATGTGCCTTGAAAAAGGGAAGATGCACTAGACAGAGGGCTCTCTGGAATTACCAAAGACCTTTTTTGTGTACAAAAGGATGCAAGCTTATCCCTGATAACTCCAAGGGCTGAACTGCAGGTGGGGGGATGAACTACAAGGAGAGTTTTCATTCAACGTAAGGGACAGCAGAATAAGACTGTCATTCCAGGCTGGACAGAGGTGGACAGCCCCTCTCTCTAGGAGCATCCCAGGAATTTGGAGTAACACATAGAGGGCCAGATTAAGAATTAAAGACTGGAATTGAAACCTAAGCTCTTCCAGGAATGGACAGGACAACCACATAGAGAGGATATTGAACAGTTCCACACCAAAGGTCAGCTGGAGGAGATGACCTTCGGGCCTCTTCCCAGATTTATTAAAATCTCCGGGGGTATCTCCTCCTTCCCTGGAATTGAAAATAAAATAGAGAAATTGGCATGGCCCTGCTTGGCTTGGTGCAAGTCAAAGTATCGGTGTAAGTGGGCCAAGTGGGTGTTTGTTTACAAAAAACTATTATAAAGTCTCGGCTTCCACATTCTCCATAGCTCTAACCCTCAAGTCAATGAGCACACAACAGTCCGTATTCATTTGTGGCCTTCAGAAATGTTTCCGTTCTTCTCTGCACAATTCCCTTTAAGTGCGACTGCTAGATAGATTTGAGTGTAGCAAGTACTAGCGGATCTAGATTTCTGGATAAAACGCAATTGAGAACTGAAAACAAAACATTACTTAGGATCTGTGCTTACTTTGAGAGGTGTGCTATGCTTCTAGTCTGCTGAGACAAGTCAGCTTTGATGAAGAAAATCCATCTTATACTCCTGACTCTATTCATTTTCAATGACTTTCACCCCCACTCTGTTTAGTTACCCCGTCCCGCAGCCTCATCCTTGACCTTGTCATGTTCTAGATTATCCATCTGTCCAACCACAACTGGCTCCCTCCTTCAGCCACTCCCACCAAAGCTATTGCTAGACCTTGCTAGCCCCTGACCTCCCTACTCTCTCTGTCCATCGGCACCCTGTCGCCTTTACTTCCGTCTCTCTCCAGTTTAGACAATGTGGCCTTACACTGAGACTTGTCCTATCTGACTGCTAAAAATCTCAACCGAAGATGAATCTACTTATCACTTCAGTCAAATACGTAAGTAGCCTGCTGGATGCTGATGGGAAAACACACACACATTGATGCCATTGCATATTTATGTCCCCCGTCTCAATAGAGCCTTCTGCCTTGTCCATAAATTGTTCTGCTTCCTTCTTTTCCACTCTATTATAGCTATTTCAAACTGTGTGCACTCTCCCCCAAATCCCAACCCTGCCATTTTACCAGCTCGTTCTGAGGAGATGGGCTTACCTCGTTCACCAGGAAAGCAGAAAGCTTCAGGTTGGGGATCTCCTCAATGTTCTGCCACCAAACCTACAAATGCCTTTGTACCCATCCCTTTGTCCTTTACTCCTGCTTTCTTAGCAGAAATGTCCTTCCACCTAAGTTGAGCGATGACTTCAGTCCTTCCCGATAAACTTGACATTTTCATTCCCCTATTTTATATTTCTGATAATCTTGGTCTACTGATGCTTCCACTCAGCATTTAAATGCATTGACCCCACATCACCTTCTAGCCATCACTGACCTCCTCCCTCCCTGTGGCAGCCACATTTCTCAAATGAGTCCTTTTATACTCTCAGCCTCCACTTTCTTACCTCCCACTTCTTCTCACTTCTGTCCCCACACCCCAATGAACCTGGTCTTACCATTGTCTCCCTTAACTTCCTTGTTGCTGAATTCACTGGGTAACTCCCAGTCTTCATATTACTTGATCTCTGGGCAGAACTTTGGCCTCTTTGAAACAATCTACTTTGACTTCTGTAATACCACAGAGTCCTGTTCTGTTTTGTTTTTCTCCTCAACTTTCTAGCCGCTGTCTTAGCTTCCCTTGCAAGCTCTGTTTCCTGTGTTTGTTAGTGTCCCTCAGAGCTTTGCCTTCTCGTCTGATGCTCTGCTCATCTTAGGATAACCCAGGCCTTCCCATGTACACTGCCTGAGGCACCCTGCTGCCTGCCTATAGTTCCAGTGTCTTCTGAGTGTCATAACCTTATTTTCAGTTGCCTCCTGAACATCTCCACTGTGATTTCTACAGGACCTTCACTGTGCTACACTGAAAGCGATCTCTCTAAAATTCAAATCTCATCATGCCAATCCCCCCATTGAATCCCATGTTTCCTTACTATTCTTAAGTGGAAAACCAAATTCCTCGTCTTAACCCCATAACCCTTCATGAGCTCTGCTTGCCTCTTCAGACCAGGATTTCTCAACCCCAGTCATTGATATTTTGGGCCAAATAATTCGTTGTTGGGGGGGCGGGGGGGCTATCCTGTGCATTGCAAGCTATTTAGCAGCATCCCTGACCTCATTCTTTTTTATTGTTGAATAGTATTCTAGCCACTGATATTTTTGAGGTCTGTTCATATTTTATGGAAACTCTGCAATTTTTCTTTTATTCAGATACTCTCCTTACCTCTGTTATATGATTCTGTCCTTGCACACTGCAACCTGCAGTCTCTAACCTAAGTTCTAGAAAGAGTCATGTTATAGAGTCGTCTCAAAAGGCCACTCTAGAAGCCAGCTGGCCTTGATCTTATATTAATAATAGGGTTTCTCTTCAGTGAAGACTACTTAATCCTGCCCGTTCCTTGCCTCTCCCCTCATCCTTGCAACTGGGCTTGGTGAGATCAGAACTTCGGACTTGTTACCATACTGCCCTGTGCCTATTTTTATCAAAGCACTGTATTTTGTATTATCTATCCTACTCATTATTCTGAATAGTCTAAACAACTAGAAACAAAAACAGCATATTATTGTTAATACTTCTAGCACCTGACATATCTGGCACATGTTAAGCATTTTAATAAATGTTTTGTTTGAATGAATGAATCAAAGGAAGCAGTCACTGCTTTGATAACTTGCCTTGTATTGTGGTTTCCTTGGATTGGGGCTTGACTTGGTCCTGGTCAGGCTTCCCAGAGATGGAGTCTGGTCTTTGCACAGGGTAGAGAAGCTTTGACAGAGATCTGTCGTCAGTCTCTCTGATCACTGGCATAGCTCGCTGGCTGCTGCCTTGCCCCTACCTCTATCTTAGATGTCACATGACCATCTCTCCAGGATCCTCGTTAACCCCCTTCACATTGACTAGTTGACTGAACTGTGCTTCCCACTCACTCCTCTTCTGGTTTTGTGTTTTAGCCTATATCCTGAGTGAGCTGATTTAGTCCAGGGAAGGATCAAGCAGGCAGTCTTGTTGAGGCAACTGGACCCATTGTTCTGGAGGTTAGAGAATAAGCATGGCTATCTTGTATGGGAGACACCAAAAAGTAAATTGTTTCTCACTCACTGTTGGCTGATGCAGTGTGGAAAGATGTGTTTTATTTTTTATGTAAGATTTCTTTTATTTCTTATGTAACAAACAAAGCATTGTTCTAACTTGCTCAATCTTCATAACAACATCATGAGGTAGCTCCCATTCTTATCCCTGTTTCACAGAGGGAAGCACAAAGAAATTAGTTCGTTCACCGTCGCAGAGCTGCCAAGTGGCCAAGCCAGGATTTGAAACCAGGTGCTCTGGCTCTAACATCCTGCTCTGCTGCCTCTCACTTCTAGGTTTTTCCACATGCTGCTCCCCTGGCTACAAGACTCCTTCATCATCGCTTCATCTGGCCAACTACTACCTGTCCCTGAAGTCTTATCTCAGATGTCTTTTTTCTCTAATAGACAAGCATTTACTAATTCCCCAAGCCTGGACTTGGTGCCCACCCCATGTACTCCCAGAGCAGCTGTTATTTCTCCTTTTATAGCACTTTCACAGTTAGAAATCTATTGACTTTGTTCTAATCTCTTCTATGACTTAAACTCTTTGAGAGCAAGAGCATTTTCTGCCTGGCACAACATTGTACCCTCACCCCTAGGAATGAAATACTTGGGAAGTAGCAGATGCTCAAAAAATATTGTTACATAAATGAATGAACCCAAACCTCCATATTTTAATATCAAAATTTAGTATTATTCCATGAAATTCTTCTAGTCTAGTCTCTTTGCTCCCCTCTCATCAATTTTTGGGTTCATGGAATATCCAAGTGGAATAAAACCAAAATAATGGCTAAGGGGTTTCCCCAAACTCTCGCTCCCACTCGCAATTTTCATAAACTGGGTGATTAATATAATAGACTCACATGGCTAAGTAAATGTATCCTTGCAGTGTTTAGATCACTTCTGGAACTTGTCTCCAACTCTGAGGACACAATAAAAGGGACATTAAAAACCTGAATATATTATGGGTGATGCCCCATCACCCATTTAATGCTGTGGTATGGTGGGGAATGGAATAGTAGTGAATGGACCCCATCCCAGCCCTGGGGATAGGAGGAGGGCCAGGAGAGGGGCGCCTGGGTGGCTCAGTCTAAACCTATCGGTGAAAGTGCATTTCCCTCCCTTCAACAGTTACAAGAATTTCAGGTGCCCATTCTGAGTCAGTGAGCTTCTTCTCTTGCAGGGTCATGTGGGGTGCAGATAGGATCTCTGGGTCCTACTGCAGCTCCTCTGTCTCCTTGAGGAAGTTCAGTCTCAGAGTGAGGTTGACACTTTAGAGGCAGAGAGAGGCGATCAAAAGAAACTTGGTTTTTGACAACATCACTGGACTGTGGCAAAACACTCTTGAAGAGTTCACCTTATCTCAGTTAACTGAGCATGTTGTTCCCCTTTGTTGTCTGAACCTGTTTGAATTAAGTTTCCTGGTTCTTGCAACATGAAGGCTATACTGGTACATTGGAGCAAGTCCAAGGACATTATGAGCTTGGTGCCAGGGAACCCTGAAGGTGGGCGAAATGAGGCCACTATCCCAGCTAACTTCCAGATCACACAAACACAGGGAAAAGAGCCCTGGCAAGGAATGCAGAGATCCAGACCATCATCACTGCCTCTGGCTCTGTGTCTCTTTTCCAGGCTTTAGGAATGCAGAACTAGCAAATAAAAATTCCCCCAAACCAAACTTCTTCAGTCTCTCTTTGTCTACACCTAAATGTCTAAAAGGTCAACAAATAATTCTTGAGAGATTCAGGCTCAACATCTGACATTGGAAAAACACAGACTTGGAGAATCAGAGCAACATCTTTCTAGTAAATAAAGTTGCTAGGGAAAAGAGGGGATATTTAATTTGTATCCTGAGAATGTTCAAATAGATATTTCTTCTAGCAAAGTCATGCAGTTTTATAAAGGAAGGACTATTTGACAACAAAGAAAACCAACAGTAAAGTACAAGCAAACAGAGGGCGCTGGATACCAAGGAAAACCAAAGCAGGAGAGGGCATGTTTGAAAGTGCCCCCGCAATCAAAGGAAAGGCAGAAGGAGGTGAGCAATTGAAGAAAAATAAAGATATAGGGAACACATCCAGAAGATCCCATGTAGGTATAAAATAAAGCCTGGAAAGAGAAAATTGCAAGTTGAGGAGAAATAAGAAAAGGAAGAAGAAGAAACATTGCTTGAGTCAAAGAAAGATGTATGTTTCAGTTTGAAAGGATTTCATAAAGAGCATCATTAATTAAGAGTCCTACACATACACGTATTCTGGTAAGGTGGCTTTTTTTTTCATATCAGAGGAAGAAAAAAAAAACCCAAAACCTACAGGTATTTAGGCAAGACTGGGAAGAAAGGGCTTACCTACAAAGAAACAGAAATCAGGTTGGCTTCAGAGGATTTCTTATTAATATTAAATGCCAGAAGAGGGGCGCGTGGGTGGCTCAGTCGTTAAGCGTCTGCCTTCAGCTCGGGTCATGATCCCAGGGTCCTGGGATCGAGCCCCGCATCGGGCTCCCTGCTCAGCAGGAAGCCTGCTTCTCCCTCTCCCACTCCCCCTGCTTGTGTTCCCTCTCTCGCTGTCTCTCTCTCTCTCTAAGTAAATAAATAAAATCTTAAAAAAAAAAAAAATAAATAAAAAATAAATGCCAGAAGAAAAAGAAGCAACATTTTGAGAGTTTAAAGGGAAAATATTCAAGGCTGGAAAAATATGTCAAGTTATTTTCACTTGCAAAGGGGTAAAAAGATATTCTTAACAAGCAAGAACTCAGATAGTACATGTATCTACACTTCTCAGGAACCTTATTAAAATTGTTCCCTAAAAGATAAATAAAATAAGAACTCTAGGATGTGAAGATCTTTAGTGCTTCAATATTTAATATAAAGTTTGCTGTTAGCATCTGAAAGATAGTTTTTTTTTACCATATTTAGGATGGTTCACATTCTTAATATTTGGTGTAGAGTTTTAACCACTCATATGTAACCACCATGAGGCAGGGGGGGTTGCCCATTTTGTTCACCCAATATCCAGTGACTAGAAAAGTGCTTAGCACATAGTTGGTGCTCAAGAAATACTTGTTGGAGGAATGAGTCAACTGGAAATAGATGCTGAATCAGGTCCAATGCCTCTCCCCTACATATATTTTTCTTTTTAAATAATTACATTCTGATTTGCATTCACGGACTTAGTATACTACTAATATGAAGAGTATTCCAGGTGTGCAAGGATGGCTTTGTATGACAATTCCTTGAACATACAGCTGCATTTGATTTGCTAAGATTTTCATAACCAACCTTACATTAGATGCTGCTGTTTTGGGGGTTTTTTGTTTGTTTGTTTGCTGTCTGGGTATGTCTGACTTATCTTTGTTTAGTCTACCCAGAATCCATCCTCCTTTCTCTTCATAAAAGG